>NC_030683.2:82576075-82900242 GCF_000004195.4 Xenopus tropicalis
GGCAGCTCTCTCTTATATCAAATCTAATTTTATTTTTATGGTTATATAATAAATGTCCTGTGACATTTAAATCTCTTGTTGTGAAGTGTATAGTTGCAAAAAAAGGGGTTTACAGAAAATGTTATATGTCCAATATCGGACTGTGGTGGCAGGGGCCCACCGGGCTGCCACCTGGGGGCCCCCCACCACAGTTCACATGCCGCATACTGCACCCCCCCACCTGCATTTCCAGATGGGCAGAGGGAGGGGGAGTGCAGACGCACAGGTGGGGAGAGTGGGAGGAGCAGGCAGGGGCCGCTGTTAGGGAGTGGGCTGGCCCGGCGGGGTCTGCAGGGCCCACTAGGGCAGATTTTTTTCCCAGTCTTCCACCAGCCCAACCCAGCCCTGTCCATGTCATAGAGGTGTTGTTGTACATGGAAGTAATTAATTCAGTAGTGTAAAGGAAGGGGCAAGGCTGCCCATTTATTCTTTTTGATAGATAGTTCCTCAAACATCTTATTTGCCCAGAATATAATTCAAAAGTTGTAACATTTCTATTAATTTCCTTCTGCTCTTATAATGAACAATCTTTACTTAATATGATACACTGAAAACATATTTTGATGACAGTTTAGGTACAGTTTGTGCTATGGTATGGAAAGCTGAGATCTGGTCCTGAAAAATCATAACAATGCTCCTGATGAATTTTGAATAATGTAAACTGGTCAACAAGTACCTGCTAAGGAGTTTACTAATCTCCCTAAAAGTTCATAACCTTTGCAACCCTCCCAACTCGCAACTTGGTTCTGTGACCAACTGTAGTTATCTACAGCTGTAATCTACAGAACCAGCTCAAAAGAAACACCCCAAGGGCCAAACAACCAAATTAGCCTTATATCGCCCACCTGTAGGTGGACATATCGGGAGAAGTTTATGCATTTCTCTGTAATAGTCTCAGTTGTATGAGCTAGGTCTTTTACACCTAAATTAAACAACCATAATGTTGTCTATGAAGATTCTCATTCATCCAGGTCATGATATACAGTATCTAGTAGAATTAAGTCTAAAACAACTGGACTTTTCTGAGTTTTTTCTTGAAAACGTTTCACCACTCATCCGAGTGGCTTCTTCAGTTCAAATGACTGGTAGGGAATTCCCCGGTATTTAAACTCTTGATGGTAGTAGAGTCACAGACATCGAATCACAATGGTTCCATTGAACTTGTTCAGTTAGGTGTTAGCTGAAACTGACAGGTGTAAGAAGGTATGATCCAATCACAATGGTACCAAGATTCTCATTGATGAAGGTGTTAATCCTTCAAAGTACATGACTGGAAGTGTGAACTGTTGTGAAACTGCCGGGGTAAGGATGTCAACGCGCCATTGTATGTTGGTGACAAACGGTGTCTCAGGCCCCCTCCTCTGTTCAGGGATGGTTTTTCCAGGTTGGCATAAATGGCCTCTTTCACACCTCTTTCAAACCATCTGTCCTCTCGGTCCAAAATATGCACGTTACTGTCCTCAAAAGAGTGACCTCAAAAGTGTCAGTTTCAGCTAACACCTAACTGAACAAGTTCAATGGAACCATTGTGATTGGATGTCTGTGACTCTACTACCATCAAGAGTTTAAATACCGGGGAATTCCCTACCAGTCATTTGAACTGAAGAAGCCACTCGGATGAGTGGTGAAACGTTTTCAAGAAAAACTCAGAAAAGTCCAGTTGTTTTAGACTTATTTCTACTAGATACTGTAAACCATAATGTTTCATTTCCTCTATTGGTCCAAAATATGTTGTCCCAGAGTGAAGAAATTTATACATCCCATTGACATTTTCTAAAGGTGTAAAATGTCAATTACAGAAGGTTTCAGGTTATGGAGGCTCTAAAGGGGTTATATAAAAACAAGTTGCATCTATACCTATGAAGATTCAGAGCCTTGGCCTACTCTGCAAATCTTTAAAGCAGAAATGTAGGTTGGGCTTGCATATTAAAGGTTTACCACACTTCAACCACTTTGTATAGGGACTTCAATTGTTAAGGGATCACATGCAAACATTATGTTCTGGAGAATGGAATTATGAGCAGTAATCAGCATGGCTTTATAAAGGACAGAGCAATCTGATTTTTATGATGAGGTTAGTAAGCAGCTGGAAACTGGAGTTACAGTAGATATGATCTATTTGGATTTTGCCAAAGCATTTAAAACCGTGCCTCACAAACAGCTTCTTTCTAAACTAAGATCTATTGGTCTTAGTGAAGTTGTTTGCACATGGATAGAAAACTGGCTACAGGATCGGGTACAGAGGGTGGTTGTTAATGGCACATTCTCTACTTGGAGTAAGGTTCTCAGTGGGGTCCCTCAGGGTTCTGTACTGGGTCCACTTTTGTTTAACTTGTTCATAAATGACTTGGGGGAGGGTATTATAAGTAATGTATCAGTGTTTGCAGATGACACAAAACTCTGCAGCCCAGTCAATTCTATCCAGGATGTGGCATCCTTGCAGCAGGATCTTGACCAACTGGCAATCTGGGCGGCTAAGTGGCAGATGAGATTTAATTTGCATAAATGTAAGGTCATGGAAAAATATGCAAGCCACTTATACCCTTAATGGGACTGCACTAGGCCAATCGATAATGCAAAAGTCCTTGTAGAAAATAAACTTGGCTGTAGCAAGCAATGCCAGGCAGCGTTTCAAGGGCAAACAAGGTTTTGAGCTGTATTAAAAGGGGTATAGATTCACTGGAGGAGGGGGTTATTCTTCCACTATACAGCATGCTGGTAAGGCCTTTAGTAGGTCTGAGGAGGGTGTAACAACTGTCTGACCTGTGATTGGTGGGACCACTATTGTGTCACACTGTAAGGGTTATCTGCTTCTGGTCTGTTCTAAAAGCAGTTGCTCCTCGCTGTTTTTCCAATATGAGTAAAAATATCAACATAAATAGAAACTGACTGCAATAATAAATTCAGCTAAAAAATTGACAGATGTGCCATTTCATTCTGTGACCTTTTTATCAAAAACAACCTTCAGTAGGCATTTCCTTTAACTGTCTTTCAGTCCCTTACATTAAATGGGAGATTTTTTTTCCATTTCCTTCATGCAGAATGTTTTCAGCTGTGTGAGGTGTTTTTTGCATGAACATACCATATTAAATCCCCCCACAGTATGGATTTAGTCTTTGACTTTCCAGAACCCGCCATTTCTTTTTTTTCTCTTGTTATGTTGCAAGGTCCACTTTCATACGAGCTTCAATGTTCTCATATTTTCCTCAAGCACCCTTTGGTAGAATAAAGAATTCATAGTGTTTTCTTGAATACTGAGGCATCCTCTTATATATTTTGTATGTTATACATGATAGTATGATGCTGTACTGTCCCTAAAGAAAGATTTGTCTTTAAAGCTCAGAGACAATGCTCATATTATCATAAATGCATTATAAAGCAGTATTCTTTAGCAGTATACAGAAAGAAGGTTTACACGAAGATGTCAGTTAATTGCAAAGCAGAGAATATGAGCAGGTCCTGATTAAAAAGCTAAATAAACTTAATCCAGAGGAAAGATTTGTCTGAGAACAAAGAAATTATTTGATTAGAAACTGCAAGTATAACAAACGCTCAGTTAATTGAATTAATAGCAGACGCTGCAGACTGCAGAGGAATATAATTAACACAATGCAGATTTATCTCCAGTTTACTTACTAACATAAGAATTCAGATCAGAGACAGAACACTAGATGCTGCAGTTGTTGGTGGGCCATTAGAGAACATTCAACGGCTGAGGTGGTCTCATAACAGTAGGGGATTGGTAATATGTATTTTACTGAAAAAACCCATATAACAAACAGCGTTAATGCATTTAGTGGCTATGTTAGTGATCTGTAACAATCTGACAAGCTTGAAGGTTAAATTAATCAAGACATAGAATGGGTGTTATGGAATCTATCTATGGAAGTATATGGAAGTTTCATATTTGTATAGGAAAGGATGGATGGTGTTATGGGAGTGTTTAAGTGGGATGTATTTTGAAAGTTCATTGGAGAACATTGTGAGGAGTTACATTTGATAATTAAACAGCATGGAAACCAAGGCTAATGATTAAAAAAAGATCAAAGAAAAATAAAAAGATAAAAAAGAGAAGTGACTGTTAATATGACTGACATCAGAGATGAGCAAAGGGATTCAGTGAGTTTTGAAATTCAATGAACTTTGGATAAAAGGATGAAAAGTTTGAAGCCATTTTGTGAAAGTAATGACATGTTTCAGATTTCAGTATAAACTCTTTCCTCTTTATTTGCTGTTTGACAGTAGTGACTGGCACAGGACATGACCATTGGGGTCAAATTGGTTTATAATGGTTGCTGAAGGAAGTGCTCCTTCTCCATTGCAGTTTTTTTCTGTGCCCCACTACACATAACAGATAAGTGATCTGCACTATAAACTCTGCCTGACACAGCTGTGATTATTGGCTCGTACTACTGGCTCCTTCAGTTTTGCCCTTTGGAAATATTGTTTGCATTCTGGTTTTAGGTCTAGTAATAGGTATAAAACATTTTCTATGGAAATATACTGAGATTAAAATGTGTGGCTGTGATGTTAAATGGGTGAACGGCAAGTGACCAAAAAGTGGGTGTGGCCTATAAAATTTTTATAGATTCCTTCTTGTCCCCATATTTCACTTTGGAAACCAGGGAACCTTTATTTCATTGGATTATCCTTTATATACACTAAATCAAATTTAACTTTAACCCTTTAAGTGCCAAGGGACGTAGATTCTACGTCCCAGGTACCAAGGGACCAAAGTGCCATGGGACGTAGAATCTACGTCCAATGGCACTGTCGGCTTTACAAGCGCTGCGCTCGCTTTTAAAGCAGCGCAGCGCTTGTAAAGCCTGCACAACCCCCTAGGCAACGAGCGAATGAACACATACTCACGGATCCGGTCGCCCAGCCGCACCGATCCGGTCCCTCAGCCAATGACAGCAGTGGACACGCATTGATGACGTGTCCACTGCTGTCCCTTTAAATGTCGCCGCCCCCGCGTCGCCTCTTCACTCCTGCTGAGCACATGTGACTGCTGGAGCCCCCCTGCTGCCTTCCTGCTGCCTTCCTGCTGGATTGGTCGCCCTGATTGCCTGCCTGCATTGTGTGAGCTGAACTACAACTCTCTAACCACTGTTTATTTTGCTTATTTCTATCTCAACTGTCTAAAAAATTTTTTTATTTTTTTTTTTCCATTTCTTCTTCTATCTTTGTCATTATTACACTTTTACACACATACACACTTATTTACAACTTTCCCAAGCACACACAGACACTTACACACACACTTACACTTAGAAAAAAAAAAAAAAAAAAAAAATCTTTCTTTCTTTTCTTTTCTTTCTTTCTTTGCTTTCTTTGGGAGTCTTTTTTTTTACTAAAACTTTATTTCTGATCTTGCTCTATAATTATCTGATTTATTTGGTTGCATTTTAGTGTTTTTTTGGCATTTTCATAATTGATTTCTGTTTTTGAATTATTCTATTGCACTGTAACTTTTTTATTGCTATTGGGTGCTGAATTTGCAGTGACGTTGGTGGATCCAGGGCTCTGGCCACTGATTTCATTGCAATAATTGTTCTTCTGTTGGTTTGAGTGGTTTTATTTGAATTTACTGATTTTATGGTGTTTTATCTTTGCATTGTTCTTTATTGTGTATTTAGTGCCCCTAAAAGGTTGCTTTTGCAGTGACGTTGTTGGATCCAGGGCTCTGGCCACTGATTTCATTGCAATAATTGTTCTTCTGTTGGTTTGAGTGGTTTTATTTGAATTTACTGATTTTATGGTGTTTTATCTTTGCATTGTTCTTTATTGTGTATTTAGTGCCCCTAAAAGGTTGCTTTTGCAGTGACGTTGGTGGATCCAGGGCTCTGACCACCGATTTCATTGCAATTATTGTTCTTTTGTAGGTTTGGGTGGTTTTATTTGAATTTACTGATTTTATGGTGTTTTATCTTTGCATTGTTCTTTATTGTGTATTTAGTGCCCCTAAAAGGTTGCTTTTGCAGTGACATTGGTGGATCCAGGGCTCTGACCACAGATTTCATTGCAATTATTGTTCTTTTGTAGGTTTGGGTGGTTTTATTTGAATTTACTGATTTTATGGTGTTTTATCTTTGCATTGTTCTTTATTGTGTATTTAGTGCCCCTAAAAGGTTGCTTTTGCAGTGACATTGGTGGATCCAGGGCTCTGACCACCGATTTCATTGTAATTATTGTTCTTTGATTGCTTTTAGTGGTTTTATTCCATTTGGTTTCAGTTGTTCTAGAAAGATCCAGAGGTGCTAAGTTCAGATTGTTCTAGTAGTTTCTATTGCCAAAGGTTAACTCCTGGTCATCCCTTGCTGGCTTGAGTTTATCAAAAGGTTACAGTGAGGTTTTTTTTTTCTAGCTTCTCCTATTACAAGTGCTGTCTTGCTTGCTGCTTTTTTTTTTTTTTTTTTTTTTGCTTGCTTGTTTTCACTTTGCCTGCTGATTGCTAGATTTGCAGTTGTCGGTATATTTCTGGCACAATGGCCAAACGGTTTTACAGCACCGAGGAAGCTGCTAGGTATTGAATGGACTCCAGCTCAGAAGAATTTAGCGATTCTGGGTCTGAGTATGTTCCATCTGACCACTCTACTGAGGAATCAGAGATAGACGATAGTGACACGGTTAGCGCAGAGGTTAGTAGTGGTGGCACGCTTACTGCTGAAGAGGCAGAGGCTGGTGGTAGTGCCCAAGATGTACCCATGGAAGTAGAAGAGGGTGAGGGTAGCACTGATGCAGCAGTTGGAGAGCCTGCGTGGGGGCCTCCCTGTAATTATGTCCCTGAAATTCCCCCTTTCACTGCAGTCCCTGGCCTCAGTGTGGACACCACTAATTTTGAAATTATAGATTTTTTTAATCTCTATATTACAGAGGCCATCCTACAGGACATGGTCCGTTACACAAATTTGTATGCTGAGCAGTATCTTGCCAGCAACCCTTTACCGGGTTTTTCAAGAGCCCAGGCATGGTATCCCACAAATATAAACGAAATAAAAAGATTCCTGGCTCTTACATTGGCAATGGGACTCGTAGAACGTAATTCTTTAGCTTCCTACTGGGATACCAATACAGTCCTTTCCATCCCTCTTTTTTCAGCCGTTATGCCAAGAAACCGTTATCAAATTTTATTGCGGTTTCTTCACTTTAACGACAACACAACGGCTGTTGCCCCTAATGAGCCCGGTTATGACAGGCTTTATAAATTGAGGCCCCTTATAGATAGCCTGTCTCAGCGCTTCGCAGAGGTTTACACCCCCTCCCAAAATGTCTGTGTTGATGAGTCCCTTTTGCTCTTCAAAGGGCGCCTAAAATTTCGCCAATATATCCCAAGTAAGCGTTCTCGCTATGGGATGAAATTTTACAAACTCTGTGAAAGCAGCACGGGCTACACTAGTTATTTCATGCTGTATGAGGGAAAGGACACTAATTTGGACCCCCCCGGTTGTCCCACTGACTTGACTACCAGTGGTAAAATTGTTTGGGAGCTCATAACTCCACTGCTGGGCCGAGGTTACCACTTATACGTGGATAACTTTTACACAAGCATCCCTTTATTTAGAGCCCTAAATTCTTTGGACACCCCAGCCTGCGGCACAGTCAACCGTAACCGCAAAGGACTGCCCAGGGAATTGCTGGATAAGAAACTGAAGCGTGGAGAAGTACATGCTCTAAGAAGCAATGAGCTCTTGGCCATAAAATATTCAGACACCAAAGTTGTTTTTATGCTTACTACTATCCACGATGAGACCATGATTGTCCAACACAGAAGTGGCGGTAGGCCCTCAAAAACAAAGCCACTGTGTAGTAAAGAATATAGTAAGCATATGGGTGGTGTTGATAAATCCGACCAAATACAACATTATTATAATGCCACCCGAAAAACCAGGGCCTGGTACAAAAAAGCAGCAATTTATATGATCCAAATGGCCCTTTATAATTCTTATGTCGTTTACAAGGCGGCAGTACCAGGCCCCAGATTGTCTTATTACAATTATTTGCTGCAGTTGCTCCCTTCCTTGTTGTTTGGTGATGTAGAGGAGGTTCCTGACATGCCAGGTAATGACAATGTTGCCCGAATGGTGGGTAAGCATTTTATAGCACAAATTCCACCAACACCTAAAAAAACATATGCCCAGAGAAAATGTAAGGTTTGCCGTTCCAAGGGTGTTAGGCGAGATGTCCGGTATTATTGTCCCAAGTGTCCTAGCAAGCCTGCTTTGTGTTTCCACCCATGTTTTGAAGTGTACCATACTGTGGTACACTATGAGAGGACTTGAATTTTGTGTTTTTATAGGTAGGTTATGGTTCTCTGGGTTTGTTGGTGGAATAAGGATTTAGCATATCAGAATAGTGAACTTGGCATGTTCTAGGTTTTTATGCACAAGGTTTCAGGACTCCAAACTTAGCTGTGCTGGCAAAGTGACGCTGTTTTTTATTTATTGAGTTTATCTATTCTGGCAGGTCCGTACTTTACTTATAACTAGGTTATAGATATATGTGATGAAAAGTTTGGTAAGGTGTGTCATATTGGCAAAAGTGTTGTTTTTTTTTTAGTAAAGTAGGGATTTATGGTGTGTGATTTTGTTTTTTGCACAGGTTGTCAGAAAAACAAAGTGTGCTTGTAGCTTGTGGTTGTTTAGACTTGTTCTTGGGCATTCAGATTTTTGTGTTTGAGCTATGGTTATTCAGGCTAGTTGCAGTGTTTCTTTGGTTATGGGGTAGGACTTATATTGTGCTGTTGGTATAGCGAACTGAGGTGCTGGGTGACTGACAGGGCGCATGATAAAACTTGTGGTGTGTGATGAATCAATGAGATGTTTTTATCTCTAAAGCTGATGCCACAAGTCCTTTTACTGGCACCTCAAAAGCTTGCCTGTCAGCGCAGTTATCTGTGCATAGTTTTGTATATTACTTTGCATTTCTGGGCAGCATTTAACTACTGTAAGTGTAGGCCTTGAGTTTTTTGCAAAGGTTCTTGAGCACAGGATGACAGATACATTATGGTTTTTTGTGCTTGTAGTACAAATTGAATATCTACTGTATGTTCTGGTTAGGTTACACAAGTTGCAGTGGCTCTCTAAATATAAAAACTTTGCGTAATACTGGTGTGCCACTGGTGACTGCTGCACGGCACGTAATGGTGCACATAATTTTATCTCTGATGCTAATGCCCCAAGCTTTATTGTTGGCACCTAAATTCCTAACCTTTAGTGCAACTTCTAAGGACATTTGCATCATTTATGGGCCAAATTACTATGGATTTTTTGGCAAATATCCTTCTAAATGTGGTGCAGATTTTGTCATTTCTAAAGTAGTGTAGGAAGAAGCAAAAAACTGGTATCATAACACCACAGGAAAGATGGAACTCAAATCAAAGATGCTCCACAAAACAGAAATAGGTGAGTAAAGTACAATTTAGGGGTTTATTTGGGGGGGGGGGTAAAGTAAAAAACTGCAAGGGGTGCATAGAGTGTATTTTCAGGTTTGGCGGCCATGTACTTATGTGCAACCAGACATATGGGGTGTAATTTTATTCAGGGTAACTTGCTAATTGATACTGAGCAAGTTTTTTGATAGTTGCCGTTGAGATTTTGGGGAGAAATCTAACTTTATATTTTTTTTCAGACCAAGAATGGTGTCTCTAAATAGCTGAAGTTGTCTATTTTTAATCAATGTATAGTTTATATGGGTTTTTTTACAGTTAAGGGGCAATTTTGTCTGAAAAACTTTGAGATGTGCACATAAATTGCAGCCCCATTATTATGCATTGCCCCTGTTTTGGGGCATTTGGTGGCCACGTCTTTATGTGCACCCATACATATGGGGTATCGTTTTATTCAGGGGAACTTGCAGATTGATGTTTAGTAAGTTTTTGGTAGTTGCTATAGAGATTTTGGGGAGAAATCTAGGTTTGTATCTGTTTTTTCCTTGATTTCTGACCAAAGCACCGACTTCTGCAAGGGACTGCGGCCGCAATTTTCCATGTAGAAAGAGGAGAGTGGCGTCTCTGAATAGCTGATGGTGTGCACTTTTCAGAAATATATAGTTTGTGGGGGTTATTTTACAGGTATGGGGGGTTAACACTGAAAAACTGCAGGAAGTGCACATAGAGCTCAGTGAAATTGCCCTTTTGCATTGCCCCTGTTTTGGGGCATTTGGTGGCCACGTCTTTATGTGCACCCATACATATGGGGTATCGTTTTATTCAGGGGAACTTGCAAATTGATGTTTAGTAAGTTTTTGGTAGTTGCCATAGAGATTTTGGGGAGAAATCTAGGTTTGTATCTGTTTTTTCCTTGATTTCTGACCAAAGCGCTGACTTCTGCAAGGGACTGCGGCCGCAATTTTCCATGTAGAAAGAGGAGAGTGGCGTCTCTGAATAGCTAATGGTGTGCACTTTTCAGAAATATATAGTTTGTGGGGGTTTTTTTACAGGTATGGGGGGTTAACACTGAAAAACTGCAGGAAGTGCACATAGAGCGCAGCCCCCAAAATTTCAACTGAAATTGCCCTTTTGCATTGCCCCTGTTTTGGGGCATTTGGTGGCCACGTCTTTATGTGCACCCATACATAGGGGGTATCGTTTTATTCAGGGGAACTTGCAGATTGATGTTTAGTAAGTTTTTGGTAGTTGCCATGGAGATTTTGGGGAGAAATCTAGGTTTGTATCTGTTTTTTCCTTGATTTCTGACCAAAGCGCTGACTTCTGCAAGGAACTACGGCCACAATTTTCCATGTAGAAAGAGGAGAGTGGTGTCTCTGAATAGCTGAAGGTGTGCACTTTTCAGAAATATATAGTTTGTGAGGGTTATTTCACAATTAGGGGGGATTAACACTGAAAAACTGCAGGTAGTGCACATAGAGCGCAGCCCCCAAAATTTCAACTGAAATTGCCCTTATGCATTGCCCCTGTTTTGGGGCATTTGGTGGCCACGTCTTTATGTGCACCCATACATATGGGGTATCGTTTTATTCAAGGGAACTTGCAGATTGATGTTTAGTAAGTTTTTGGTAGTTGCCATGGAGATTTTGGGGAGAAATCTAGGTTTTTTATCTGGTTTTTCCTTGATTTCTGACCAAAGCGCTGACTTCTGCAAGGGACTGCGGCCACAATTTTCCATGTAGAAAGAGAAGAGTGGTGTCTCTGAATAGCTGAAGGTGTGCACTTTTCAGAAATATATAGTTTGTGAGGGTTATTTCACAATTAGGGGGGGTTAACACTGAAAAACTGCAGGTAGTGCACATAGAGCGCAGCCCCCAAAATTTCTACTGAAATTGCCCTTTTGCATTGCCTCTGTTTTGGGGCATTTGGTGGCCACGTCTTTATGTGCACCCATACATATGGGGTATCGTTTTATTCAGGGGAACTTGCAGATTGATGTTTAGTAAGTTTTTGGTAGTTGCCATAGAGATTTTGGGGAGAAATCTAGGTTTGTATCTGTTTTTTCCTTGATTTCTGACCAAAGCGCTGACTTCTGCAAGGAACTACGGCCACAATTTTCCATGTAGAAAGAGGAGAGTGGCGTCTCTGAATAGCTGAAGGTGTGCACTTTTCAGAAATATATAGTTTGTGAGGGTTATTTCACAATTAGGGGGGTTAACACTGAAAAACTGCAGGTAGTGCACATAGAGCGCAGCCCCCAAAATTTCAACTGAAATTGCCCTTATGCATTGCCCCTGTTTTGGGGCATTTGGTGGCCACGTCTTTATGTGCACCCATACATATGGGGTATCGTTTTATTCAGGGGAACTTGCAGATTGATGTTTAGTAAGTTTTTGGTAGTTGCCATGGAGATTTTGGGGAGAAATCTAGGTTTTTTATCTGGTTTTTCCTTGATTTCTGACCAAAGCGCTGACTTCTGCAAGGGACTGCGGCCACAATTTTCCATGTAGAAAGAGAAGAGTGGTGTCTCTGAATAGCTGAAGGTGTGCACTTTTCAGAAATATATAGTTTGTGAGGGTTATTTCACAATTAGGGGGGGTTAACACTGAAAAACTGCAGGTAGTGCACATAGAGCGCAGCCCCCAAAATTTCTACTGAAATTGCCCTTTTGCATTGCCTCTGTTTTGGGGCATTTGGTGGCCACGTCTTTATGTGCACCCATACATATGGGGTATCGTTTTATTCAGGGGAACTTGCAGATTGATGTTTAGTAAGTTTTTGCTAGTTGCCATAGAGATTTTGGGGAGAAATCTAGGTTTGTATCTGTTTTTTCCTTGATTTCTGACCAAAGCGCTGACTTCTGCAAGGAACTACGGCCACAATTTTCCATGTAGAAAGAGGAGAGTGGCGTCTCTGAATAGCTGAAGGTGTGCACTTTTCAGAAATATATAGTTTGTGAGGGTTATTTCACAATTAGGGGGGGTTAACACTGAAAAACTGCAGGTAGTGCACATAGAGCGCAGCCCCCAAAATTTCAACTGAAATTGCCCTTATGCATTGCCCCTGTTTTGGGGCATTTGGTGGCCACGTCTTTATGTGCACCCATACATATGGGGTATCGTTTTATTCAGGGGAACTTGCAGATTGATGTTTAGTAAGTTTTTGGTAGTTGCCATGGAGATTTTGGGGAGAAATCTAGGTTTTTTATCTGGTTTTTCCTTGATTTCTGACCAAAGCGCTGACTTCTGCAAGGGACTGCGGCCACAATTTTCCATGTAGAAAGAGAAGAGTGGTGTCTCTGAATAGCTGAAGGTGTGCACTTTTCAGAAATATATAGTTTGTGGGGGTTATTTCACAGGTAGGGGGGTTAACACTGAAAAACTGCAGGAAGTGCATATAGAGCGCAGCCCCCACATTTTTAGCTGTAATTGCCCTTGTGCATTGCCCCTGCTTTGGAGTGTTTGGTGCCCATGTCTTTATGTGCACCCATACATATGGGGCATCATTTTATTCAGGAGAAGTTTGTCTTTCAAATATGCCTTTGTTAGAAAATTTTTATGAGATTTTTTTTTGTCAAATCCACATTTGATCATGCGTCCAAGTTTACGTTTTAGAAAAAAAAAAAAATGTCATAAAAAGTTCCAAATTTCACAATGCACTGACAAAAGGTATTTGGCTTTTGAGTGAAAACTACATTGCACCTAGAAACCTGAAGGTCTGTAGTTTCTAAAGATACCAAACATGAGGGGATATTTTAGATTTACATATAAGTTATGCTGCATTAACTGTTACAAGCGCTTTTCTGCTTTGTTCTGGTGTGATATTGTACAAAGTATTGCTTTAGTTTGGGGGTTACTTCTGGACAGGAACTGTGGGGTACCACCACATATTTGGTATCGTTGGACTTGGGAGTATCAGGGCTTTTACAAACAACAAAAAAAAGTGTGTAAAATTAACTTTTCTATGGAAAAAAAACTCAAAATATACAGAAATTTTTCATAATTTTATTTTTTTTTTACATATTTCACCCAAAATACACATCATATCTCCAGAAAAGTTATAAAATTTGGTATGTATGTCGAAGCCCAATTAGTGACGAAAAAAACGATATATAATTTCCCTAGTTTCATGGAGGTTTTTCTACCAAAAAACATTGTTAAAGTGAATGAGTACAAAATGCTTAAAAAACGTCTGGCACTGGGGGGAACCGAAATGACGAATTCGGCTGGCACTTAAAGGGTTAAAGCATTTTAAGGGCTCTAGCACACGGGGAGATTGCCTTGAAAGGAAACTTCCGCGATTTTGTTGAAATTGCGGCGCCGCGTATGCCATCCCACCGGCGATTTACATTTTCGCTGGTGGGATGGCAATTTGGGGAGATTAGTCGCCCACGAAAAGGGAGATTTGTCGCGGGCGAATAATCTCCTCGTGTGCCAGAGCCCTTAACATTCAACTTCTAAGCAATTTGAACTGAAACTAATTTTCTTTATACTTAAACCAAGTGATGTGTAGTGATGAGCGAATCTGTCCCGTTTTGCTTCGCCGAAAAATTCACGAATCTTTCAAAAGATTCGCGAAATGGCGAAAATTTCGAGCGTAAAAAGAATTGTCGCCCATGATTATTCTTTTGACGCCCACGGCTATTCTTTTGTTGCAAGGCTATTCTTTTGATGCCCCCCGACTATTCTTTTTTGACATGCTATTATTCTGTTGACACGGGCGACAATTTTGGGAAACACAGCGAATTTTTCCGCAGCAAATTTTTTCATCCGTTTCGCGAAACAATACGCCAATGGCGAAACACGGAAATTCGCCATGAATCCATGCCTGGCTAAACATTTCGCCCATCACTAGTGATGTGGCCAAATGAACCTCAAATAAGCAGCCCATCTCTCTCTGACACATTAAAGAGGCTCTATATTGTTCTGTTCAATGAATAGGACTTCTGCGGAACATGCTGTGTTTTTTTCTGTAGAAATGGACCAATTTAAAGTGAACTGGAATTAGCGACTATGCACCTGGTCCTGTATAGTGGCAGTCATATATCCCTTAAAAAAAAAAAAGATCCTGCACTTGACAGGACCCATACCTCCCAAAATACCACTCCCAAATGACTACATTTGGCATGGTATTTAAAGCTTGAACACATTTTTGGGGGTTTTGGGATCTTATTTTATGTGTTATTACAGTTGTTAAAAAGCTGAAATTGCCCTCAGTTCCCCCAAGAGACCTGTTTAGCTTATTAGCTACTACTCTAAGTGCAGGTGAAGCTTGTTAACTTTCTGGGTTTTCTGCCAAAAGCTACTTTTTAATTAAATGTTAGAAACAATGTATCTAAGTGCAGGTGAAGCTTGTTTAACTTTCTGGGCTCTCTTCCAAAAGCTACTTTTTAATTAAATTTGTGTCTAAGTAAGTGCAGGATATCAAAGGGAAATTGTGGGTTGAGCTGTCAAAAGAGGGATTGTCCCGTGAAAATCAGTACAGTCGGGAGCTATGAGGACCCAATGCATAACAATGAATTGTAGTAACTTCTAGCATTTTGTGTCATTTCACAGATTAAGAAAAGCTTGGTCTTTACCCTTTATGTCTTCAGGCCTGGATTTGTGGGATCTGTATAATCTCATTCTTACAAACCCCCAGACTGCTGAGGACTGGATGCACCAGAGATTTTGACAGTTATTTGAATCTCACATGCCCAGTACTCAGTGCTGCAAGTGTCTGTAGGAATGAGTGAGCTCAGTATAAGTGCTGAGCGAATTTTTGGCCACATATGGATTCACTGCAAAATTCCACATTTCACCATTGGCAATTTTTTTCACAAAACAAGTTGTGGTCAAGTTAAAAAAAACCTTTTGCTTCAAAAAGGTCACGCCAAAAAAAGTTGCAGACATGTCAAAATGTTGCGAGCGTCTAAAAAGTCATGTGGTTTCCGCATTGCTTATCACAGCCTATAGCACTCTGTTGTAACCCCCTGAAAAGAAGTAGTGGTCTAAGAATCAGAATGGTCTAACAAGCAGAATTTAAACTGCAACTTAATACACAAGAACAGCACCTTCTATGTGTACAACCTTTAAATTAGCCTACCATAGAACCTGGCACCTTTATAGCTTTGTACAAAGCATTATTCAGCAATAAAAATTTTAGGTACAGTGGATCTTAAAAAATGTCAATAAAAAAGCAGCAGCTGTGCGCAAAGGTAGCTTCAAGGCTGTGGATATTTATCCATGTGCTATATATCCATTGAGTACAGTGTGTAATGTTTATACTTGTGTACAGGGTACAGGGTTATCCTCTACAGGGATAGAGGGAAGGTTAGACCAAATGTTGGTACTATTTACTTATTACTTAATGAAAAACCATGAAAAATATATGAGTAATACAAGCATATATTCTCATTTTGAGAAAAGTTTCAGGCAGCAGATTCTACAATGAAGAGATGAAGAAGAGAGAATGGAAGGCACAAATTAAATTTAAATTTCTGCTCCTGCTATGTATTTTTTTCCATTCTCACTGCCCCTTGCATGGCTTAACTCTGCACACTTCTGCGCCTGCCCAGACATAGGCCACAGTGCATATATTTGAGGGAGAAAGCCACTTCCACTCATACACTGGACTCCAAGCCTAGCTTCCAAATCATTAATGGATGATTATAGAGTCATCATTTACAGAATATGTACTTTATTACTTTGTTTTGCTCTGTTAAACATAGCGGCAATATATTATCCTACTGTATACAAAATTAAATTCTTACTTGATTTAATTTGCTTTTTACTTATTATGTAGAGTAATTGGCAAATAGTAATTATTTTTTAGCTCTATCCTGCAAGACAACAGTGCCTGTTGTTACCAACCCATCTTTTTACTTCCCCCAACAGTTTAAAGACTATGTTGAATATTTTTCCTGCATTTAATATCTAGTAACTTTGAAATATTTAGCACTCTCCTGCATTCCTTGAAGCCCTAACATTCGCTGCCTTTGCATAATTAACTCAGTACAGATGTTCAGCTTATCACTCAGGAAATCTCCAAGGAACAAAATTGATGTCTAAAATACCTTTTGTACTTTGTGAAGTCCTTCGAATTTAGTCACAGAGACTGAAGAGTAAGAAGGCAGATAATCAACTGGTACTGATCAAACACCAGCACCATGGGGCACTGTGTTATTCTACACAAGGAAAGACACTCATAGCCGTACAGGGAAATTGTAAACAAAAGTGTAACTCTGAAACAGTTTGTCTGTGTGTGAGGGGGCAGCACGGATCTACAGTTATTGGACACAGCATAACTATATATATATATGCAACTGTCAGGTATTTTTAGGTAGCAAATGTTTGATTTTAAATAGGGAAATATGTGCCTGTAATTATCATACCACCTCTAGGTCATGTGTAAAATTATCTTCTTGTTTGAAATTCATACGAAAGCCTTCAGTTGATCTAAACTTTAAGACTTTCCATTACCATAGTCTCAAAAAAGAAATATGCCTGCCAATAATTTCTCTAGGAGACTGCTGACAATGAGAATGATATACATTCAGCCACCCCTGCTGTGCCAGTGAATCACGGGGAAGACCATACAGCCTAGTGCCCAAAACTGCCATACATGTTCTTGGAGTCCTGGATTTTACTCTTTTGCCTACTGAGCCAAGGACCTGTAATTCAGGACTTAGAAACTGGAGAAGGTAGATTTGCTGATGCAAGAATGTGCCCAAACCATATTTTACCCATAAAATAAGACAAGGGTCAACTATATTTAAAGTTATGTATTTGTGGTGATGTCCTTTGCTCCATGGCTTGTGTCATCCTGACAAAACCAGAAAACCACCTCCATCTCCACAAAACATTTACTTATAGATTTACATCCCATATTCTTGTTTATTGCGTGTATATAGAGACTACAGGATACTTTCATGCATTCTGAGTGGTCTTTACTCGCCCTTTACTTCTATGCAGAAAAGGAAATTATGGGAAAAGGGCAGTAATGTGCCAGCCTCTTATCCCCAACTTATATAGTTACATTTTTTAATTTGTGTTGAAAAAGGTTTAAGTCCATTAGGTTAAACCTCGTTAACAGACCTATCTATACACTCTATACTAAACTAACTGAAGATCTTAAATGAATACTGTCATGGGAAAACGTGTTTTTTTTCAGTTAATAGAGCTTGTCCAGCAGAATTTTTTTTATATTTAATTTTGAAATTTCACATGGGGCTAGCCATATTCTTCACTTCCCAGGGTGCCACCGCCATGTGACCTGTGCTCTGATAAACTTCACTTTACTGCTGAGCTATGATATCACCCCCCTCCCTCCCCTTCCCCCCAACAGCCGATCAGCAGAACAATGGGAAGGAAGCAAGATAGGAGCTCCCAGTAGATATCAGAATAGCACTCAATAGTAAGAAATCCAAGTCTGGCTTGGGACTCCTCCAGTTACATGGGAGTAGCAGAAACAATAGGCTACCTGAAAGCAGTTCTAATGTGTAGCACTGGCTCCTTCTGAAACCTCAGACACAATGCACTGAGATGGCTGCTTACACACCAATATAACTACAAAATATATTTGTTGGTTCATGACTAAAATGTTAAATGGTAGAGTGAATTATTTGCTATGTAAACAGTATCATTTAGAAAAAAAAGTACACCATTAAAATCATGACAAAATCCCTTTAAGATCACAATAGCCTTGGATATTATGCTTGTAATCTTTGTGGGGGGTGGGGGGGGGTATTGCTTTTGAATTCATGCACTGAATCATTTATAGACCCACACTCAGTGACCTGAAGCCAACGTTAATGCAGCTACACAGGAGTCTTATGCTTTATAGTATTCATAAAGTCATTTTTATATCTCTCCATAAACTTTACTGCCAGGCAATGAAATTCTAATCATTTTGCTCCCCCTTGATAGGATAATCTGATTATTTGGCGGATGAAATGAATATGCTGTTTACTGGATTGCTAATGTAGCTGTTAAATTTATGTAGCTGTCACTAAGCATCGCAGTTCTCAGAATCAAGTCCTAGGGAAGAATGGTACAGTCGGAGCTGATCTGGCCTGCCACAGTAATAACAGAGGCATTGTAGCAGCCAGCTTGTCAGTTTGTCTGTCTGCTCAGATTGCTTCTAACATGAGATTTGTGGCATGCATTTGCTGCTTATGCATCTGCTGCTGAGTTAGATTATTTCATTTCTAAGCAGCTTTTGTTTGCACAGCAGTTTGCAGATATCTTATACAAAACACAATGCAGAGACAGTTAAAGCCTCATACACCCCCTCCTCTCTGCATTAGTAGAAAGAATCACATTCTTGCTTTGGTTTCATGGACATTGCCACCCCTATGATAATGTAAAATATTTATCAGTTTGCTGTATTTGTTCTAAGGGAGGATGTCTCATCCCCCATGTCACCTTCCATTCCTGGCAGTTCAAAGTTTGTAAGGCTCAGTGGCTCCACCTTTCTGGCTTCCTCATGATCAGTCTCCATGTTCTGCTGTCTTCCTTGAACTTATGACTTCCTCTCCACATGAGTGTTTGCTGTTGGCTTCTATAATATGCTGTTTATTGTGCACTAAACCCCAGCGCTGATCCAGCCGTCTACAGAACCCACCTAGGGAGCTCCGCATCCTGCAGACAAACACATCGATTTCTCAACTCAGCGGTTTTTTACCTCAGACGATGCGGATCCCTTCAATTACTCTCAGAGCATCTTGAAGGGAAATTGGCACCAGGAACGTTGAATACATCCCATCAAGCCCACTGAAGCACAAATCTTTAGCCACTGGGGACTCCAGTGTTCAAATACAAGGATCCCAAATCATTGCAGGTGTGAGTTGTCTGCACGAGCTCCAACAAGGGGGAGAACAGCATTACCTACAGAAGGAATTCCCATCACACTGTACATCTGTGAAAACATTAATGTAAAATAACATATTCATATCTCTGGAGATAAAATGCTTGAAAATGCACTCACATGCAAACCTCATGTAACCCATGCAGAACATAGTGACAGCTTTATCACAATATAACAGAAGCACATTTTCAATATCATGGAAAAGTTTCTTCATTTTCCATTAATCCATTTACAGTATATTGAACATTTCAAGTTAGAATTTCACATTTAAGTGTGGAGATCCAAATTACGAAAAGATCCCTTATTCGGAAAACCCCAGGTCCCGAGCATTCTGGATAACTGGTCCCATACCTGTACTGCACTCTGTGCATCACCTACTACTCTACTGGTCAGTACAATGGGTGATGAGTATGAAGGCATTCCTTCTACTGTGTTCATATCTTCTGTAAAGGCTGTCAGTTATTCCTATGGAGCAAAGTCAGATACAAACATCTCACTATTTGCATAGCAAAATGTGTAATTCCCCCTGCCTATATCTGAATGCTAACCAACAAGTTAGAATTTTAACTGCTCTAGCCAAAGCTGCACCTATGGTCAGAGGTTTAGTAACTCTATCACAAGAAAGGAGGTATGTTCATTTAGGAAACACATTGCCTTAATACATGAGCTTTAGTACAGTACCTTTTAAATGTAAGTCCTGATCTTACTAATGCTTACAAAATAGCTATGCAGAAGGCAGGATGGGGCAGGATTCTACCACCCATGGTCAATATTACAATTCTAAGTCAAATCCCTCCAAAAATGTATCTACAGTTAGATGACAAATTTAAACCAAGCCACATTATACCTGGGTCGGTTCTAATTACTTTAAAACAAAATGAAACCTGTGGGGAGACATGAGGAGATGACAAAGATCTAGGTCATCAAGTACCACAAGCAATCGAATATGAAGTAAAAAATGAGCAAAGTTGATTTTGTGCACAGAATGGAAACAAAATGGGAACTGTCACTATTACAAAAAACTCCAAGGGGGCACAAGTGCAATGGACTAAGGGACACAGGAGTGCTCATTGCCCAACTTAGCTCAGCCTATACCATCTTGTAAGGACTGGGCCCTGATGTGGACTCAGTGTCGGACTGGCCCACCAGGATACCAGGAAAACTCCCGGTGGGCCCAGGGGTCAGTGGGCCCTCATGCTCACCCAACCATTTGCTTTGTATGCCTATACCATGGCCATTATTCAGTTCTATATGAGAAGAAACAGAAGAAATGGAGGAAAGGATAGATAATAGAATGATAAAATAAGTAATTAAGAGATTAAAGAAACTGAGTAAACAGAGAAGGGGAAAGTGGGCCTAAGGTCTAAGGTTTTCTGGTGGGCCCTTGGCCGAATTTGGAGAGTTGTTCTGAAAATTTGCATTTTAATAAATTTGCCCCTTAGGAGCATATTTATCAAACTAGTAAGGGAAGTTTGAGAACAAACTTCATGTTGGGTTGAAAAACGTGAAGTCACTGAATGGGCTCTGCCCTCTTTTTCTAACCTAACTTAAATTTTTGATTGCCAGTTAGTGGCTCCACCCCCTTTTTCTAACTTGGAACTGCAGTTACCCAGTGACTAACTCTGCAAAGTTTAGGGACCCTAGGATTAATAGTTAAAGAACGGCAGCAATTTAAATTTAAAGGAACAGTAACACCAAAAAATGAAAGTGTATAAAAGTAACTAAAATATAATGTGCTGCTGCCCTGCACTGGTAAAAGTTGTGTGTTTACTTCAGAAAGTCTACTATAATTTATATAAATAAGCAGCTATGTAGCCATGGAGGCAGCCATTCGAAGGAGAAAAGGCACAGGCACTTAGCAGATAACAGATAAAACACTATTGTATTCTACAGAACTTATCTGTTATCTGCTATGTAACCTGTGCCTTTTCTCCTTTTTTCCAGCTTGAATGGCTGCCCCCGTGGCTACACAGCAGCTTATTATATAAATTATAGTAGTGTTACTGTAGCAAACACACAAGTTTTACCAGTGCAGGGCAACAGTGCATTATATTTGTATTAGTTTAAAGCTCTTTCATTTTTTAGTGTTACTGTTCCTTTAAAACAATAAGTCAATAGGTAAATTGTCTGATCTGATTGGCTGTTACTGGCCCAACTGGCCCAACCCACTTTTCCTATTTTTGAACTGTGCAAAGTTTGGGGACCCTGACATTAAAGATGTGAGAATGGCAACAGTTAAAATTTCCCCACTGAAAACAATGAAAGAAATGTGATTGGATTTTGGACTTTTATTGGACATTTTCTAAACTTGAGTACGTAATCACCCAGTGACTGACTGTGCAAAGTTTGGGAACCCTGGCATCAAACCAATAACATTCAGTAGGTGAAATCTGATTGATTGTTGATGGCTCCGCCTAGTTTTTCAAAACTAAAACTGCAGTCCCCTAGTGATCAACTGTGAAAAGTTTGGGGACGCTAGAGTTAATACTGTGAGAAAGGCAGCAGGTTGAATTTCCCTATTAAAAGTCAATAGGTAAAATCTGATTGGCTGTTGGTGGCTCCGCCCACTTAAAAAAATACAAACACAGAGCAGAAATGGTTGTCATTTAAAATGATATTAAATCATTACTGTTCTCAATTCATTCCATTAATAAGAAAAAGTGGAAGTGTTAAGAATCACCCTATGTGGCTTAACTCTGAGGTAAAGAAGTTAATAGGGAGAAAAAGGAAAGCTTTTAAGAAATATAAGTCAGAGGGGACAGTAGCTGCGTTTAATGATTATAAACACTATAACAAGTGGCAAAGATAGAAAATGAGGAGCGCATTGCGGCCGAGGCCAAGACTAACCCCAAAAAGTTTTTTAAGTATATTAATAGTAAAAAGATGCAGGTTGAGGGTGTGGCCCCATTGAGTTATAGTAACAATATGGTTACAGCGGATACAGAAAAGGCAGATGTGCTTAACCAGTTCTTTTCTTCTGTGTATACAGTAGAGGAGCCAGAGGGCCAAGTCCCACCCAATAGCTTCACTGTTGCCTCAGCTCCAACTACACAGTGGTTGGCACAGGATACAGTGCTTAAAGGGTTACACACGATAAATGTAAACAAGGCACCTGGGCCAGATGGAATACACCCTCGGGTACTGAGAGAGCTAGGGGCAGAATTGCAGTGGCCCTTGTTTCTGATATTCTCAGACTCTCTTTCATCAGGTATGGTACCTAGGGATTGGAAGAAGGCGAATGTCATTCCCATATTTAAAAAGGGAGTAAGATCTCAGCCTGGCAATTATAGGCCTGTAAGTTTGACATCCGTGGTGGGCAAGTTATTTGAAGGCTTGTTAAGGGATCACATTCAAAATTATGTAGTGGAGAATGGCATTATGAGCAGTAATCAGCATGGCTGTATGAAGGACAGGTCATGTCAGACCAATTTAATTGCTTTTTATGATGAGGTAAGTAAGAAGCTGGACAGTGGGGATCCAGTAGATATAATCTATTTGGATTTTGCCAAAGCATTTGATACCGTTCCCCACAAACGACTGCTTTCTAAGCTAAGGTCTATTGGTCTTAGTGAGGTCGTTTGCACATGGATAGAAAACTGGCTACAGGATCGGGTACAGAGGGTGGTTGTTAATGGCACATTCTCTACTTGGAATAAGGTTCTCAGTGGGGTCCCTCAGGGTTCTGTACTGGGTCCACTTTTGTTTAATTTGTTCATAAATGACTTAGGGGAGGGTATTATGAGTAATCTATCAGTGTTTGCAGATGACACAAAACTCTGCAGACCAGTCAATTCTATCCAGGATGTGACATCCCTGCAGCAGGATCTTGACCAACTGGCAATCTGGGCAGCTAAGTGGCAGATGAGATTTAATGTGGATAAATGTAAGGTCATGCACCTGGGATGTAAAAATATGCAAGCCACTTATACCCTTAATGGGACTGCACTAGGCAAATCCATAATGGAGAAGGACCTTGGAGTCCTTGTAGATAATAAACTTGGCTGTAGCAAGCAATGCCAGGCAGCAGCTGCAAGGGCAAACAAGATTTTGAGCTGTATTAAAAGGGCTATAGATTCACGGGAGGAGGGGGTTATTCTTCCCCTTTACAGAGTGCTGGTAAGGCCCCATCTAGAATATGCTGTTCAGTTTTGGTCTCCAGTGCTCAAACGGGACATGATTGAGTTAGAGAGGGTCCAGAGAAGGGCAACTAAGCTGGTAAAGGGTATGGAAAGTCTCAGCTATGAAGAAAGACTGGCCAAGTTGGGTCTGTTTACACTGGAGAAGAGGCGCTTAAGAGGTGACATGATAACTATGTATAAATATATAAAGGGATCATATAATAACCTTTCTAATGTTTTATTTACCAGTAGGTCCTTCCAACGGACACGAGGGCACCCACTCCGTTTAGAAGAAGGGAGGTTCCATTTAAACATTCGGAAAGGATTTTTTACAGTGAGAGCTGTGAAGTTGTGGAATTCCCTCCCTGAATCAGTCGTGCTGGCTGATACATTATATAACTTTAAGAAGGGGCTGGATGGATTCTTAGCAAATGAGGGAATACAGGGTTATGGGAGATAGCTCTTAGTACTAGTTGATCCAGGGACTGGTCCGATTGCCATCTTGGAGTCAGGAAGGAATTCAGATTCAGATGGGGTTTTTTGCCTTCCTCTGGATCAACTAGTAGTTAGGCAGGTTATATATAGGCATTATGGTTGAACTTGATGGACGTATGTCTTTTTTCAACCCAACTTACTATGTTACTATGTAAATGCGTAGTCAACTCCTACCTTGCTCCTTAGAATGAAGTGTAAGATTATGGTGAGTAGGTGAGTAAGAGGTGGGAGAAGTCTTTAAACACCTCTTAGTTGAGATACATACTGCTGATACAGTTAAAGAGATCCGAATTTGGAGAGTTGTTCTGAAAATTTGCATTTTAATAAATTTGCCCCTTAGTAGCATATTTATCAAACTAGTTAGGGACGCTAGGGTTAATACTATGAGAAAGGCAGCAGGTTGAATTTCCCTATTAAAAGTCAATAGGTAAAATCTGATTGGCTGTTGGTGGCTCCACCCACTTAAAAAAATACAAAAAACTTTAAATGCGTAGTCACCCAGTGACTGACTATGCAAAGTTTGGAAACCCTGGCTTTGACACTGCTGGTTCCTATAGAAATTCTGCTCTAGCTGTCTGCTCCTATTTTTTTCTTCTTAAGTCCCCTCCTAAGCTCAGCTTAACCAAAGCAGGGCTTTTTATCAAAGTAAGTTCTGCCTGTGCAGCATCGGACTGGGCCACCCAGACCCGATCCCTGCTGGGCACTTCACTGATCCCCGGTCTGCCTCCCCCCGATGCGCTGCAGGTAATTTTAATTTAGGCGCGCTCTGTTGAGGCGGTTGGACATGTGTTGGGGGTCCCTGCTGGGAAGGGGGGGGGGGGTATGAAGGTGGCAGGGGCCATCATTGGAGGTGCAGGAGCCCATGAGGCAGAAGCCCCGGTGGGACCTGTACCCCCCAGTCCAACCCTGTGCCTGTGTAAGCCCCCATTCTTGACTGCATGAACTTAATGTGATTGAAATTAATGTGATTGAAGATATGTGAGAGGGAAAATGGCCTCTGGGTGAAAGCTTCTATTTATATTAGGAAAATGTGATGGCGCTGGTGAACAGAGGGGATATATGCAATATAATTAGTGTGGTTTGGGTTGGGGGGTGCAAAACCTATATACTGTACATGGAAGGAAAATGTAGAATTTACACTGGCAAGTATCATTTCCATTCTATTTCAATGAGGCTGAAAAATATCCTGTATATGTACAGTGTATAACAAAGGAGAACAATACTATATAACATACCGGTAATACTCCCTCTGCAGTTCACACACACACACTCACACATAAATGTGCACTGAGCATTACAGAAAATAATGTTTTGTAATAACTGAATTCCAAAAGCAAAACATTTGCAATGAATTTACTAACCTCTGAGCAAATTGGGTTTTTGTGCTGAGCAATGCAAGACACATTCTCTCTTACAGGTATGGCAGAGGGAGCCTGCACGGAAACTAGTACATGGTAGGTATCTCCCACTGACAGACACTGTATAGATGACTACACTAATGCAATGTTCTAAGATGATATAAATAGTGTAGTCTAGCAGTTTCCATAATTGAATTAAAGGATATACAAAAATGAAGTTATTAAAAAGAATGTCAGAATGAGTGTGTCACGTTGAAAGCGCCAGACAAATCAATGTGATGTTGCACATTTCATTTCACCGTGCATTTCAAAGAGAAATGATTTTCTGCTGCTTGTCTTACTTTTCTGTTTACGACTTTATCAGCTGATGGCACAAGCTCAATCAAAATACTGTATACTAGGAAAGAGAAGAAAAGCATTGTACTACCTGCTCATGTACTTGAACTCTACATAGGCCATTATGGGAAAGAGTCTGGAGCACATTGCATAAAGGCATTAAAATGTAAGAAAATGCAAAGTGTCGCTTTTTTAGGCAAGTATCAGCTACACGTGCCTGCACCTGAGCGTATTCAATCCATTTGGGTGCAGGCACAGGTTTTCGGCTTGCTGAAAATATGCGGCATACTCTACGTGTGGCATTAGCCTTAGGTCTTATTTGTGAAGCATATAAAATGCAAAAAAGGCTGCAATCACCTGTAACACTTTATTAAATTATACTTTATTCAGATGTCCTCTCTGGTGTCATGTCAAAAGAGCATTTTGTTAAATAAATTACAAATATGTAGTTGGTTTGCAGGATATTAAATTGTAGGTGAATTGAAATATGAGGGGTCATTCTACCTAGACCCTTGGGAAACACTAAGGGGCACACTCTGGCATGCTCCTTAGTGTTCATTCTAAAAAAGCATCATTACACCATTCGCCCCCAACTTTGCATGTCTGATTATGGGTCAGGCGAGGGGACACCTACATGTCTAACTCAGTCAGAGCTGAATCCAAAGGACACATGGCAGGTCTAAGCTCCAAAATGGACCGCAGCTTTTTTTTTAAAATCTGCTTGCTGATCTGAGCTTTGCAACTGAGGCCTAAGATGTGCTTGCCTTGTGACTATACTGCATCCCAGCTAATCCCCTTTTAGCAATGTAACCTACTTTAATATGACTGCTAGCTACTTGACTCACAGATACTGATACTTAATCCTCATATTAACATCTTACACTTTGCGTTAAACAGATGTTTTTTCTTACATTTCCTGAATCAGTACTTCTGATCATGTCTTGCCTATTAATAGAACCCAGGATAATTGCACTGTCATTTTAATTATAAAATTGTCACTCCAAGATATTCCTTCCTGGTCCTGGAGAAGTTCTGTAAATGTTAAGATGTAGGTGTGGGGGGTGTGTATGGGAGAGGATGTGGGTCTAACATTTACCGTAGTTCCTAATTTTACTGTGTCAGAAAGCTTGCTAGGATTATCCTAAGATTCAGTAGCTGCTGTTTAGACTTTTTGTCCTTACTTTTTTCTTATGTGTCTACAGATGGGGTCAGCTTTACTCATGCATCTGGTGGAACACTTCATATGGCACACCATTCATTTTAATTGGAGAAAAGGTGCAGTTGCATATACCAGATGCTTCTTTAAACCTACTTCATCTGTTTGTGGAAGTAGCAGGAGCAGAAGATTTTTATCCCTAGTAGATCTGTGAGTCAGACAGATGGCATATCATGGTACATCTCGAATCACACCGAACACTGAAAACAATAAAGTGCAAGTATTGACAAGCTCTGCGTGCATGCACATAAAATAGCTCACACTGCAGCTGTTTAACCAAATAATTATATGGATTACCAGCATAAAAAATAAGTATGTCAATTCTCAATCCCATATACTTAAATGCTTAACCTTACCACATAGACTGAGCACACAGACAGAAAAGACTCCTAACACAGAGCCACAATTTATGCATATAATTTAGTAACAAAAATGGGCAAGGCCTTTCTTAGCATGTACAGTGTGTACAAGTGCTTTTTCTGTAAAGATAACAACCCCAGCCATGACTTTCTTCATAGTTTAAATCTTCCATCCCCTTTACCAGTTTAGTTGCAGTCTCTGCACTTTCTCAGCTCATTAATATCCTACTTAAGGACTGGAGCCCAAAACTGCACTGCATAAAGGAGGCAACATTATACAAGCTCTTTTCATGCAAGAAAAGACTTTATCTTTAGTAGCCACTGAATGTAGGGTTGACACCTGTCTGGCAAGCCTGGTTTCTCAAAATCTTCTGCCTGGTTTCCAAAATTCAGAAAACTGGGCAGAAACCCTCTGAATTGTGTCCAGTAGACACAATAATCATGTCCTCAAAGTCAGTAGAAATGTCATCACATGATGAAGTTAATGGTTTGCGTTATGACATTGGCGCCACTGACATAATCACGCGCCCCCTTTGTTCTGTTTATATCTCGACAAAGGTGGCAACCCTAACTAAATGACTCTGCCTTAGTTACACAGTTTATCCACAGATCCATCTCAATTAAGAATACCCCCAACACTACTATTTAGGCCTATTTATATACCATACAGAGTAAAAAAGCGGCAACCAAATACACCACACAACACGAGGCATCTCTGCAGAATGTATTAATTTCCAGAGATCATGTTCCCTTGTGTAAAAATCCAGCATAAAAGTAAGCAGCTGCTTGAGAATGCCATGGGAAAATATGACGTTCAACCACCGTGGCTTTCACGTTTTTTCCAGAGCAACTTCTGCTGGAACTTACTTGCTGCTTGAATTTTTCCCATTAAGCTTACCAGATTAAGCAGTGTTTGAAGTGGTGTAAAGTAATGACGTCAAATGCGGTGTTTGGGTGGTGTAAAATAAAATGCACACCTTGATATATTCTCCATTTATTTTACACAGCTTTTAACACCATTTTTTTGTTTTACACATGATATGATAATTATGCTCCTTAGTATATAAGTAGTATTTATGTTATTTCTACCAAAGTGCATAACCTTGCACTTTACTAAAACTTTCATTTCTCTTTAAAAATTCAAATAAACTCATTTCCACACACGTCTGACATTTGCTAAAGAGTCTGAAATGTCACAGAAGAGACACAAAACTGCGACTTTTTCAAATTGTCACACCGAAACCTCAACTTTTTTCAGATTGTCGCACAAAAAAAAGCATCAAAAGTCTAAAAACCTCTAAATTTTTGAAGCAAAGAAAGATCCTCCAGGGAAGGGAAGATCTTGTTGCAACTTTTTTTTCTGCTACTTTTAGTATTAAAAAATCCTAATCGGAAAAAAAAACATTTAACCATTAGCAAATTGCCTCCTTAGGGTGAGGACACGGGGCATACAGTCCACTTCTTTCCATCTGTGTTTGTAGGCAGACATAGGAAAGTGGATCTGTACCTATTTGCTCCTGGGTGTAGCTGCGCTGACAGGCACAGCAGAGCAGAGATCAGCCTGAAAATCACAAAAGCAAAAAGTTTTGGGACAATAGTTACTCCGTGTAGCTGCACTCAAGCCAACTTTGTACCATATCCTTAGGAGTATATTTATCATGCTGTGTAAAACGTGCAGTGAAGCATTGCCAGTGATGATGCCCAGGGTAGCCAATCAACAATTACTTTAATACACTTAGAAGACCAAAGCAAAGTGTCTGATTGGCTGCTATGAGCAAGATCACCAGTAATGTTTTACTCCACTTTTTACACAGCATGATAAATATACCCCTAGGGGCTGATTTACTAATCCACGAATCCGAATCCCGAATGGGAAAAAATTGGATTGGAAACTAACATTTTGCGACTTTTTCGTATTTTTTTGCTATTTTTTTGTCACCGTCGCGACTTTTTTGTGAATTGTCGTGACTTTTTCATAGCTGTTATGACTTGCGCACATTGTCGCGACTTTTTTATAGCCATTACGACTTTCGTGAATTGTCGTGACTTTTTCATAGCCATTTTGTATTGAGCGCTCGAAAAATTCGCGACAATTCGTGAAAAAGTCGTTAAATACCGAACATTCCGAAAAAAACGCATTCGGACAATTTTCGGACGTTCGTGGATTAGTAAATGTGCCCCTTAGTGTTCTCTTACCCTAAATGCACAGAAAATCTATAGGCAATCACCTATACTGAGTAAAGTCATGAACATGCCCAGAACAACCTGACAATGGTAGCAAGCCAAGTAAAGTAATTGGCAAGTAAAGTTGCTAATGTGCCTGAAAAGCTACTAGGGAAAGTACATTTCCGATGATCCCCCTCTAGCTGTAGCACTAGCTACAGTATATCAAACTGCATAAAGTAGAAAACATATCAAGCAACACTTGATACACAGAACTATGGACAGACTGGCCTGCCAGGGTATCAGCAAATCCCCCAGTGGAGGTAATTTGTGTATAGTATATTAGTACCTATATAAAACACATACAATTGCAATGTGTGTGCGCAAGAAAATGCTGGTGCGTGTGGTTAATGAGCGTATGTGTGTGTACATAGAATAATTGTTAGATTATTGTAACATCTGTCCAAGTCACTGGTTGGATTCTTGAGTTCAGAAAATGGATGAAAATTTCCGTTAGGAAAATAACAAAAACATACTCTTTCTGCTGATTGCCTAGCAACGCCAGGGATTTAGTCACTAGGATTAAAATGTTTATCACATTTTAGATCATGCAAAAATGGAAATATGATACCTCAAAATGAGTTCACATTAGAATTCATGTCCAATACATCAACCATTAGTAAGAGAAGTGTTAAGTGCTAACTAATAGGCATTTATGGTATGTCCAATACAAAGAAAATTAGTTATTTCCATAATCTACTTATACTAATGTTTTAGTCTATATTAGTTTTGATGCAAATTAATAGCTATTTTAATGGCTATTTTAGATAACAAATTAAACATATGAAATGCTTAAACTGGAACCTCTCAAATTATGTTTGATAATTTTCCCTAAACATATAGACAGCCATATAAAATACTATAGTTGGAGATTGGTGAGATATAGAATTGTAAAAGGAGCACCCCAAAGAAAAAGACATAGACCCGCCCCCATTAAAGGACATGTATAACCCCTCCCCCCACAACAAATTGTAAACAGTCTCTTTAAAATCTTTAAACATCTGGTACTCCTTTTGTTCAAAGGTTAATAGTAAGGCTGTAGCATCCCCATAAACGCTAAAGGTTGCCATACATTGGCAAATGTGCTATTGGGTACTCCTAAATAGTAAAGTGCCATACAAGCCAAGGCACACAAACATATTAGGCCACATCAGCCAATTAATGGACAGAGTTCTGCCTTATGCTCCAACACTTCTTCCTGTTACAGTTAAAGCTGCATTATTTCTGGTCATGTGATCTCCAAGGGAGCACACAGCCCATCACTAAATGGTGGATCAAGGGAAAGGATGTAAAAGGGCAATATTTACTTATATATATATTCCAGTTTGGTGAGATTTTTTATTAGGTCACTTAACATAATAGAAACTATCTGTTGGTTAAGCATTCATTCTGGGGTACGGTTTCCCTTTAATGACCTGTGCAATGTAATGTAGATGCTGATTAAAAAAAATAAAAAAATAAGCCTCCTATTCTGCTTTTTGAGCCAGTAATGCCACCAGCACCTTGTTCCCCATAGGAGCCTATCCAACCCCATAAATTAAACTCAATCCATTAAAGATATAATATTGACTTGTGAATACAGCATAAGTCCAAGCAGTCCTGGCAAATAAGTTCAAGTGTCCCTGGTATTACAGTATTTTGTACATGTATAAAAATTCACTTTTGGGCCTTCCAAACTATGTGCTGCACTTTTGGGGCATTTTGGGCTATCTCGTGCAGTGTGTGCCATTGGACATATGAAATCTTGCTAGAGCTAAAAAATGTAGGCTGCTTAACAAGAGTAGAAGGTAAAATGTGTTTCCTATAAGGGAAAGTAATAAAAAAAAATGCAAACCAAATTACTGTATGGTTATAACAAAAAAAAAAAATCAGAAAGGGAATTAATTGGCTTTTTGCTGTCTTGACACTTGATCTGAGCAGACTTTCTCTTGTGTGAAATTTAGAAGTACTAACTGGGTTTTCCTCTAGAGTAAAAGGAAAGGTAAAGTTATTGAGATAAAGAAAGCAATGTAAAACTGATCACAGAGCTATTCTAAGCATTTTTGCAATTTTCATGTTTTTTAAGATTTCAAGACATTAAACATAATATATAGTACAGGTATAGGACCCATTATCCAGAATGCTCGGGACCAAGGGTATTCCGGATAAGGGGTCTTTCCATAATTTGGATCTCCATACCTTAAGTTTACTAAAAAATTAATAAAACATTAATTAAACCCAATAGGATTGTTTTGCATCCAATAAGGATTATTTATATCTTAGTTGGGATCAATTACAAGGTTCTGTTTTATTTCTACATAAAAAAAGGAAATCAGTTTTAAAATTCTGAATTATTTGCTTATAATGGAGTCTATGGGAGACGGGCTTTCCGTAATTCGGAGCTTTCTGGATAATGGGTTTCCGGATAAGGGGTCCGATACCTGTACTAATATAATGAAGTTTTGTACCAACAGTGCCACCAGCTGGTCAGTTTTACGGGGTGATCCAGCAGAGGAAATATTTCTGAAAAAAGATGTTGCTTTCTTTAGGAAAGACATGAGAAAAGTTATCAGTGGTTTCTTATATCTTCCATAAACATCAGAACAGTCATATTTTCTTTATTTATACTCTTTTCTTCTACAGCAGGGCTGTTCAACTGCTTTGAGGCTCCCTAGATATGAGATATTATTATTATTAACATTTATTTATAAAGCGCCAACATATTCCGCAGCGCTGTACAATAAGAGATATAACTGGCCCACTACATATAATATGTTGGCACTGATTTACAGAATGATGTTTGGAAAAATGACCTGCAGGTGGAGATAATGGTACAAAATGTATTATTGATTATATTATTATTTTATTATTATATTTATTTATTATATTAGCAGTAACTGCTAATCTTGTTATTATATTAGCGGTGCATATTAAATAATTAATGTAAATTGCAAAATGACTTAGAATTACTCTCTAATAGAGACGTTCAGCATGTTGGTTATCTGTGAGTACCCAAGGAAAGTGGTCAGGTTTTGGGTAGAAGGCTCCTGATTCCGCTGTGGGTCCTAGCCTTTCCACTCACCCACTCCTGACTATTAAGGAATTTTTTCCCTTTACCTGGTTGATCTGCCTCTGGAGTGACGTCACTTCCAGCCCATAGTAACATCACTTTCAGTTTCACTGTCAGGTGGTAAGTAAAATCAGTGGCAGTTATCAGGCTGGCACTTGCTGGACCCACAATTAGGTAGTAAAGTTGAAGCAATTGTTCTTGTTAAAAGCATTACAGTTTATTGATATATACTGACCTATAACAATGGTAAGCTTAAACCCGATTCCATATTGCACTGGAAGTTTCTTTCTTTTTTATGGGTGGTGATTAAACCAAAGTATGGACCATAGCAGGGTGGCTGGTGCAGGTCAGGTTGCAGGCCATTGGGTCCGAGTTGGGCATGGGTCTGCTCAACTGGACTCTACTTTCTGATCAGGTTTATATTCATTTATTTTAATGGTTTACATTTATTTAAAAAGTGATTCATGTCTGTTCAGACAAAAGTATACCTCTGCGGTTTTCTATAATAGAGAGCATATTAGATCAGGTGAAGAACAAATGAGATAGAAGGTTTTAACTAGCAAAGGCAGGGTGTTAGGATTCAAATACAAAATATGAAGGCAACAGTGAACCCTGCAAATTGTGATCTTGGCTATTAATCTCTGGAGGGATGTTTGGCATGCCTAGTAAAAAAATCTCTTCCTTGTTGCCTGATAGTTCATTAACTAATCTCTGGCACCAATCTGCCTTGTTCAGCTGAGTCTTAGACATGGAGTCACTCAACAATGAATTGGTAAAAGAAGAGGCAGGGTGACTGATTGAGAGTGAAAGGGCAGTACAATTGTCTCTATACTGATAGTGAAACTGTTATTAAAAAAAGTTATACTCGTCAGCTGAAAAACAGATTTCACTTCAAATCTCAAATTTCAAATCTTCAAGAAAATATTAATACAAAGAGCTGTAAATTATGCGGTGTGAAAATACTGATTCCTTGTAAGGAACAAAGAGTAAAAATGTATAATAATTTCCAAGAACAAGGTGAAAGAGCGCCAAGCCCAACACATCAAGATGCCAAAGACAGATACAAATCATTTTGTGCTGCATGGCATATCTTCAAGCAACTGACATTTTACTGACATTATTATAAAGCCTGTGTGTTACTATGCAGATCACCTTATGTTTGTGTATTCAATAGACAGTATGTAATAAAAGGCATAAACACAAAGAAAATTTGCTGAAATATGAATAAAAATTTTAATTTTGCAGTATAATAATGTCCATTAGACAATATACCCTTCAGGATTGAACATTCCTGTATGACCATGAGCATTTTTTAAGACCTGCTTGAATGTTTGCTTTTTTTTTGTTGTTTTAATGAAGCTTTATTACATACCTTGTGCATTGGCACAAATAACAGAACATGATCATTCCAAGTAAAGCAAGTGAATTGTTTGGTAGAAAGAGGTAATAAATAGTGTAAGGCAGTGTGTATGGAAGAATTTGTAAATTATGAAACAGGAAAGAGTGTGTCTGCAGAAAATAGGGCGATGGAAAGGGACTAGGTAGAAGGTGAGATGGGAAAAAGAGAAAGGAACAGCAGAGTGGAAAAGAGTTAAAAGGGGTGGTCTGGGATTTATGGAAATAACTACATGTTGCTTGATAAAACAGGCAATGCACACTTCTGGCCTCCTCCTATGTCAGCATATGTATTGATTTAAGCAGTGAATGCTGTGAATGCTAACATGCCATGTACATTACACCAAAGACAGTGCAATATTTTTGGATGAATAACTCAACCCTTCCTCATTTATTGTAATTGAAAGGTTGCATTTTCTTAATGAGATAAATTTTAATAATAATTATAACAGTGTTGAATTTAAGAGGGAATTCAAGACTAAAGACTAAAAGATCACAGATTTAAAATTTTTTTGTACAATATTCCCTCAAATGAAGCTTTGAATTAGTTCTCTCTGCTGTAGTAAACACTAATTATGCATGTATTTAGTTTAGCCAATAACAACTCTATATGCAGCTCAATGGGGCAACCAACCTCCCTGATAGTCCCCACAATTTCTGTGTGATAATCATTCTATTCTGTTTGTGACCTGTAGAATTGTGTATAGGGAGAATTGATTTGGACTTACTCCACTTACATTGTGATTTGTAATGTTATTATGAATTGGCCTTTTATTTTTAAGGATAAAAACTACTTGATATTACCAGATTAGGAACATATGAGAATCATGAGAAATGTTATGTTCCCATGCCCAAATATGAAACATTATGTTCCCATGCCCAAATATGGAACATTATGTTCCCATGCCCAAATATGGAACATTATGTTCCCATGCCCAAATATGGAACATTATGTTCCCATGCCCAAATATGGAACATTATGTTCCCATGCCCAAATATAGAACATTATGGCCCCATGCCCTGATACCCAGGGTACGTACTTCTGGCCATCTGTGTATCCTTATAATAACCCAGATTTCCATCCACACTGCATTATCATAGGATTCATACTCCTTTTAAATACAAATCCTGTATGGCAGGGATCCCCAACCTTTTATACCTGTGAGCCACATTCAAATGGAAAAAGTGTTGGGGAGCAACTGGACTGGCAGCCTACAGAAGGTTCTGTTTGGCAATTATACTTGTTTGCCAAAACTTGCCTCCTTACCAGAAATTAAAAAATGAGCATCTGCTTTGAGGCCACTGGGAGCAACATACTCGGGGTTTGGGAGCAACATGTTGCACATGAACCACTGGTTGGGGATCACTGCTGTATGTCCCTGTTTCAGATGAACCTAAAACAGTGACTATGTAAATTTAAAGAATCTTGTGATAATTCATAGAACCATCTTAGTAAATGTATAGCTAAATAACTATACATGTACACATATGGTACAAGCACTATTACCCATTTATATCAGAATTTCATTTTCATGTGTTGTGAATAGATGTCTCTGCTGGAAAATGTTTTAGACAGGTTAGCCTTTTGCACTAAGGGGTTAATATTGTGATGATTGGCCCTGACTGCCATTATTAATCCAACTCGTCACTGATAATTATATCAGTAAAGGAGCTTGTATGGAAATGTAACTGGTTTTGAGAGCTAAGAGATCTCACAGGAGAAACTGGCCGTCCAAAATACCTTGTTAGGCTAATTAAACCCACAGCTTGTCAAACTAATCAGAACTTTTTTTACCACCGGGGTTAATTAGCACTAGCTAGTAATATTTACAGTGTGTGTGTGTGTGTGTGTAGAGGATCTAGCATCCAACTCTACAAAAAACGAAAGTAGTTTGTTTGGTTACTCACTGTGTCCGGCTCTCTCCTTACTTCATGCAGGCAGTTCCCCAGGAAGGGAGAGAGTGAGTAACTCTGCAGACTACTTGTTTAAGGGCTCTGGCACACGGGGAGATTAGTCGCCCGCGACAAATCTCCCTTGTCACGGGCGACTAATCTCCCCGAACTACCATCCCACCGGCGACTTGCATGTTCGCCGGTGGGATGGTAGTTCGGGGAGATTAGTCGCCCGTGACAAGGGAGATTTGTCGCGGGCGACTAATCTCCCCGTGTGCCAGAGCCCTTAAACATGTACACGCCGCGCAGGCAATTTCGGCAAAGCGCCGAAGTTGCCTTGCGAGGCATTTTCGGCGATTTGCCGAAATCGCGCCGCCGCGTGTGCCATCCCACCGGCGACTTACATGTTCGCCGGTGGGATGGCAACTGGTGCTAACTCGGGAGATTATTCGCCCGCAAACAGGAAGATTTGTCGCGGGCGACTAATCTCCCCAGGTGTCAGAGCCCTAAAGGGTTTCCCCTGAAGCCTGATGAGGCCACTAATTAGCCAGGCTTCACCAAAACCTGGATAGCCTAGTGAATGGAAGTCCCACCCGCTCACTTCCATTCACTCCAGGGCCCTTTTTACCGGCTTTTCCAAAAGCCGAATGCAGTGAAAGAACACTCTTTCACTGCTGACAAACTTTCCCTGGAGCTTAATATATATAAGAGAGAAATCTGGGAGAAATATAAACACCTTCCACCTCTAACCCAGCATTTCTCTCACAATATATATATATATATATATATATATATATATATATATATAGAAAGAGAGAGAAAAAACAAAGGGCACCATATATATCATATATTGAAAAGGCTTTAAACAGGAAAAAAAAACATGGTTTTGTGCAGTTTTAAAGTTTTTTCAATATATGCAAGATTTATAGTTATATGAGGGCTGGTGTTCTTTTTTTTTTACATTTTTCACTTGTGGCGGAAGTGAAACAAGCACGAGACAAAGTGGAGTGCTGTGAACCAACTGTAGAATTGTATATATACTGTATATAGATATGTACATAGGCGGATTTTCAATAAGGCTGGGGGAGGCTTAGCCTCCCCAAACCTGCTTGACACCTTAAAAACACAAAACAAAAAAAACTTCACTCCGTTTCTGCACTGTCCTGCAACTCTTCTGTTCCTGCAAGCTCCGGTTCTGCTGTGCTCTGATTGGATCTTTCTTCTTGTGGATTCTCCAATCAGAGCACAGCTTTCTTGACAGACCGTAAAATTGACCAATCAAAGAACAGATGCACACAGGGATCGGGAGATTTTGCAAACTGAAGGCAGTGCAGAAATGAAGACTGAAAAGAAGAATCTGCAGCTGTAACTTTACCTGAGAACCAACTCTCAACTTTTGCTGCAGATTTCATCCCACCCCCACAGGCACTACACACAGGTACTATACACAGGTACTGTACAGTTCTAAAGGCTGAATCACTAGTTGAAATTAAATAGTTTTTTTGCCTGATCTGACATTTATAATATCCCTATCCCCTACCCTGACAGATGGATGGTAAGTTAACTCTTTCCCTCGAAAAAGCTAAAAGCTCATTGTGCTTTTATATATTTGTTGTTTTTTGCACTTACTATTTAGTTTTTTACTTTTGTCATTTTTTGTTCATTTCTAGTTAGTTACAGTAGGGCCAATGTTGTGTATTGGTGCCAGTGTTATAGTGCCAGGGCATGAATATCTGCCATCAGTACCCACTGCTTTTCATGGCATGTAAATACAGACTGCGTCTCACTGTATATAATGTGCCTGGGGAGTCAGTACCCACTGCCTCTCTCTCTATAAAACTAACTTAAACACAGACCGTAAAATTCCGCCACAAGTGAAAAAACTTTTAGTATGTTATTGAATGGCCTATTCCTAGCAACTTTGCAATTGGTCTTCCTAATCAATTTTTTTTTATAGTTCTTGAATAATTTGACTTTCTCTTCTGCCTCTTTCCAGCTTTCAAATCGGGGTCACTGACCCCGGCAACCAAAAAGTATTTCATTATTATTGTAATTTTCTATTACTTATTTTTCCATGCAGGCCCCTTAACTATTCATATTCCCATCTCTTGTTTAAACCGCTACCTGGTTGCTAGGATAAATAAGACCCTAGCAACCAGATAGCTGCTGAAATACCAAATGGAAAGCTGCTGGACAAAAAGCTAAATAACTGAAAAACCATTAAAAAGAAAAGAGGACCAATTGCAAATTGTCTCAAAATATCAATGTCTACCTTATATTAAAAGGGAATTTAAAGGTGACCTACCCCTTTAAGCTAACTGATCCGAAACACAAATGGATGGAGAACCCCTAACAGAAGTGCATGTATGGATACTTTTATATCCTAAAATACCCCCACTCGCACTTTTGTGCAGTATCCCTGGGAGTCAGTGGGAACCGCAAGAAGTTGTTGGGAGGCTCATTTTTTATACTAAGTCTCACATTAGCTGTAGGTCAGTCCCTGTACGGCCAATCTTTAGCCTCCCCAAACAAAAAAATCCCTCTCTGAATTTCTGTTAGGAAGTGCCCATTCTAATCATGCTACAGATATACAGTATACTCAACTATTCAAAATATAGCCATTGTCATTGTTCTCTATTAGCGTCTGTATATGTTGTGTTGAAAAATTGTGTTTTTAACTAAATGCACCATACAGAGTACACTGCAACAAATATCATTCTAACAGAAATAAAAGAATCCCACAATAAATATGAAACATGGTTTATAAGGGACATAAAGTACAATAAAATCAGCATGCAGAAGTCTTATCTTCCAAAGCATTTAGAACTCCGTCTTCCCAATATTCAGTGTTTTAATCTATCATCTTTTTATAAACAGGTGATAGATTGGATCAATGTTAAAACCACAAGGCAGACACTGAGTAAGATAAGTCCTTTTCTCAAGATTGGTTTTTAAGCTTCTTACTATAGATACTTGAAAGTCCTCCCCCCGCAATATTAAAAGTAATACCATTTTATCTGCCTCGGTAAAGGATGACAAACTATAAAAACATTCCTTCTATGTTCCTTTATCTTAAATTTTCTCTTTCAAGTCTCTTGCAAGCATTGAAATGGAGAAATATAAAAGTGGTATATAAAAGTTTGCAAGTGAAAACATCAAAAAGCATACACACTTATATGACTTTTATAACAAGGTATTATTTGGGTTTGTGCAACAGGTTTACACAGCTATAAAAATGCTGTATTTTCCACCTTGATTTATTTTCTGCCTACTAGAGAGGCATTACACAGAAGCAAATTATACTGGAAAATTTTGGCTAAAATGCTTATCTGTATCTTCCTGAACTAAGTTGTCGTGCCTCTACAATAAAACTTCTAAAATGGAATCTTAAGTCCTGAGTGAGCGGTACCTTTTTCCAGGAATTTATATATATATATATATATATATATATATATATATATAAAGAGCAAGGGTTTTAGACACATGGAGATCGCCTGTAAATAAGGCTGGTATCATTTTCAGTACAGTATACCATGGCTCATCTAAAGCTATATGTAGTAGTGTTAAGAAAAATTGGAATATCATTACGGCGGATCCATACTTGGGCTCTAGAACCCCTAATCCACCGATGATAGGCTTTAAACGTGGTACCAATTTATGTGACCTGCTGGTTAAAAATGACCCTGTAAAATGTTATCAGAAGGTAACCAGGTCTTGGATACCCAGTGATAAACCAGGCTTTTTTATTGATCATATCCCCCCACTTAAACATGGGGGTGACCGTGCTAAAGTACTACTCCAGAGAGAAGTCTTCTGGATTAAAAAATTAAATACATTGTCACCATATGGTCTGAATGAACAATGTTCATGTTTTTTAAACCAGAGATAAAAAGAATGTTTACATAAGGATGTTTTCTTAGCATTGTGGTCATACTTGGTGGATGTTTGGCTATAATGTGCTCTGCCTCTTTCCCTTTTAAGTTAACACTTACTCCACACCTATGGTGGCAGGCCTTTCCTCTGTTAATCAGGTCGGTGGGTCTGCTGATGTCACAACCTAGGTGGATGTTTCACAGTGATTGGTGAGTCTTTGCTTTTAAATATGTATATATTTATTGTTTTTAACTGAAAACCGTGTCTTGAGAAAGGTCCGAGATGGGGAATGAAACAACGACCTGTTTTCTTTTTAAGGATGCTAATTAAAAGTTACGTTTTTTTCTTACTAAAAATACCTGGTGTGCATCTGTATTTTTGATTTTGTATATATATATATATATATATATATATATATATATAAATACACACAGGTATAGGATGCGTTATCTGGAAACCTGTTATCCAGAAATTATAAAGCCTCCTCCCATAGACTCCATTGAAATCAAATATTTCACATTTTTTTAAATGATTTCTTTGAAGATTACTTGCTTTTCGTTATCTTAGTATTAACTAATACTAACCATTTTAACCATATCCCTACTGTTATATATTGTGCTGTCACCTTAAGTTTGGGACAGCAGCTAGTCACATGTTCTCTTCTTCCTTTTCCTGTACAGAGTATCGAGAAGACTAAGCCATCATTTTGCAGTGTGCTGCTATATGTTACTGTGTTAATCCCTTAGTAAAAGTTTATTCTCTACAAGTTTAGTTCCTGATTGTTCCTGTGCTCTGGTTCACTGTCTCACCCACATGCTCCTGTGAGTTTCTTGCAAATGTAGTGTAAGGTGCGTGAACACATTTAATGAGGGACAAGACACCTAGCCCATAAACTTTACCCCCCTTAGGTGTTTGTCAGTTCTGACCCAAGCACTGGTGCTTGGATATGTATTCAGTAACTTATTTATTCACTGACTATACCTATTTCAGTATAACGGCTCATCTGTAGGGACATATGCCACATATAGTCAGTCTACATCAACAACTGTGAATGGAGATGCAATAAAACTTTGCTAAATATTTCCAGGTTTATTCTGCCAAATATAATAACACAATCATGGAACATCAATCGAAATAACTATAGCATTTTGAAAGAGCTTAGGCTGTATGGAATTTTAATTTCCTTTTCTGATAGATCCACTAATACAACTAGAAGTATGTGCGGTTTCTTATTGACTGGTTACCTTTCTTTGGGGACTTCATAAGAATCTTATCCTTCAGCTATAAATTGGAGGGGGGGGGGCATTCTGTGGGGCTTAGGGCAGCTATGAATGCTAATTTACTGGCCATGAAACTCTATTTTGTAGACATAAAAGAGAAGCATTCATTTTATAGTTGGGTGCTAAATTTGATATAAAAATATTTTCATTAAAAGCAGGAATGCTACAGTATGTCATAACATAAAAACAGCTTTACAAACAATACTATTCTATTGACTGGCTAAGGTGATCTCAGGAAACTTGTTGGCATGATAATTAGACCTTGGAGCTACAGAATGATGCTAGGAACTACAGTGTGATTCATTTCTGAGGGAAAACTGTCTGTAATTATGTAAAGTAGGATGGTATTTGCAAAATGAAATCCATTTCCAGTTTCACCACTGCTCTAAATACTTACCTATATACTTACCTACTACTTACCTATATACATGCATACACTTCCAAATGAGTGACTACTCATCCTCTTCCTGTATTGTTGCCAGATAATTTTTGTTTAATTGTTTAAGATGTAGTTTGTGTGCAGTAGGTGTATATGTTTTTCCATAGATGTTACACTGTGCATGTTAAAGGAGAAGGAAAGGGTTTAAAAGTCAACCCCATACATAGATAGGCCACATGTACCTGTAGCTACATTTTTCACCTTTTTTGCAGGTCGCTGTTGGTTTTGAGCGCTCGTTTGCGCCTATTGCGGCCGCCATGTTGGATATTTAAATTAGTCCAACATGGCCCCGCTTAGTTAATGCACATGCGCGAACTTTCTCCCTCCCCTAGACTCGAGCACGACCTACTCTACCCAAGCCGCTCCTGCTTATGAGATGGAAAGCGCGTTCACAGCATAAGGTAAACGGGCATGTGCTTACTCAGTAGCTGGTCTTAGTCTCGGTGAAGGAGCGATGCATTCTGGTAATCTTCTTTACACAGCTCAGTGTTTTTTTCTCCCTGTTTGGCTTCTGATCATCTGAACAGGTGAAATATGAGGAGAATTAAGGGCACTATTGAGACAACTGAAGGTATGCCTGCAGCTTGAGATTAACTCTTTATTAGCCTTTCCTTCTTCTTTAACATTGCCTTTCCTGTAATTACTCAGTTTTCCTGCTTGAGATGGAGCTCAGGAACGAAAAGCCAGAATAATTATTGATGGTTTCTAAAGATTTTTGTTTTTTTAGGCACTTTATTAATGATAGTGGCTTTCCCTCATAATGCTTAATACCCCTGGATGGTCCCCAAATAAAAATGTTTTTTTTCATAATAAGAGATATACATATGTACTTGTCTTAAAAATCCAGCAGAAATCTCTGTAGATCCCAAAACATTGTATAGAGTGGGACCCACTTAGTTCAATTACATATGCTTTCAATAAGGATTCATTATATCTTAGTTTTGATCAAGTAGAAGGTTCTGTTTTATTATTACAGAAAAAAAAGGAAATATTTTCTAAAAATTATAATTGTTTCTGTGGAAGATGGTCATCCGTAATTTGGAGCTTTCTGGATAACAGGTTTCCGGATAATGCATCCCATACCTTTAATATAGTGATTGGATGGTTCTTCCCTTTTTGGCCTTCCCGCACCTATTAGCGTAAGGAAAGCCTGGAGATACCGCCACCTCCTGACCAGGCACCTTGACCATTGCACCCAGCATCAAAGGGTGCAGTACACTTGTGCCTAAAGAACCGGGTGCAGAAGTCACTTGCATGCCAAACACCAGAAATGACACCAGATATCTGATGTGCACCACATACATGCACAAATGTGATGCAAATTTGGTAGGTGCATTGCAACTTTGTCAAAAGGTTTGCCCCTTTGTGACCATAATTATGCTGGAATTCTGGGGAAAAATCTGCATTGTGGGAAATAAACATGGCGATTATGCTCCAAATTGTACTTGCTCACTGCACTTGTGGACATAAATGAGTGATGTCTGAAATGTATAAAACAATTTTAACAATGTAAATATAGAAATTTGAAAAGGAAATCAAATAGTAAATGAAATCTGCTTACCTCAAAAGGTGCTCCATGTGCTGATTATTAAACAGTTATGGAATTTAATGTTTAATTTTATATTTAGTTTTATGTTATGTATTTATAAAATGTGATTTTGAACGTTAATGAAAAGCTGCAGTAGTACAACAGAGAGTCAGTATTTGTATTTTTGTAGCGTTGACAACATTTGGGAACTTTTTCCATGAACTTGGGTCACTCATTTCCAGAGGAAAAACATTCCTGGGCCAGAAATATGAAAACTATCTTTGACAATGTTGGTTAGTTATAAACAATAGCACAAGGTTCACAACACAGAATATTTTCAAAACACTGCAACAGAAATAAGCATATTTAACATTGCAAATCATAAAATGCTAACAGTAAGCTGAGAAAATACACATTATGATGTGAAATGGGCATGGCTCTTCCAAACTATTAAACTGCAAATCATGGATAAACTTACTGAAAACTTGCAATTACCTCTGCAAGCATGGATAACTGCAGACATGTGCTTTCCATATCCAGGAACTGCTGCAGATTATCATAATTATTATGTGCGACAGACTGACCCTATTACCCACAAATATGAAATTATGACCTGTTACAGTTAAGTTGTTAAACCTACAAATCACATAAAAAGAAGACCTGATGCTTATTTGCAATGGTGGGCAAGGTGCCAATGAACCATATTTTTTGTACTTTGCACCATGTTCCCAAGGATTTGCATTGTGTGTCAATAAGAAAAAGCACATACTTCTAGTTGTATTAGTGGATCTATCTGAAAAGGAAATTAAAATTCCATACAGCCTAAGCTAGAATTATTTTGATTGATGTTCCATGATTGTGTTATTATATTTGGCAGAATAAACCTAGAAATATTTAGCAAATTTAGAAAAAACTTGACCAGGCTGTGTCATGTCATTATACCGATATAGGTCATGGGGTTCAACATTTGAGGTTTCAAGTTATAGACAGTGTGCCAAAATTTCAAGAGGGAGGAGACAGAACTAAAGGGTTACTGAAAAGGGAGGCAATGGGGATACACTGTCTTGAAACTGTAGAGCCCCATCACCTTAAATGGGCATATGATTTGCATTCAATATTCAGATAGATTTGTTTTTAATTGGATTATTATTTCTGTTTTGTTTTTACAGATGTTGGGGTCTAAAAATATATACATGGATGATTGTGCGTCATGAATAATGAATATACAAGGTCCAGGAATATTTTGCTTGTATTTTAATGTTATATTCTGTAATACAGGGATTTTTCATTATGCTCGGCACTATGTGAGATTGTATAAATCTGTTTGACCATTTGGGAATCAGTAGCTTGATAAAGGGTCGAGCATTGGCCTGAAATGTTGCATTGTCAGAGATCTAAAGCCATGTGATATTTAATAAAAGCACCATTGGTGCTGTACTCTACATCACAGTAAACCATTTATTCCATTTAAAAGGACCATGTACATCCCAAAACACTTTTGCTTAAAAAGAACCCAATAAATAGGACTTTTGTTGAAATTATATTCTGCCCATTTTTTTGCCATTTATAAAGCACTAATTTGAAATTTGGGCCCTTGATAATTTGTTTAGAGCTCCCTACCTATATTTGAACAAACAAACAAATAAACAAACAAACAAACTCATCTCAACTCCAGTTGATTTGACTTATTACTACAGATATCAGTCAGCATAAGATAACATTACACAATAAGTGGCTGAATGAGTACGATTGTCAGAAAACTTTCATAATGTTACAGCATGAAGACCCATTTCCAATTACTGGTTAATTAATTTGATTGATCATTTTGCAAAGTACTTGTAAACTGCAACAGTTGTTAGTCTGTTTTTTTAGCACTTTAGGCCTATAGCACACCTGGAGGCTCATCTATGGCTGCGTATATTGCAAGAAAAAAAACAACTTTTGGAAAAGTGGCGTCAAATAAAATAAATGGCATATTAATGTGCATTTCTCTTTACTTTTGATTTTAATACATGCACCATTGTCCCTGAAGTCCTTCTTTTAAAAGAACAAGTTGCAGTATTATAAAGCTTTAATTTTTTTTGTAATACCAGAACATTGTAAATTATACATTTATTTTATTCTGCCCATTAGAAATGGCTTAGCCCAATTAATTTGATGGGAAAAATGTCTGGCCAGTCCAACACTAACTTTTATCTTTTTTATTAAGAAGTCTACTGCTTTGTACATTGTATAAATGTTTTATCTGCAACTTGCTTGCTTTCAATGTTAATAACCCCAAGTGGTTGCCCTTTTATTGTCCCATTGGGATTACCTGACTGTTGCTGGGAAGGATGGGAGCTACAACATGGAGCAGGCCACTGCTCTTGGATAAAATATAGGAAAAGGGAAAATTGTGCTCATCACTACATTTTAAACCATTAGGCGGCAGTTTAATGAGGCAACATTTATATAGAGAAAAAAGGGTCCTCTGCACTCATTAGCAACGGGGTTTAACCTTTTTGCAGGTAAAACTCAGTCCCTTTGTAAAATGTATAATGAAGCAGTTGAATGTATAATGAATCAGATAAAAGCAAGAGTAGGAATGGCCAGACCATGGATGACTTTGAAGTAGTTGGCCAGCTTGAAGTTTATTGTAATATATGGAAAAAATCCCTGTATTGCCAAAAGGGCAAAGGGCATCTCCCACACTTAATGTCCTATATATATATATATTCTATGATCTGAGGAGACTGAGGTCCTCTGAGTTTTTTGTTCTTTTTTTTTAGTAGTCAACAATTATACATTCTCCATGATGAAAGCCTTGGATAGTGGCAGAAGGTTCAGAAGATTCAGAGTGAATAAAGCCACACACCTTGACTATTATAAAAAAAACAGCTAATTAAAGGGAATAACTTAAGCCAAAGCAAAGTAGGAACAACGTTTAGGTAACAAACTTCTTATCTGCACACCATTCAAGACAGCTATGGTGAGTAAGTGGCCATGTAAAAACTTTGGCCTCTATCACTTCTATAATGCATTTTATTTATGACACTTTTTGGATGGTCAGGTTCCCTAATGAAATCTATGGTAGGAAATAAGGTTTTTTTGTGTCCAACGTAGGATTATACATTAAAATGCCATTGCTAGGATTGAAAGACAGAGCTCTGGCTGGACTGAAAAACTTTGTAGATACATTTCTTATAATAGAACTTTAAAATAAAAAAAGAAAATAGTTTATATATATGGTTATGTATAAATGGAAACAGATGCTGTTATTTTAATAAGCTATGAAATACATAAATTAAAGTTCCAAAAAACCTATAAAAACATTGAAATAGAAAGTTTGTCAAAACTGGGTAATTTCTCACATTTTTCTATTTTCTATTTATAATTATTATTTTTCCATAAATATCTCATTTTCAACACTTTTTTTAGTGTCTCCATTTCCGACTTTTATCCTATTTGCTTCTATTTATAAAGAATCTTCATAAGAAATAATCAGGCACTCTTTTCAGTAAAAGCTTTTATGAATCTTTAAAAAATGTTCTCTTCTTTAAACCAGAGGAATTCTTCATTTCCAGAGGCAGACTGAAAACTTCTTGTTTTCAAAATAAAATCACCAACATGTTGTCAAAGGACCTGAAGAGATATATATATATAATAAGTTATAAGACTGTGCAATTTAAACTTTTTTTGACGTGTACACCTTTATTTTGACATGACCATGACTTTTTCCTTACTCTGCTATTTCATAGTGAACCCATGCCTGGCAAAAACTTTTGCTCATCACTATTTAGACCCTTAAATTAATGCTGACATTTTCTATATATCAATATGAATGTGTCAGTGTAAGAGGGCAAGCAAACCAGCAGAGATCTTTGGCTAAAATGCGCCCCCAAGCCACCTCCAGCCTATTGCTACTTCCAGACACACCCTGCACAGAGAACCAATGGAGTGAGACACTTCCTTCTTCACACTGGGCTGGGACAGTATGATCCTTCCATAGGCTAGAGTACAAAAATGTAAACTGTACTTTGGGGTGGTACCACCTCTAATCCATTGTGAGTGATAGTACAAATCCTGCACTCCCTGATATCTAAGCCATGTAAGAGTGTTAAGAGTGACATAAGTACGGCGGATTGAACTAAGGGCAACATTAAGGATGCTTTGGGGCACTTGTAGAAGGATGTTTGTGACCAAAATATTGATGTGGACCACCTGGTGTGGTCATCGAAATATTGACATGTGCCTGTCTATTTTATGAATCTGTCAGTATCAATTTAATTTCTATAATTTCCAACAAACCTCAAAACCCAAACTAAGGTTTCAGTACATCTGAGCACACTGGCAGTAAGGTCATTCCCCTGCCTTATACAACATTTATTATTTATAGGGGTCTAAACCCACACTAAAGTAGGTGACCCAAACTTAGTTAAAGATGCAAGAATATAAACAATGGTATAGCATGCTTCTTACCAGCACAACATCATAAAGAGAAAGGACATATTGGTATTGACTGTTCAATGCTAGAAAAATGGTGTTTAATGCTTTCAGTCCTGTTTACAGGAACAAAGAACATGTGGCTATATTTACACAAACCAATTCTAACTGGAGGATTCTCTTGAAGCCATTGAGTCAATCAATATGACCCTGGTGTTACTGAATCACGTTTCTCAGTACGCTAATATGTTGATAATATTGTTGGAGTATGATGGAACTTGTAGTGATTTAATACAACTTACACGTCAATGCTTTATTTGCATGTAACACAGTCCCTACAGTTGTTACAGAAACTGTTACCTACTCCACATATAATAAGAAACTTGCTGCCACACATTTGGATTTGCTAGATTAATTTCAGGTATGTTACTCTATTGCAACTTTTTTAAATTCCCTAATCTTTAGGGTAAAACTAGAGGAAAAACGTCAGAATTTGTTGGTCGTCTCTATCTAATATACAGGATCTTGTCATGCATCATCACAAGGTTTAATTAGAAGTGCTACAGACGCTCATTGCACTTCCACATAGTTGTTATGGGCATCTGCCCTGCCTTTGCTGTTGGACACAGGGAAACCCTGGAGCTACCGCCACCCTATTGCGTATATGGAATAAAAGGCACTAAGCTTTATCAGACGCTGTAACCTATGCCAAACAAAAAAATGTTTGTTTCTAGTCAGGTGACCAGTAAATCAAAAACAATCTGCAGATGGCAATTACTGGTCACCTGTTTAAAACATTTATCTAACAAATTGCTATGTAAGTGTATTTTATTACATACCCCAAACCCAGTTGTTTGAATAAAGCCATTGACTTTATAGAATAATAGCTTTTGATGAATTAGAAAAATGAATGTGAATAAAGCAGCATATGCTGAATGCTTGGAAACTGGAGTTTCTTGGATAAGGGATCTTTACTTAATTTGGATCTCTGTACCTTAAGTTTACTAAAAAATCATTGAAACATCAAATAAACCCAATAGGACAGTTTTGCTTCCAATAAGGATTAATTATATCTTAGTTGGGAACAAGGACTTCGTTTTTATTACAGAGAAAAGGGAATATTTTTTTAAATCCTTTAATTTGGAACTGGATAACAGGTTTCAAAAAACATAAAATAACTGGTGGTGGCAATGGTGTTACAGATTACATTTAGCCACCATTTTGTAATGGGCTGTGTACTTCCACAGAGATCTCCCGAACAGAAATAATGCAGCTCTAACTGTAACAGGATAAAGTGTGGGAGTGAAAGACAAAACTTGTTCGTTGATTTGCTGACATGACCTAACATATATGTGTGTCTTTGGTTTGTTTGTGTGCACTGCGAATCGTATGATCCCAGGGATCGGCCCTTAGAACTTAAAATGGTAATTTTATTTTCCATTCGCACATATTACTAGAAAAGTACATTTATGAAAAAATCTCATTTAGATGAAACAGTGTTTTACACATAACCTGGTTAATGCGACATGCAATAGGTATAGCTTTCCTTAAAGACAGACTTAATTTCTGTAAAAATATTAGCATGGGCAATGGCATAATGAAAATATCTTAAAACCTCTACAAACTGATAAACAGAATGGCAAGCCCTAGCACACAAGCAAATAAATCATAGCGTTCTACCACTACTGATTTTTTTATTATATTATATACTATATTATTATAACTACATATATGATTTCACCACCTTTCTGTACTTACTGTGAAATGTCTGATCTTTCACTCAAGCTGTTTGATCTGCTGCTGACTTCTTAGTGCTGATATATTCCACCGGATACAGATGCCTCTATTAATATAAATCTCTGTGTCTGTTTGCAAAAGTACTTGATCATAGCAGAGAATCCAACTGGTTATCCCACTGATGAAAATTCATGGCAGTGTAACTAATAAACAAAACCTAGACTGATAATTTTGACATATGAAGGTCTAACTGCTTTTGAAGCCTTCCTATAGAGGCCTCGGCTGGCATTGAACTGTAATCCTTCAAATACATCACAGGTGTAGGCCTAAGGGTTATAAAACACTGCTCTGTAGAATTAAAGCCATAATTTTATTTATACGCAAGTCAGCAATGTACAACGGTGTGGGAAATGTAGAAGCTTTCTTAGCAAAGGCTAATAATAACTACGATAGCATTAGGAAAGGATATCCAGCTGTTAAGTGGACCTGCGTATTCCGCAACTACTACCTTGCAGGGGTTCATTTAAGGAAAAAGCCCTACATCATAGCTGCTGAAAGCAGCCTAAAAATATAAGTTTATAGTTTGTGTAGTTTGAAAAAGCTATTATTTTAAATACACAGTGGGATTTATAGAAAAGGAATCTGCGTGGGTAAAAAACCTTTATGAAAAAAAGGAAGGAACAACATCATTTGAACATGACTGCTTAAATGTTCATATTTACTCTTAAAAATAAGAGTATATATGTTGTTGCATTGCGGTATTTTTACCAAGACTATCCTAGAGCATTTTATAATTCTGTCCAGATGACCTTGGAATAAGTATTATCAGCACAGTAGTAGGTGTGTAACATAAAGACCAAAAATAAGATCTTATTTCTAAAAGGGAAAGAAACTGTAAAGATGAGCTTATCAGAGACTGGTCCTCATGTAGCATATTATTCACTGTACAAACAAAATAATCTCAGTTTGTACACAGTGCTAGTATGTGCTATACCAGATGGAAACAGACAAGCTCCAATAAATGTGCACTACTTTATATAACAGCAGCACACTAAAACAATATGCAAGGTTTTCCAAACCCTTGTGTGATTGGCTAAAAGATGACCATGAATCATTTTAAGCAAGGTACCTTAATTAGCTGAAATTGCATTCAAGTACTCAGTGTATTTATGATCAATAAAAAAAGTCTTAATTCCAAGATTAAATTACTAAATTAAAAAATACTTGGGGCCTGATTCACTAAAGTGCGATAAAAATTATCGCACGCTTTTTTGCGGTAAAAAAGACGCGATAATTTGCGCACGATTCACCATAGTATTATCGCGTGAGATAAATCGCCATTTTCGCATGCGGTATTTCTCGCGCTAGTTTTACCGCATGCGTTAATTTCCGCGCTGAAAAGAATACGATCGCATGATTCACTATAACTTTTGCGGCTATGCGAAAATTAACTCCTACTACAGGCAGGCGATAATTATAGAAAAGTACAGTAAATGAGTTTTTTGCAATAAAATATGGACTTTGCAGTGTTATTTATTGAAGTCTGTGTTTCCCCTAGAGTGACGCAGCCGCCAGTTTGCAGCGAAATGTTCATTTTTAATACAGTAATTTTCCGCAAGTATTGGCGTGTATGGCTAACATGGCGTGCGTTCATTTGCGCGACTATTTATATTTGGCTACAAGTGATGAAATGTTTCGCCAGGCATGGATTTGCAGCAAATTTTTGGACGTGCGTTGAATTTTTTCGCTGCGGATTTTTTCATGCGTTTCGCAAAACAATCCGCCAATGGCAAAACGCATGAAAAAATTTGCCACGCAAAAATTCAACGCACATCCAAAAATTTATACAAGCGTCAAAAAATAATAGTCACGGGCAACAATTTTTTTGCCCGCACAACATTTTTGCCGTTTCGTGGATCTTTCGAAAGATTTGCTAATTTTTCACTAAAGATAACCAGAACACATTTGCTCATCACTAGTGGCTACTATTTATAAGCATCTACTATTTATATGCTACCATTTATATGTGGCTAATATTTATATACACCATTTATATGTGGCGACAATTTTTATACACTATTTCTATGCTACCATTCATATGCGGCAACTATTCGCGTGCGTAATTTAGCGCATGTACCGGCAAATACCGCATTGAAATAGTCTTCGCGAGTTAAATAACGCATGCAATATCGCGCGTAAAAAAGCGCAAGTATGCTTATAGTGAATCGTGCGAAAAATCGCCAAAATTAAGACGCGCTAAAATTTATAGCGCACACTAAAAATAGCGCACATTTTATCGCACTTTAGTGAATCAGGCCCTTGGTGTTTGTATGGACTAAATACCCATTATGCACAACACCACTTAAGTGATTTTTTTATTTGTAAAATATGGCTTCTGTAAAATGCATTAACCTCCAAGTATCTAAATGACCATGGTATTGGTCAGAGCAGAAAGCTAAAAAAATAGCACACTTGTTGCCTCGCGGACCCTTTTATTTAACAAAAAGAATTTACAATAAACAGTCAAACCTCATTGCTACCTAGAGATTATTAAGTTTACTAAAGGCTACGTAGTAACATAGTTTAATATACCTATATGCTACAAAACATACAAAAGTAGAAAATCACAAATATAATTACTTATTAATTATATAATTACTTCTCCAGGAAAAAACATGTAAGGCCAGGATTGGTATTCAGCCCCTTGGGAACCAAAGTGTCCAGGTTAATAGTCCAGAATACTTTCCCTTTGGTAAGAACAGCTTACTGTATTCCTGTCACCCCTTCGTCAAAGCAGTTCTACGATGTCGATAATCATTACGTAAAACTCTCTACGAATGACACTAAACACTTCCAGGCAACTGTAGAACAGTTTTTATGTTAGATTCCATATTATCCAGCACCCCGTGGCTCACAGTGTTCACAGATGCTGTTTGCCACCATAGTGCTTATGAAGTTCATATACAGTATATCCCCAGCTTCACACCGTATTATCATCCATGGTCATTCTTCTGTCTCATTGCAAAAATATATACAATGGAACACACAAATAATGTAGTTCTATTTGTTATAAATAAAAAAGTAGACCGTAAAAGCACATATGGGTCCACTATTCAATATACAGCTTCCTCAGGGAAGCATTGAACCAAATCTAGGAGGAGGTGGAACATGTACCTATAGTGCAGTAATTTACAGACCTACAGCAATAATGATGACTGTGTCTTGCGCCATTTAATTATATCAAGTAGGTGGAGTTTGACACTAAAATCACAGAACTATAATTTGTATAGTCAGTTTTAAGAGACTCCCTACACCCTTCAACACAAGTAAGATATAGTAAAACAACCTTCCTTATATTTTTAGTGGGGGTATCATCTCCTCTAGGTTGGATACAAACAGATAGATGTAGTTTAAGCTCAAAGTCAACACACTCCACTGGCTAGAGTCACAAATGAACATAAAAAATTCCTGTCTGCCTTATGCAAATTGTGCTATGATTGGCCCACAGGGTGTTTCTGGGGTCTATAGAGCCCAGAGGCAGACTTTCAAATGCCGCCCCATGCATCACTAGTGCAGAGAGCACAACTGCAGAGACAAAATTCTAATTTAAAAATAGGAATTTTGGAACTTAAAGTAACCAGGAGTGGCTTTTTGTCAGAACTAACTTATTATTATTTAGAGTCAATGAACAACTGATTAAAGGAGAACTATACCCCCAGAGAATGTAGATCTCAATAAAAATATATTGCATAAAACAGCATATATGTAATACCCTGCTTCATCTAAATAAACCATTTTTATAAAAATATACTTTTCTAGTAGTATGTGGCATTGGGTAATCCTAGATAGAAAATTGCCATTTTAAGTAATGGCTGCCCTCTGGGATTTAATGATTCATGGTGCACAGCACACAGATCTTCACAAAATGGTGGTTCATGGTAAAGATGTAAAAGGGCAAAAGTTATTGATATGGTATATATTCCAATATGGCAAGCTTATTTAAGTTTTCCTTAGGGGCAGATTTAGCAAAATGTGAGTTTAGAGCCCAATACATAAAAACTCACCCACATTCCATTCATTCATTAAAACACAAATTTTTGCTAATTAAAAGCACGATTGGAAAAAATTTGGAGTAACCACGATAATTTCTGATGTGCGAAAATTGGGAAAAAATGATTTTCTTGGTCGTACAAAAATATTGTGGTTGCGTTCCAAAAGTCACAAAATTTTCAGATCTGAACATTTGTAAACGGCGCAGAAACCTTTCTGGCTTCAATGCATGATTTAGAAAGCCTTGCATAGGACCCAATGGCACTCTGCAGCTCCAACCTGGTCACAATATCAAAGCTTGAATGATTTCCGAAATGGTCGTAGTCTTTGCGAAAAATACAACTTTTTTGTGGAAGTTAAAGAAAACCACGTAAAAGTTGTGCAATTTTAATGATATTACTGTGGTCATTACAAAAAGTTCTAAAAGTTAGAAAAAATATGTTTTTTTCTGAAAAAAAAAAAATGTGGTTTCATGAATGGGCCCCTTATTGTCTGCCAACTAATGCTTGAATATACTAGATTTTTTATATTAATTTACCAGGGAGTTATAGCCAAAAAAGAGACTACTCTGTCAGAAGAACATTGTGTAGTATTTATTACAGGCAGCAGTTTAACTTGGATGACCTAACTAAAGAGTGAATATGGAGCCACTACAGAGATTAAATAGCATTCACTACCTTCACTAAAATAGGCTTTAGTAAAAGTTTTTTTTGATTAGATAAACTTACTCCAAATTAATTAATTTTAAGACATTTATCCTAACCTTAGTGGAACTTACATGTCAAAGTGATATAAAGCCTTTGGGTACCTTACAACTCAGTACAGGATTTAACATGTTTAGACTAATTTTTCAATTTGCTGCACAGAGCTTGATGGCTGGGTTTGTCGCAGATTATTTGCCTGCATGAATGTATTTATTTACTAATCCAGTACTTCTCTTAAACAGCAATGAATAATGTCTTATTGGGCCAAACATTAAGCCACAATATATTTGTACTAAAGCATTGTGCAATGGGATATCTATTTTAACATGTTTTCTGTATGATAGCAGAATATTACACTAAAGAAGCACACTGAAAGGAAATCAAGCTGTGACCAGGCAGTGAGTAAAAGGGATTCTTGCACAAAGCTGAAACTGCCTACAGAGACAGTAGAACTCCTTCACTGAAGCAAATAAAAACAAGAATGACATCATTAGTCAGTATACAGTATTTTCAGTACCAAAAGGGCAACTTATAACATCAAGTGGAAAATGTAATGGTTAAATGTTTTCCAGGTTTGCAAAGCTATGTTTAATTCCAGCAAAGGAAACACTTTGTACAAAGCAATATTTTCTAGCATCGCCCATATTTTTTCCACTGATTAGTTTATTACATTGCCCCCTTTATGTATTATTGCTGATCACATAAAATATAAAGCAAAAAGCAAATATCACTGGGTAAAAATTAAAAACATAATCACACAAAAGCAAGAGTAACATGCACACATCATATGTGCATAGGATAACTCTCATAGTGAGCGCATATGTAGAGAATGAGTAAGAATGAAAAGATAATACAAGTTTCCGAGAGATAGATGCTATCTCCTAAGTTGGAGTATGTATGCCTGGAAGTGATATCAGAAGAGAAAAAGGACCAAGACACTTTTACAGGAATACAGGAAGACTAAAATAATGTGAGTTGAGATGTTGCATTTCCCAGTGGTGATATGAAAAAACTAACCAGCTGAGATACACCTAAATATGCTGATCTAATACCTCAACTGGATATGGGCATCTATGGGCTTTTTTTTGCTGAAACATTTGAAGTGGAACCTTTTTTTTTCTAAGCAGAATGCATTTTTGCTGACCAACTTTTTTGCACAAATTACATTGGGATCTATGGGCGTTTTGCCACTGTGTTTTTTTGTGGTGGTTTCCTAAAATTTTTTGCCAATGGTGAAATGCGAGAATTTTAAATAAATACCTACCTGCCGAAAAATGTAGCTCATCACTAGTTCTTACATCTGCATGCATCAGGTTTTTAGATAAATATTGTATGTGGTTTGGTGGAGCAGTGATTGGAAGTCTTCATATTGTTTAAATGTGCACCACAAACTGAATATATGGACTGTGTTCCTTCAGATACTGTGAATACATCTAACAAATTATTTTGGAGGACACAATACAGCAATTGTTTTATGGACGAGGTGCAACAATATACAGCAAATATCAAAAAAGCTTCATTTGAGTTTGTGCTTTTATTTCTGCAGTGGTAATAGCCCTTGCATGATGTTTTAGAGAGATTTTGGTGATGCCAGGCTGTGTGTATGTCCTCACAGATTCTGTGCACCACCACTGCCTTAGCCTTTGCCCTTGATTTTTACAGATTAGTGATAGATCATGGTGGAAAAATGCTCTGATTCACCCAGATGTCATTATCTGCAATAATGCTGCAATTATAATTTTGCAGGGCTACCATTGTAAATGACACCCAGACAATGAACACTAGTTTGTGCTAATTCAGTATACAGCTCTAATTTCCATATAGTACTGCATATTGCACTACAAGTAAATACATTGGTATTTTATTCACTTCCATGTGTTCTTGCCATCATATTGAACAACAACCAAAGATAAACACTTGCCTCTCCTTGCATCCTGCTACAAGATATATAGTGTATTAGTTTTTTTCATTTGGGGAAGAATTGGAGAAAGTTAAGTATTATATTAGTTGTTACAAAATCTCTTTGGAGACAACAAAAACTGAAAAACAGCCTTTAAACAACAATAACAGGAATAAAAGGAATTTCGCTACAGCAGCATCATAATTTTTGATTATGGCTTGATTTCAGTTTTACTATTTTTTCTTGGTAAAGAAAATACCTACATTAAATACTTAGGGGAGTTTTTGGCCAGGAAAAATATGGCCTTTGTCCTGGGACCCACATTTGTGTTGTCTTAGGAGCCCCCCTGGCCAGAAATGTTCCAAATAAAATTCCAAATGAAATATTACATTGTATAATAACAGTATCACCAATATTTATCAAGAATGTCCAACCTGTCCCACTGACAGATAAAGGCAACATTAGCTAGAATCTATGTACCAATGTTTCCTTTTGACTCAGAGGGACAACAAAACTTGTACATGAAAATCTACGCTGCTGTAACTCAGGTGAAGAGTGGCAATCTGCCAAGTACTGGAGAGGCCGAGATACTCATGGGCTGTCTGTCTTAACATTTATTCTGTACAGAATGAAATAAGCTCAGTGCGCCAAAAACACTAGGGCTGTTTTTTCTTTTTTTTTTATAATTAACAGTACATATTATGCTTTTCCTGAAAGGGGATATATTTATAGAGAGACTAGTACTGAACATGTGCTGTTATTCTGTATTACTTTTCATACATTACCGATTCTTTTCAAACACAAGATGTTTAACATGCCATCACATTTCCATAAAAGCAGCAAGGTGCCAGCGCGTCTCCCTTCTATAATTATCTGCAGCATTGTTCCCAAATTGGCGATGATTGCTCGGTTCCTGATTCTACTCTCATTGCACTTCTATTCATGTTTGCTACTCTGATTTTTGTTAATAATAAATAATACTGGACAGCTCACAGAAAGAACACCATTTTTTTCCTAAGCTGAAAAGCTGGGTTCGAGGTTAGTGAGGGTCACCAGTTACGACTCAGCTTTGCCATGCTTAAGTCAGCAGAATGGGTTTTTTAAGTCTTGAGTTCAGCTCCCTGGAAAGATTATGTTCTTTTTTTCCAAGACATTGATATCCGCTGTGTTTTAAAATAGGGTTTCTTTTTTGTGGTATATTTATATAAAAGCTTAGTCACTGAAATTTTCTTACATAGATTAAATATTCTAACAATATCATGCGACCTTGTGACAACACTCATAGGTTATTAGGAATAACATACGCCATCAAAAATATGTATCTATTAAGGGGTGTCAGCTGTTATATTTACATATATTTGGGACATATTTTTTCATAGCAAACAAACTGTAGTGCTATTGTAGTGGAGTAAAGTGGCTATTTTTTATCATTTCTTTATGTAATTTTGTTTTGCCAGAATTCAAAGAAAACAAAAATCAAACACAAGCCAGTATTAGTCTCTTTTAGTCAGTTAGTACAGAAACCCTCCCTATCATAATAAATATATAGAGCAATATATAGAACACCACCTTTTCCCTCCACCAGAAGCTACTGTCTAATACCACACTTAGCTAAATCTCTGTAGGTCTCCAGCCTTCAAGATCAGAGGGGTCAGGTAGACTAGACTACAGTCTGTCTGAGATCAGATCAATCTTGAGAATTATGGACATAAATGCTTACTGGATAGGAGACAAACATACATTTGCGGACAGTGTTCATTAACACAAAAGTGCAAAGCTTGAAAACTCTTCCTCCCAATATAATAGCATTAGAAATATGTTTCTAAGAAAATATCTTTCGTTTGTTTAAAGGGCTCACAATAATATTTTGTGGGAAATGCTAGATTGATGAGGAAAAAAGAAACCTATTGATGGACATACCTAATTTTCCACAACTATTTCACATGATCAATAATTTGGCCCTCATCTACATTAACAAAAATATATCTTTTATTTCATTTTAAGGTAGAATAAACTAAAAAAACATGAACCACACATGACAAATTTTTAAAAATGTTAATATAAATTTTCACAATCCATATTCATGGTGGTAGTGGAAATGGAAGACTATTAAAACACATTAACAATTATTTTGTGCTGAATTAACTTAAGAGCATTCTGTTGATTAAGCTAATTATTGTTTGCATTTTGATGAGGCTAAACTATCGATCAGGTGAAATAGTTGGGAAAAAGGTGTGCCTATTCCATGTAGATTCCTTAATCAATGTAGTAATAATTGACCCTGGTGCACCCTTAAAGGAGAAGGAAAGGCTAATAAAGAGTTAATCCCAAGCTGCAGGCTTACCTTCAGTTCTCTCAATAGTGCCCTTAAGTATCCCCATACTTCACCTGTTCAGAAGATCAGAAGCCAAACAGAGAAAAAAAACACTGAGCTGGGTAGAGAAGATTCCCTTAATGCATCGCTCCTCCAAGACTTAGTGACTTGTTACTGTAGGCGGTACATGCGCAGAGGGCAGAAGCATCCGTTTGCCATGGCGACGCAGCGTCACCGAGCTCTGTAACAAGCAGGAGGGGGAAGCAGGGGGGCGGGCAGGTGCTGCGAGTGTTTGTGGCAGGAGCGGGGGTTTGTGGAGCTTGGGGGGGTTTGTGGCAGGAGCGGGGAGGAGCAGGGGGGTTTGTGGAGCTGCAGAATCTTTGTAACAGAAGCCTTTTTGAGATATCTGTGCAACTGCACAAACTTTCAGTCAATATACAAATGATATCCAAGAGGCTTTACAACTACATAAAGAAAAGCCCTGGAGATATAAGCGTAGGGGCTGCATGACAAGGGATCTGAATAACCATCAGCCAGATTACACTGGTTTATGTTTAGAGATTGGCAGAACTAGGTTCAACTGTGATTAGGTAAAAAGGAAAGAGTTAAGGCAGGAGAAAGCTGGCCTGGGGGGCGGAGAAAGAGAGGGATGTGATGTCAGAAAAAGAAGCACTCACTTCCTTATCTCCTGAGCAGGTAGAAACATCCCATCCACCCTCCATCTTTTTGCATATTTTGCAAAATGTCAGGAGTTTCTTTTCTTTTTGTTTTCATATTATCTAGTAATAACTGAATGTGGATGTTTTCCTGAATGCATTGTTATATTGTGCTTTCTGTTTCTATATACGGTATAAACGTGAGAGTCAGCATTGTATTTAATTCATGTTAACTACGATGGCTTGATCCAGGGAATGTTTCCGATTGCCAAGGGGGTAAGGAAGGAATTTTTCCCTCTTGAAGCATAATTGGCACCAGCTTCAGGTTGGGGTTTTTTCCTTCCTCTGGATCAAAACAGTGGATATAGGATAATATATTTTAAGTTTTATTAAATTTAGCAGAGGAGAAAGAGGTTCTCTCCTGTGACTGCATGGTGGATTGATAGATACAGATGCTACTACTGCTTGTGCTAGGTGACGGCCTGCTTGGATTTCCTATCATCGAGACACTGCAGATGCAGGACCGGCAGCAGGGCTGCTGAACTTCTCTCATGGTTGGAAATGCAGCTCCTGCTGGTAGCAGAGTTTGGGGCGATCCTCTCTGTAGGTAGAGGCAGTCTAATACTCATTCAAGTCTTCAGCGAGGAACGGCAGAGCATAGTAGTGACCTCTTATGGAATTATGGCTTTAGAATATTGCCTTGGGTTAGACTGGCAAGGTCCTATTTATTTGATAAAATATGAATAAATGCTGTGGCCATTTTCTCCACCTCTGTCTTTTTGTATTTCATTAAGGTATGTAACAAGGGGGTTCAGTGGGGTGCTCCAAGGCGAAGGTTCAATTGAGGAGTCCCCTTGTCAGTTTCTATCACACCAACACCCTAAATTGTGAGCTAAGGAACTGTAGGCATCAAAGGAGGAAGACATTTTCCCTCTCCTCAAGCAAGATGGAGGAGGAACTGGCCAATGAATGCTTAAAGAAGATCTCTGCCCAAAAACAGTTTTTCTATTTTAAAGTCTTGGCTACTACCTTTATGCATTAATTACAGATTTGTAATGGTATTATTATTTTTGTACCTCTACTGTAATTGCTTTAGAGAGCAATCTCTGTCTGACTGTTCAGGACAATCTAGATGAAGCCAGCTAAATAAAAAACAACTAAACCCTGCTCTATTGTTTTCAACTTGAAAAATTGCTTTTAATTATATTTTAATATATTATATTTTCATTATGCAAAAAAATGATTTTGGGTGGAGATCCACTTTGATGTTTTTAACTTTTAACTGCCTCTGCCTCAATTTGCTAACATTCTTAGCTTATTCCTGTGAGTCCCCTACTCACTTCAGTTGTAACGCCATTCATCTTATATTATCTAGATTCTGTTTAGTTTCCAGCCACATAATTCCTCATTCCCCAATAATATGCTCACATTTCAATTCACACTATCTTCTTCTTATACTAACACATGTACACATTATGCAACCTGCAAAATCTAAATTTTAAAAATGTTTACGCTATTTTTTTCACAATCTCCTGTCCTAATTAATCTACCTAATTAATCCTTTATTACAACACACTCAACACTGCCAGGCATGATGCACAAGGGCTAAATAACTAGGTTTTCTCCGCTATAAATCCATACTGCCCTTCTTTAATACCAGCCTTTCCTAATCAAACAAACTTACTGTACTGTACTGAACATATTATTTCACTTTTTGATTAATTCATTTTCTCTATATTTAATTTCTTAGTTTTCGTGTACCAACTGACACCATCTACTTCATTAACTGCTAAAGATATTGCTGAGCAGTGCAGAAACAAAATCGACACTATAAAAAAATGACTTTGCTCAGCATCATCCTCCTAACTGTTAACCTCCCTTCCTTACAACTACAATTCTGTTCTTCTCCCTGTGACTTAAGTCTAAAATCTTCAGGCCCGTATCCCCAGGCTCAATGCTTGGAGATTTTATTTGATTTTGCCCATCCCTTGAGTTCTTATAACTAATGAGTAAATAAGCCAGGCTACTTTTACCTATGGAATATTTCTAATATTAAACTGTTCTTCACACAAAATGCCACCAAAATTCCAACTCATTGTCATCATGTCAATGACTTAATACTTCAACTTTGTTGATTTGTTTTCCCACAGTCCATAATAAATGCATATGGCAAACCCATGCATCTCATCAACCTCTCTGACAATCCCTACATTGGCTTCTACTGCTGTGGTTTTCTTCTGACGGGAGCACCAGCCTGGGGTAAAAGCTAAGCAATTACAATCACCCCCTAGAGATTTTTCATTTTCCTTCTCGTTTAATGCTTAATTTTTGTTCTGTTGTACAACATTGCAGAATATGTTGGTGTTTTATTATTGCTTGGTAACAATAATAAGTAATAACAATCCCCTACAGATACGAGTAATGTATTCTCAGGGGCTTCACCTGCAGAATCTTTCAACCAGGGAAGACTGATTATTCCTTCAGAGTATGACTGGAGAATTTAAATACAGCAAGCTGCTTGCAGCATAGCATAAAATACAGCATTGCAATTTTTTTTAATTTATTAAAGTGATCAGTAAATCTCGGTTAATGAATTCATGAATGAAACAAACAGCAGAACTGTTCATTTTAATCAGGAATACTAAAGTATCTGAAGGCACTGCTGTGTTTTGGTTAAGAATGTTTAAATGTAAAGATGCGTAAGATTAAAGAGAAGATGTAATGCACAGAGCTGCATGCTCCTATTGCATAAAATAGATGGGTCAGTTTGTCAACAAGATGTTCCTTCTGTGACAAACATATTCTGTTTAGAGGAAAATAATGTTGTGCTGGTCTAAAGAACCACGTTGTATGGCCATACATATTATACACATGCCCTGGCAGTTTTACTTTTTGTGATGCTTTTTTTCTATGGAAAAAATAAAAAAATCAAAGCCACCCACCCCCAAGTACAGGTATCATATCTATTATCCAGAATGCTTTGGGACTGGGATCTTTCTGTAATTCTGATCTTTGTACTTTAAGTCTTCTACAAATCTCGTAAATAAAACATACACCTAATAGGATTGTTGTGCCAGCAATATGAATTCATGCAGTTTAAGCTAGACATATACTATACATAATTTGTTGGCCTTGGCAATTGAGAGAATTTTATAGTGTATGGCTGGCTTAACCTGCAGGGATCTTTCCCCCGATTTGTCCATCTAAGGTGGGCAATATTTGGTTAATCTGATCATGTGGCTCTAGGCAATGCAAACTGTCGGAATGAGGACCGCATTAATGAGCTGATGCGGTCCTTAATCCACAGGAAACAGGACCTGATCAGTCTGAAGGGCCCAAATCAGCAGCTTCAATCTGACCAGGGATGACTACCTTAATTTACCATCAAATTAGCCTTGCTACATGTCCAGTTTTGACCCAGACAGTCTGGTTTTCAGTAGGGCTGTCTGTGCCAAAACTACCTGGCTGGTTTTCCCAATTTGGAAAACCAAGCAGGGTTCTCTAAGATTGACTCGAGGATTGGCTGATCGGCAATCGATGCATCATAGCCCCACCCCTGTGATGGTACAACCCGCCCCTGTGGCGTTATGCCCTGCCCCATGATGTTGCTCTCCCGTGATTTCACACCCTCCGTGAAGTCACGCCCCTCCTCCCTCCCCAGAGTTCCCAGGCAGGAGAGGTGTTAACCCTACATCAGATACAAGCTACTGTTCTATTATTACAAAGAAAAAGGAATTCATGTGTAGGCAGTGATAAGTGAATTTTTCAGCAGGCATAAAATTCGTTGAGTGAAAAAAAAAATTGTCAAGGACAAAAATCTTGCGCATCAAAAAAAAAATTTCACCCGCGGCTATTCTTTTGTCGCCCGCAGCTATTCTTTTGTTGCCCAAGGCCATTCTTTTGTCGCGCGGCTATTCTTCAAGTATCAAGTAACTGAATTTTTTCATCCGTTTCGCGAAACAATCCGCCAATGGCGAAACACGGAAATTCCCTGCAAATCCATGCCTGGTGAAGCATTTCGCCCATCACTACTCATCACTACACTCACACCTAGGGGCTGATTTACTAACCCACGAATCCGACCCGAATTGGAAAAGTTCCGACTTGAAAACAAACATTTTGCGACTTTTTCGTATTTTTTGCGATTTTTTCGGCGTCTTTACGCATTTTTCGTTACCAATACGATTTTTGCGTAAAAACGCGAGTTTTTCGTAGCCATTACGAAAGTTGCGTAAAATCGCCCGATTTTTTCGTAGCGTTAAAACTTACGCGAAAAGTTGCGCCTTTTTCGTAGCGTTAAAACTTAAAAGGTGCGAAGTTTCGCGTAAGTTTTAACGCTACGAAAAAAGCGCAACTTTTTGCGCAAGTTTTAACGCTACGAAAAATCGCCAGATTTTACGCAACTTTCGTAATGGCTACGAAAAAATCGCGTTTTTACGCAAAAATCGTATTGGTAAAGAAAAATTCGCAAAAAATACGAAAAAAACGCAAAATACCGATCATTACGAAAAAAGACTCATTTCGACCGGTTCGTGGGTTAGTAAATGTGCCCCTAAGAAACACAAGGGTGCAGGGAGTTTCAAGACACACCATGTTTATTCCAACTTTCTACATGCATGAAGAATAGGCAAATCACTTTCTTCACACACAAGCAGCAGGTGTTAATTCCCTTCTAGAACTTTTAGGTGTTTCCCTTCCCTCTAGATCTCCTAGTGGTTAGGCACTAAAACTACAACTAAAACTACTACCCGATATTACCACCTTGTGGCTAAACACTGCAATTACCCAAAACTAACTATGATCCCACATTAACTTTCCCTTTCCCCCCTCTAACACATTTGCTTAAAATGGTGCCTAAGGGAGATGGCCTTTCCGCAATTCTAAGTTTAGCGGTTTCTTTGATATAGGATCCCCTACCTGTAATTATTTTATGTGAAATGTAATTTTCCCCCTTGTTAATTAGGCTTATGTTTATATAGTATTGCAAATGCTCTTTCTATTTACATGGGGCCCTTGGATGATCTTCTAAAAAAGTGTAATAGGAATGACATTTTTGTCTGCTGGTAAAATAATTAGAAAAACTCTCTCTTTAAATTAAATATATTATACTTAAACTTTAATTTCTATAAGATGTCCCCTTTAAGATCTTCTTAGTGTTTTTCCCAGAATAAAAAAAATATGTATTATGGGGAGAGCTTTGGAGTAAGCAGCTGCTTTTTATTGTGTTAAGAGATGATGTGGATTTTCCCCCTCTTTTCGTTTAACATTTTTATCATCCAGTGTAGTCTGCTAAATCAGGGCTATAGATCAAAGAGTCACACAGCACAAAAAGCCATTTCTTTCTTCTTGCAAAAACAGCTTCACTTCTAAATCACTCTGATATTTAAAAAGAAATATATTGAAAAAGATACAGCAAGGACACATGATTTAGGATGTCTAATAGGATCCAGCCCTCGTACCTATATTTCCATTTTTCTCTGCATGTCATTAGGTGTAGATATTATTTATCTTACACCAACGTTCTTTGCAGCACATTACAGATGACACTTTCCAAAAATGCCAAACTGAAGGAGACAGATGGCAAGGAATATGGGAGCTAGACAGAAAAGCTGGCTGTGCTAATGGCACGTGTGACTTTGGACATAGACAGGCAACCTTTGGCACTCCAGCTGTTAAAAACTATCCTATCCCTCTACTGGCTGGTTCAACAGATGGTGCCTCAGAGGTTACTTCTCCTCAACTTTGGGTGCTGTGATACCTTCTAAATTAACCTTTGCAATTATGAACAGAAGACACTTAAGAGGCTTTGTCTGTGTCATGCTATAATCTACATGCCTCTTCTACATTTCTTTCTTTTGCATGAAACTGCTTGCTAATGATCAATATCACACTTTATAACACAATTGTCTCTCATCTTATCTCATGCCACACCATTTAAGCATGACTGTATCTCCCATTATTTTGCTCAACTATATAATACCCTACAAAAAAAACAATATATTCTTTATTAATACAACTTTATTATTTCAGACAGTTTAAGAACCTACTTGAAATTATTCTCTTTTGGGCCTGGTGATATCTAATAATACTGAACTTATCTCTAATATTTGTGTGGGTGAACATTTAGGGAATAGTGATCATAACATGGTCTCTTTTGAGATAATGCTGCAGAGACAGCTCTGTAAGGGAGTAATTAAAACACTAAATTTTAGATGTGCATACTTTGCCAGTATTAAGGCATCGCTGCAATATATTAACTGGGAAAGGCTTAAACACAAAAGGAAAATTAAATATCTTTAAAATGTTGCTTATCAATATACATTTCAGTATATTCCCCTTGTGATTGCCAAAACCTCTTCACTTAATTTTTCAGGATTTATTGATTTATTGAGGTCCCTCAGCATGGTGCCGAGGGACTGGCGATTTGCTAATGTAGTGCTGTTATTCAAAAAGGGATATCATTCTCAGCCTAAAAGCTATAGGCCTGTTAGTCTGACATCAGTGGTAAGAAAGTTTTTAGAAGGGGTAATATGGGATAGGGTACTTGAATCACAATACTATAAGTTTGTGCCAGCATGGTTTTATGCGTAACATATCTTGCCAGACTAATTGAATTGTCCTTTATGAGGAGGCGAGCAGGAACCTCAGTGCTGGAAAGGTAGTTGATGTCATCTACTCTGACTTTGCTAGAGCATTTTATACAGTACCTGTAATGATAAAATTGCGGAATATTGGCCTGGAACATAATATTTGTGCTTAGATAGAAAACTGGCTGAAGGATAGATTATAAAGAGTGGTGGTAAATGGAAAAACAGTGTTGTTAGTGGCAGGGTCAGTCCTTCATCATTTGCTTTTTTAACTTGTTCATTAATGAGGTGGGCATAGAAAGTACTATTTCTATTTTCACAAAAATCCTGATTATCGCAAAGTGTTATTTCCATTGCACTGAGGTAATTATCAAATAGAAATAATACTAATATATGATTCACAAACATATTTGAAGCTTTAAAAGCATAAAATGTGTCGATAATTACTGTGAAACTTAATGCCTCCCAGGAGTAGGCGTTACTAAACAACATTGCAGCTGGTGATTGTCTGTGGTGACAAGATGGAGTTTGCAGTTGGATTTTTGTTATCGTCCTAGAGTGATGCATCCTCCAGTTTTCAGGGAAATGGTAATTTTCAGAACAGTAGTTTTCAGAATGTTATGGTTACGTGCGTAATAGCGTGCGCTAATATCGTGTGCTACGAAATAATGCATTAATATATTGCATGCTTTAAAATAACGCTTAAAAATATGTAATCGCCAGATAAATAAGACAATACCATCGCTTCTTAATTCAGACAAGTGTCCTTTTAGTGAATCGATCGTAAATTCTCAAAATATAAGAAGTGATAATATTTTTAACTAGGGGGTCATATGGTCCTGTCTGTTCTAGGTATGTTTGGTTTAATTAAATAACCTATGTCTAAAATTTTTGCTCAAACAGATATCTCCACACATAATATGTTTCTCACCATTTGTGCAGTGACATCCATTTAACATATCTGCTTGCATGGGATAAACCACAAAGCCTAGGAAAATCCTGATAATTGGTTATGTGACGTTACTGTAGTTTAAAGGGGTGGTTCAATTTTAAGTTAACTTTTAGGGGCACATTTACTAACCCACGAACGGGTCGAAATGAGTCCGATTGCGTTTTTTTCGTAATGATCGGTATTTTGCGATTTTTTCGTATTTTTTGCGATTTTTTCGGCGTCTTTACGAATTTTTCGTTACCAATACGATTTTTGCGTAAAAACGCGAGTTTTTCGTAGCCATTACGAAAGTTGCGTAAAATCTGGCAATTTTTCGTAGCGTTAAAACTTGCGCAAAAAGTTGCGCTTTTTTCGTAGCGTTAAAACTTACGCGAAACTTCGCACCTTTTAAGTTTTAACGCTACGAAAAAGGCGCAACTTTTCGCGCAAGTTTTAACGCTACGGAAAAATCGGGCGATTTTACGCAACTTTCGTAATGGCTACGAAAAACTCGCGTTTTTACGCAAAAATCGTATTGGTAACGAAAAATTCGTAAAGACGCCGAAAAAATCGCAAAAAATACGAAAAAGTCGCAAAATGTTCGTTTTCAAGTCGGAACTTTTCCAATTCGGGTCGGATTCGTGGGTTAGTAAATCAGCCCCTTAGTATGTTATAGAATGGTCAGTTCTAAGCAATGTTAGTCAACAAAGTCAGTCTTAATTATTTATTCATTAAATATTTTTCCTATTCTGTTCCTTCTTCTTCCAACTCTTTATAACTTTCAAATGGCGTTCAGTGACCACAGCACCCTAAAAATTATTACCCTGTAAGACCACAATTTTTATTATTATTGTTACTTTGTATTACTTATTTTTCTATTTAGGTCCTCTTCTATAAATATACCAGTCTCTCATTCAAACCACTCCCTGGTTGCTAAGGTAATTTAAATCCTAGCAACCAAATAGCTGCCGAAATTACAAACTAGAGAGCGGTTAAACAAAAAGTGAAATCATTAAAAAAAACACAAATAATAAAAAATGAAGACCAGCTGCAAACTGTCTCACAATATTACGGAAGAGCAGTAGGGCCACCAAAAAAAAAAAAAAATCCGGTGAATTATGACTTTTAAAAGTCATAATTATGACTTTTAAACTCATAATTATGACTTTAAAAAGTCGAAATTATGACTTTTAATCTCATAATTATGACTTTAAAAAGTCGAAATTATGACTTTTAATCTCATAATTATGACTTTAAAAAGTCAAAATTATGACTTTTAATCTCATAATTATGACTTTAAAAAGTAAAAATTATGACTTTTAAAGTCAAAGTCGAAATTATGACTTTTAATCTCATAATTATGACTTTAAAAAGTAAAAATTATGACTTTTAAAGTCAAAGTCGAAATTATGACTTTTAATCTCATAATTATGACTTTAAAAAGTCGATATTATGACTTTTAAAGTCATAATTATGACTTTTAATCTCATAATTATGACTTTAAAAAGTCATAATTATGAGATTAAAAGTCATAATTATGACTTTTTAAAGTCATAATTATGAGATTAAAAATCATAATTTCGACTTTTTAAAGTCATAATTATGAGATTAAAAGTCATAATTATGAGATTAAAAGTCATAATTATGACTTTAAAAGTCATAATTATGACTTTAAAAAGTCATAATTCAGCTGAATTTATTTTTTTCTGGTGGCCCTACTGCTCTTTCGTACAATATTACTCTCTACATCATACTGAAAGTTAACTTAAGGGCTGTGACAGATGGGGAGATTAGTCGCTGTGTGACAAATCTCCCTTGTCGCGGGCGACTAATCTCCCCGATATGCCATCCCACTGGCTAGAATGTAAATTCTGCCTTGAGAAGAAACTTCGGTGATTTCGGTGCTGCATATGCCATCCCACCATGGATTTACTTTCTAGCCGGTGGGATGGCATTTTGGGGAGATTAGTCGCCCGCAACCAGGGCCGGAACTAGGGGTAGGCAGAAGAGGCAGCTGCCTAGGGCGTAACGATTGGGGGACGCCAGGCAGCAGCCTCTCCTGCCCACCCCTAGTACAGTTTGCGTCGCGCCGCTTCGTATCGCGCATCGCACACCGCGCCGCCCCCCCCCCACGCTCGAACTGCGCATGCGCGTTAAAACACATGGGGGGGGGTGCGATGTAGCGATGCAGGGGCGAGGTAGCCGTCCAGGTTGCCTAGGGCGCTCGGTCGCATCGGCCCGCCCCTGCCCGCCCCTGCCCGCGATAAGGGAGATTTGTCTTGCGCCAACTAATCTCCCCGTCTGTCACAGCCCTAAAGGTGAACAACCCCTTTAGCTGCTGATCATCATTTGCCCTATAAGCAGTGAACAGTGGGGGCATTCGAGTAGGCAAGTTCATTCTATTTGTTATTATAACAGGAGTCAACCAAGCTGATTTCAGTGACATTACAGCACTTGTATATTTGTCTATTAGATTAATAAAATGTGGGGGTACTTTTTTTTTGTTTCTTACAATATGTGCTTGGTTGCTGCTTGCTGCTTTTAGTAATTTACGGCAAGCATTTTTGCAAGAAAATCCTGTTCCTGCTTGTAACAAATCCACCTGCATCTGATCAATATTTTATTGATCTTTTGTGGAAGCTGTAAGTGCTAATTGTTGCATTCTCCACTAACTGAATTGGCCCACATGATTTTGTATTGTCCTTCATGTTGAATGCTGCATATTGTCTATATTTTAAATCATTTTTATAGAAAAACATAGTACACTATTTTGACTCAAAATCCGAGTTTCAGTTTTCTATTTACAATAGCATGTAAAGTAAATGATTTATAGTTATTTTACATTTCACTTCTCTCCCATACAGATGTATATATATATATATATATATATACACACAATATGTTTGTATATCTATGATAAATAAACATTAAGCAGAAGTTGTCTTGTAGTGTCCATCCAACTTCATCTCTAAAAATCCAACCAATGGATTTTTGATGTTTTTTGCAAGAAACAAGTGTCCAATTGCAGGATTTACAGTATCTCTTCTAACTGAAACCATTCTATAATTTATGTAGTTCTGCATGTATATATTTGAAGCAGTATACTATAAGACATTTACCTGTCTTGTTATATAAACCATTTATTTATTATGTTTTTTCTGAAATCCTTCTTTATATTTAAGTGTGAACCTATACTGTACAAGATGCTTCAACATCTGATATATATATATACATACAGTCATATAGTATATATATAATTGCAAATCAGTACAGCACCCTGCTACAGAATAATCTGTGGTGCACATTCCCAACAGGTTCCAACTCTCTTTCAAAAATATGTTTCAAAAACGGACAGCACACACATAAAGTGCATATAACATGTATTGTATGCAAAAAATTAATTAATTCATTCATTCATAGTCTTACTGTACACATAAAATGTGACGTTTCAAGCCCGGCAGGGCTCTTCCTCAAGGCACGTAAGTGACTCCATGTGTATTACTCAAACAGAGGCTATTTATAGTCTGATAAAGGAAATGACAATATAATTTATCACATAAGCTTGATGAAGTTTTCCATCCCTATGAATAATAAATATATAGAATAGTAACTAATTTCAGAATACCCTTAAAAACCGTTCACCACACAAAATCCTAAATAAATATTATAAGAACACATATAGATTGTAATACTTATATAAGACCACTAGGGTGTAAGGAATTTAAGGGTTGATTCACTAAGGTGCGATAACGCTTATCTCATGCTTTTTTGCATTAAAATTGAGGCGTAAAAAAACGCGAAATTCGCTAAAGTATTATCGCATGTGTTAAGTCGCATATCGCGTACGTTAAATAGCGTGCGACAGAATGTGTTAATTTTACCGCATCGCGCAGAAATAATACTAATGCATGATTCACAAACACTTAGACGCGCTAAATATTGCATTAGTCTGTGCGAAAATTAACACCTACTTGGGGCAGGCAGTAATTATAGAAAAGTACAGTTCATGAGCTTTTGGCAACACAATATGGACTTAGCACGCGTGACAAGTAGCACGCTGCGTTAATTAGTGCGCGTTGTGTCAAATACCGCACGAAAATATTCTTTGTGACATAAATAACGCAAACAGCATTTTGTCTAAATTAATACAAATATCCTTTTAGTGAATCGTGCGGTAAGACACAAAAAATTAGACGCGATAAAATTTGTAAAGCATGCTATAAATAGTGCTCGTTTTATCGCACTAGTGAATCAACCTTTTAGTCTCTTAATCCACCATACCTCCCTTTGTTCAAGTCTCAGCTCTGGCTTCCACCCCCTCTCAATGTGGGCACTGCCTCCAGCATGGTATATCTCAATTGATCGGGGGTATGTCCCTGTTCCTTAAAGTGTTTTGAGAATGGTAGTGTGAGATTCCCCACATTGTCTCCCCCATATATATCTTTTTGCAGGAGCAAATTATAGCATATACCACATATTGGGACAAACATGTAAAGTGTCCCCTTAGTTCAAATTTCCCTCAAATAGTATGATGTAGGAATATATATATATATATAAATTTTTTTTTTTCTTTACTGCTTTGATATATATAGTGCACATAAAACCTCTGACTTGACTCCAACAATTACAGTTCAGTACCATTTCTCTTCTAAGTGTAATTATATTTCTGTATTATTTTTAACCTTGGCAAGTCTAGAATTTAATTAGCATTTGTCAGATATATTTGTGAGGCTGGAATAGCTACAAAGACTGCCCCAGACTTCTGCACATTATGATGACTGAACAAGAATTGAACCAAAGTGGAACTAAAACAAAAACACCAGGGTTCCAGCATCATTAAGAGGCCTGTTAAACTGCTAATAAAAAAATTTGAAGGGAATCTTCAAATTTGTGTAAATAACATGCACAAAAATGGTGGCTTGCACAAATGTGTGTACCTATTACAGATCCTGCATGCATTTGCATGCTTCTCTGGGGCTCAAGTGCCTGAAATATTTTTGTAAGTTGTCTATGTATCACACATGTATTGAAGTGCATGGGGACTGGAATACAGTCTAGCCTAACGGGATGAGAATCCCTTGGTGGCTTACCTCCTGCGATAATAGTAGACACATACAAAGGCCATCAAATCCTTGGAACCATGTATAAACTATACCCATATAGTATAGCTCCCAAATCCATTGTAGGAAACAAAGACAAGATAAACAGTGAATGACATCACTCTAGCAGTAATAGCTGGGTGTGATTTCTCATATCCTGGTAAGGGAGAATGGCTTCTGCCAATACTGGCTAGAGGTGCCAAAGCACTGCTAAAATAGGCATTTGTTTTACAGGTAGGGACTTGGGTAGAAACTGGGGATGGTCACACTTTCAGTATGGGCTTAGTGAGAACTCTGATGGAATTGGCTTGCTGCGATGAAGAAGGAGAAATTTTGTCAATATAGGCTTCACTGGTCAGTGTGTCAGTATGTAATGGACTAGGGTGTCATTTTCTCCCACTATGACTATGGAGGAGGGGTTACTTCACAGTGTGGCAATATGGCTTTGCCATTGTGGCTGCATAAGCAGAGGCCATAGTGTCAATATTGGCTCCAACAGTCCAGTTAAACAGTTACTGTTCCCTACCTCTTACCAAAGTGAAGGCCAGTTTGTAGTTACTGTTCCACCTTCAGTGGGAGGCACATAGATATAAGGGCTCATTTACGTCCGCAAGTGCAATGGGCAACTTTTTTTCCTGCAGTAAGTTGCACATAACACAACTTTCATTAACGGTACTGGCACTAAAACACACTCCTTGCACATCCATATAGTTTTGCTTGGCACCACTCAGTCCTTCCTGCCTACCTTTCTTTACTGGGTGTCACTGCACCTATTCATGCATGGGAACCTTGGAGCTACCACCACCTCTGAGTTTCCTTAGCACCTGGGGTCAATAGGCGCAGCGTACTTGCATGGAAAGAATAGGGTGCACATGCCACTGGTATGCTAAACAGCATATGTAACGCAAGGCAGATTTCAAAATTATCCATCGTAATTGCACCCGATTTGCAACAAAGTGCAGTGTCACTATGGGAAATTGGACACAAATGAGGCAGGCAGAGCGCATTTATGTTAAAGAGAATCACCTGTTTGCATCTGCAATGACACCATATTTGTGGGAAAAACAATGATGCGCTGCGGAAAAAACTCATACTTTGCTGTTACAGGGTGACTGAAATCCTTGAATAAGAAGCAAATACTTCCATCCAAGTCCTTGTATGCACCTCTGCCACAGATGTGAATACAGATGTGAGTAACATAATAGGGCTACAAGGCAAGAAAAACTGTTTAGACAAGTGTTTTATTTTCCATAGCACGACATGTCTCGAGGCACCAGGCTCTTTGTCAAGGGTGAGTGCCTGCCATCATAAAATTGACTGTTTGCTAGCCACTATTCATATAGGCCCAAAAAGAATCCAGAAGAAGGCATGGGTTGAGTGCAGTAACTGCACTATTACACCATTATTATTGATCTTCTTCATCTTCTCCTTCAAGCAATAAAGTCATGAGCTTAATATGCTCCCATAATGCAATATGGCACTGTCTAAATAGAAAAAGAGCTCAGAAGCGTGGCTGCATATCCTATGGGACACAGCTAGCTTACCATTTTTCATACTAACCATAAGTGCCATTATATTAAAATGGTGCTATTTAAATCTAAAAAGACATGCACACACATGCACATTTATAAAATGCCAAGATAAAAATAAACTGAACATTGTTTGGTGCTTTATATAAATGATAATATATAGTGATGCATTGTCAGATGGAGAGAGGCAGTAAACGGAGCCCAGAAAATGAAAGCATACAGGTCTCTGAATGAAGCTGCCCTCACTATACGTGAGTTTAGATGAGCTGCTCCAGTGTGGTGCATTTTTATTGTTCTGATAGCGCAGATGCAGTATTCAGTGGTTTAGCTGGCAGTGAGATGCCGTCATTTATCCCGAAACAGACAGCCAGGGGACCACCGATCAATTTGTAATTTTTCTCTCTGCTGCCAGTTGAGCGAACGCCGACATTAAATCCTTGGGAAGCCGAAGCAGCTCAGCTCAGAGTCTTAAATTATTCAATTAATGTGAGGAGGTCTCTTTTTTTGGTAATAAACGAGCTTTTGATGTGACGGGTTTGATTTCTGAAGAGAAGGACAGAGGGTCAGATGAGATGTATAAATCATATCAAACACGCCACCGAATGCAGAGAGCCGGCAGGACAGTAGCAATCAGCAACACAGAGAGAGCCATCAGCCACAGAACACTCCTCTACCACTTGTAACAGCATCCCAGAAATCAATATCTAGGTAATTGTCAAATATAAAAGTAACTAAAGCAGCATAGGGGAATGGGAACATTTGAGGCACAGAGTGTGAAAAACGACCATACTGCAAGAGAACATTCACCTGTTGCATTACAGACACAAGCTGCCCTGCTTTTCTCTCTTGTAGGTTTACCCAAATACCAACATTCAGTATTGTTCTAAATGAGGAGGAGTGCAATGGGATACGCAGAACCGATTAACTATAGGCATTTTGTAGACTAGAATATGGTACAACTTTGGCCTGCAAATGACTGCCACAATAAAAGACATGGTAAATAAAGTATGGAAAATATACAAAATAAGGTTTAAATAAGTGCTATTGGCGCTGCCTGGCTGCGCTGTGGTCATAGGCTCCATTCCAGCCAGAGCGCCATTTGTAAGATGTTTGTATGTCCTCACTCCAGACTTTAGACTGCAAGCTCCACTGGGGTAAAGGATAATAAGAATCTAGTCTGAATAGAGGCCTGAATACTAGGGAACATTTCCAGTAGTTATAGTCCCAAAGGTTGTTGCAGAAAAATGTCAAAAGGGGACACTTAGGATATCGGTCAACTGCACATAAAAACGCATACTTGTAAGGGAACACAGCTATGCAACTCAAAGTTAGCTGGTTGAAAATATTAATCTCTAGGCCAGTGCCGGGCCAAGCCAACTGGGTGCCCTAGGCAACTTGGTCGGCTTGGCCCGCCCCAACCAGCCACCCCCACCCCCCGTGGGCGGTGGTGTTGCTGGGGCCACTGCAGTGGGGGGAAAGGGTCTGGAACTAGAGGTAGGTAAAAGAAAAGGTACCTGTCTGGCACCCCCCACCGTTGTGCCCTAGGCAGGTGCCTCTTCTGCCTACCCCTAGTTCCGGCAATGCTCTACGCAAATGGCAATACCAAGTACAATCAAGAACAACAAGAACTTCAGAGAAGGATACCAGAAGCAGTTCATAATTGTGTGCAAGTAAAAAAGCAAAGAAATTAAAGAGCAAAAGCAGTTAACCTTCAAGAAGAGTTGAACAGTTCAGTCAGATGTACATTACTATGTGGCAAGAGCAGAACAAATTTATAAGCATGAATGCTTGTTTCTCAGGGCATATCATATAAATGCAACCCTATACATATGAATCCAAACTTTATAAACCTGTTGCAGGAGAAGAATTTCTGTAATGACAAAAATGGAATGTTCCAGGATGACAAGGTCCTAATGTGTATATTGCTCTTGCACTATATTTTTGAAAAACTATATTGCTTTAATGCGATGCTGGTAACTTACTATATTTCAGATATATACAAGATCTTCTTCTTGGGAGAAAACTTCAACCCCTCCAAATGATCTGCAGTGTATGTATATTCAGATAATACCTATACAGACCTATTGGCATTAAAAACATTTTTCTAATTGATGTTGTTCTGCATCTGCTCTTTACCGATCCTAAACAAATCTTCAATCCTTAGACTGAACTTTGGGGATCAGTTTTTAACGGGGGGCTATGACTGGTATGGTACCCGTTCAATAGCATCAAATACAATATTTATAAAAACAAGAATAGTGTTGAAGGCAAACAAATACTGTTTAATTGCAGACTTCTGATTTTCTCACCATACAGTATTCTTGAAAATCTGGTGGTGCCACACACGGTTGAATTCATATAGTACATTCAAGAAAATAATTACATTTTCAAATTGCAAAGTCAAAGAGAGAATATTTACTGGCAATTGCTATTATATAAATATCTGAACAGATGTAAATGTTTCCTTAATTAATGCAGGATGTTTCTGTAATCCACAGAGAGATACAGTATTGCGTATAAATAAATAAATATAAAAGAAACTGCAGATCAACCTAGAAGAGGATTGGGAAAAATCTTTTAGACTCACGACAAAATGATCTATAAGTAATAGATTTCAGGAGAACTCTTATAAATTCCTATCATACTGGTACAGAACACCAACACAATTATACAGGATGCATTTGATACCCAGTGATAAATGTTGGAGATGCAATGGTAATAGTGGGACAATGTCACATATCTAGTACTCTTGCCCTAGCTCAAAACTGTTTTGGGAACAGGTAGAAAAAATAAGTAAGGAGATTCTTGGATGCCACATAGAACTCAACCCTCAGTTAATCTTATTGTACCATACAGAGAAACCCTAAAAAACATTTAAAAGAAGCCTCCTCATACAACTACTGCGGCAAAAATCCTAATTCCTAGAAAATGGAGGGACCAACCCCCCCCCACAACAGAAGAATGGATAGCCAGTGTGAATGAAATCTATTTAATGGAAGAAATTACATCTCCCTTAACCTTATCACCACAAAAATTTATAGAAACATGGCAGCCATGGGTCTCCTACTTAAAGTGGACCCATCACCCAGACATAAAAAGTATAATAAAAGCCCTTTTCAAATTAAACATGTAACCCAAAGTCATTTTTTATTAACACATCTATACCCATTATATAAGCATTTAAAAGTCCCAGCTGTCAATCATATATTGCCTGCCCCGCCCCTATGCCTTAGGCATACAGGTGGGGCAGACAGTTACTTTTACTTTCAATTCAGAACTTCTTAGATGTCACTGCACTCCTCACATTCCCCCTCCCTCCTTGCCATCTAATTGTGTAACCAGTGCATGGATATGGGTATCAGGTCCCCCCATACAGGCACAGAAACCAGATTTTAGCAGGATGCGCAGCTTGCCTTAATAACACTGTCCACAAAATGGAGCCTGCCTGTTTTCTGCAATGGTGAATTCCAGTGCTGAAAGAAATAAGTTTTAAAAAATGTATATAGTGTAATTGAAGTTTATTTTGCTTGACAAACACAAGAAAACAATTTGTAATTATTTCTTAGGGTGACAGGTCCCCTTTAAACCTGCACAACCGACTTTAAAAGTATTATATCAATACCCTAGCGATAGATCAGTAGTTACACAACATCAATATACTACGAAAGCACCTCATAGTCCACTAAGCCACTTACCTGGTTAAGTTCTCACATCCTTTTTTCATGTACAGGGACCTGCACCCTCCCAGTCCAACCCTGTTTGGATCATAGGTTAGCGTACATTATCTGGAAACCTGATATTACAAGAAGGCCATCTCCCATAGACTCCATTTTAATCAAATAATTCATATATTTTAAACTGATGTCTTTTTTCTCAATAATAATAAAACAGTAGCTTGTCCTTGATCCCAGCCTAGGTATAATTAATACTTATTGGAGGGAAAACAATTCTTTTAGGTTTATTTAACGCTTAAGTGATTTTTAGCAGACTTAAAGTAGGGAGATCCAAATTATGGAAAGACCCCTTATCAGGTCCCAAGTATTATGGAAAACAGGTCCCATACCTGTATTTCCATTGCTTAAGAACCATGGCTTTGCTTTGTGACAGGAATACTAATGATTACTGAGAGGAAGCCCTTAGCCAGATGAACAGAGTTTCAGAAAGTGTCTCTTGCAGGTTTAATTACAAAAGCATCTTGTCAGTAAGAATGAGCCTGAGACCTTAGTTACACGGGGAGGGCTGTATGTGCTCCATGGAGACAAATGAGTGAACTCCAGTAACTTGAACTCCAATAACTCCCTTTTAAGATTTTCTTTTTCTGTTTTAGCTATTGTCTGCACTTCTAAAGGTAACACAACTTGCCATATCTATTTTTCACTTATGTCCTGCTCTGGGGATCTATGGGCATATAGATTATTGTCTGCCAGCTGCCTAAACCTACATTGTAACACTGCAAAAGAACAGTTTAATAAACTCACTAATTCCGGAAGAAGGCACACATTGCAGAGGTCCTGATACAGTTTGGATCTATTATTTGTTTATGTGGCAAGATTAGAATCTCTAACAACTTCATTAAATCAATGTGCAATTAAATTGGGATTACGACCCATAGAAAAACATTCATTATGGTGATAGCTTTCAGGGATTTAGGAATTTGTGTAAGTTAAAAAAATGTTTTTGCCATTATAGTCATGCAGTAGGACTGAAATTAACCAAAGGGCCTATGAATGTCAATCCATGGTTGTCACCTTAAAGCTGGCCATACACGTGACAATCTAACGATGTTTCCGCCCTACGCCTCCTACTTGTGCCTGCACCCGAAAGAATAGAATAAGCTCGGGTGCAGGCACACGTAGCAGAAATACGCATAAAAACGCAAGACTTTTAAACTCTTGTGTTTTTATGCGTATTTCCGCTTCATGTGCCGGCACCCGAGCTTATTCTATTCATTCGGATGCAGGCACAAGTAGGAGGCGTAGGGCGGAATTTTTGGCAAGCGTTTTTCCGCTTGCCGAAAATATCTGCCCTACGCCTCATCTGACATCAGCCTTACTTTTAGTAAGTATACATTAATGGAGGGCACTCACTTAGCATACATAAGGACAATAATATAGGTATTTTGGTGCAAAAAAACCCAAAAGCAGTACCCCCATATAGGGCACCACTGCCTTACTTTTACACTGAGCTTTCTGGTGCATGCACAGTTGTAGTTAGTCTAGAATTAGCTCCACCAACAGTATGCAAGTAAATAGTATTTAGAATCTATGTGTGTATTTACAAAAACAGGGCTTATAAGTTTCAAAATTATGACCATAAAATTGACAAGCCACCATACCTCGTCAAGGTAAACCCCATATGGTGGTTCTAACTATTTACCTCTGGTTATATCTTCTGACCAGGGCACTGGTTTTATTCACAGGGTTTAGCCCTCCCCCACCATTAGCTTATAGGAGAGAGATTGCTAGACCAACACCAATTTTTAAAGGCCTAAGACCACCAATTGGTTTGGCCATTCTTCCTGCAGAATTACTCTGCTAAAGTATAAAATTACACAAAAGGGGGTTGTGAGTGCACTCCAAGACTAAGGGGCTGATTTACTAAGACACGATTTCGAATCCGAATTGGAAAAATTCCGATTGGAAACGAACATTTTGCGACTTTTTCGTATTTTTTGAGATTTTTTCGGCGTCTTTACGATTTTTGCGTAAAAACGCGAGTTTTTCGTAACCATTATGAAAGTTGCGCAAAGTCGCGATTTTTTCGTAGCGTTAACACTTGCGCACAAAGTCGCGCCTTTTTCGTAGCGTTAAAACTTAAAAGGCGCGACATTTCGCGCAAGTTTTAACGCTACGAAAAAATCGTGACTTTGCGCAACTTTCGTAATGGCTACGAAAAACTCACGTTTTTACGCAAAAATCGTAAAGATGCCGAAAAAATCACAAAAAATACGAAAAAATCGCAAAATTACCGATCATTACGAAAAAAACGCAATCGGACGCATTCGGCCCGTTCGTGGGTTAGTAAATGTGCCCCTAAGTAAAATATGTAAGTCCAATGAATTGGATCTGGCTAAGTGACCAATACACATTGCCTGATCCCCTGGTTTACTAGAAATTTAGTATCTATGCATATTTAACAAAAACAGGGGTTTTTAGTTATAAAGTTATTATCATAAAATTGACAAACCTCCATACCACTGTCCTGGGGTATTATAAATGGAATTGGCCCTGTATTTATCCTTCTGTGTGCTCCTGTTCACTAAAAACAGCTTTGGCTTCTTCCATCTTCTCTTTGTTCTGGTCGCGCATGCACTGTAGAGTGACATGTTATAATGTTGTGAATCCTCCAAACACCCATAAAAGTTTCCTTGTGGGTCTGTTTTATGGGAATGGTAAAATCTTATAGGGGAAGACAGGTATTCTAAACACTGCCAAGGTTGATATAAAAAATGCAGTACAAAGGGGATCAAGCTTATAGGGGTGCTATAAATCTATGCAAGTTGTAGCAAGTTTTTCACTTAGCTTGTGCCCTTTGTGATTAATGTTCGAAATCACGCCTTGCCATCCCTCCCATGGCTGTTGTATTATGTTAACTGACAGTCATATATTCATACGTGGTATTGGTTGTATTACAGGTATCTTAGGAAAAGTGTTTTGTTGCCAAAGTGTTGGCTCACTGGCTGTTCCTCTCTCCCTGTAGCTTTTTTGTGGGAGAGATCCTTAAGTTCACCATCCCTGGTTTAAAGGCATAAGTCCTGCATGGTGGGGTTGAATGTTATAAATATAAAGAAGTTGGATGTAGCAACTTTATCATTTGGCTTGTTTTGCCCCGAGTGATTGTGTGAAATGCCCCCCTTGCCATCCTCCCATTGCTGGCTATAGGAAATGGGTTAAAAAGCCAGCACTCACGATATTAATAAAACGTGCAAGTGCACCAAGTTTGTGTTTTAAGGCGAAAAACCCAAGTCATTGGCATGCCAAGATCTGTCCCTCCCACCCTCCCCATGCCAATAGACTGTTGGTTTTCAGATATCTCATTTCTTGTATTTAATGTCAGTTCTTTTTTTAGTCCCATGAAATAAAGTTCTCTTTCAAACAGTCAAAGGAATGTTACTGGACTTTGTTTTATTCCAAGTCATTGGCCCTCCCACCCTCCCCATGCCAACAGACTGTTGGTTTTTATTTTTCTCATTTCTTTTAATTAATGTCAGTTCATTTTTTAGTCCCATTAAATAAAGTTGTCTTTCAAACAGTCAAAGGAATGTTATTGGACCCTGGTTTTATCAATACTTCAAATAGCCCAAAAACAGGTTTGTGGTCTGATTGTCTCATAAGTGAGCAAGAGCCATATTTCTGAACAAGAATATCATCCTGATGCCGGCTTTTGTACATCACTCGATCAGTGTAGGAAGGCGTCCTCTGTTTCTTACTGGTGTCATAGTCATCGGGTCCAATATTAAATGAATGGGGGGAATTTTAGCTTACTAAAGCTTTCAAAACAATTTTGCAATTTAATAATTTAGCAATTTTTGCAATTCCGTAACAAGATATGAAAAATTCTATATATTTTCTATAATATAGACACATATATCAGAAACATATTTTATTTTATGCACAAAAATACAACAGATTTGGAAAGTCCCATGTCTCCGAAAAATGTCTATACCAAATTTGTATAGTTTTATAGAAATGTTATGGGTCAAAAACTCCCAGCACCACAATACCAAATTGTCAAAGCACCTCTCCAGAAATCAGTGTTCTTTAGATTAATGGCCAAACATTTCACTAACATTACCAGTACCCCAGGAAACCATACATTTTTGAAAGAATACATTCTGCAATCCATTCCTTAAGTTAGTGGTTTTTATAACAATTTTTAAAATCACCTTAAAATTCCTACTTTGCAGCATCTTCTCTTCCATGGGTCATAAAGCACCCAATCACCAGGGGTCAGCAGGCTGGATCACAGCTAAATAGCTTGATGTCCAAGCACCAGTAGTAGCAAGAAGAAGGCCTATATAGGTCCACAATGGCTCCATTACTGGCATTTGGCCTTAACAAACTTGGAAGTGGAAATCATGAAATTGAAATAGAAATGAATATTCCTAATGCAAAGGATATTGATATGGAAGGTAAGAACAATAGAGAGTGCTGTAAGTAGACAACCAATAGGTTTTTAAAGAAATGTAGATCGACCCATAGTTAGTACTGGGCCATGTGTGCCATAGTCCTATGACCAGTAACTCATAAAAATTAACCAAATATTTTCTTTCAGTATTCTTAGCTAGTGATGGGCAATATAATTTGCCAGGCATGAATTCGCTGTGAATTTCCACGTTTTGCAAATTGGCGGATTGTTTAGCGAAATGAGCGACAAAATTGCACAACAAAAATTGTTGTGCGCGTAGTTCTTCTGCCATGTGCAACCAAAAATGATGGACGCAATTTTTTTTTTTGCCGCGTAACATTTTCTATGAATTTTTCAGCAAAACGTGACAGATTCACTCATCATTATTCTTAGCATATAACCAAGAATATTTATATTTGTATTATATCACATAATGTGTACAGTGATAAGGCTAAGTAAAATATACAAGTACAATGGAAGTGCAACTCATCTGGCCAAATTAGCTACACAAGAGAAGGGGATTGAGCAATGCACATTCACTGATCTACTGTTTCACTAGTAATTTAGCATCTATAGGTATGTATGCACTAGAAAGCTCCGTCTGTCAGCGAAGTGACAGAAGAGGATTCGAAGATATAGAAGATGGCACCTGTGAACTCCGCTGCATTACTCTGTTTCTATATGTGAAAGGGGGACAATGTAGAGCAGTCGATGTGGATTTTTGACTGTGGGGGGGGGGGGGGGGTGAGTTCTCATTTAAGACTGTATGGCCCTAAATGTTTTTAAAGCATGTTAATTGTTCATTACATTTTGTTGCCATGGAGCAAGCATTAAGCACATTGGTCTTTCAATAGATTACAAGTTACTTCTTTGGGTCTGCATGCCAATGTTATGTATTTAATACCACCTGTATGAGAGGCCACTGGCATATTTTAAAAATGCATATGGCAGTATAGAGAAGGTTTTTTCCCAGCCCTGTAAAACTGAAATAGCCCATCCTGTGCAATGACATTAATGATCGTAAACAGCTCTCATAGATAAAGGACATGTCATCGCAATACACAGCTTCCCAAGGCTTCACTACACAGCTGTACTGTGCCCTGCGATCATTTAGTTTCCAAAGATTTCATAACATACAGGAAACAACCTCTGTTACTTCATGTTATCCCAGTGTCTTGTCATCCACAGACCTACATCACAGAGCCCACTGTATCATAGTACAAAATCATAGCGTCCCATAGTGTACTGTATATTCTGAGGGCGCTGCTACATTGGTGCGTGCCTGCAGTTATTAACTATCCAGTTTTCAGATCTTTCAGACCCAGAAAATCTTTATAGAAGCAGCCAGCTAAAACCACACTGTCTGCTTCAAAACCGACAGGTGGCAACCCATGTACAGCAGTTAACAGTTTATCATGGAAACCTGAATGTGATGTTATATTATGAGGATGAGTCAACAATATAACCTTTGGAGGTGGGGGTCCAAATTTTATTGCAAACACCATGACCCCAGTGTTTAATCTGGAATCCCCAAATGGTAAACCTGTTGGAGCCACGGCATTGCCAGCAATCCCATTTTTCTACCTGCTAACATGCAGAACATCTCTGCTTTAATATTTACTTTAATGATAGATTTTATTATTATCACACAGTTTATACTTAATCTAAGTCCTGCTGAAACGCAACTGCAAAATTAACCCCTTAAAGATATCACTGAATTTTATCTTGGCAGCTTGCAATGCAGTCAGAATCTGGAATTTATGTTTAATGTATTTAGAATTAAAAAGCCCTTTTCTCCAAACTAATTGATATAAACACAAATGAATTGGCCACAAAGCTTTTTGTGCTGTTTCAGAGCTATTTTTATAATGTGTTGAATCGCCAGACTCAGAGGAGTGTGTTTTTTCTGCCCCAGATCTTTGGACAGGAGAGGTTAATCATTGAACCAGCCTGTCTGCCTTTAGAAAGCCGGTCAGATAAAGTGATGAGACTGAGCACCTTCATCCTGCACCTGCCATGTATAATGGATCCCCCTCCAATGCCGTCAGGGTGTACCAGGCCCCGTATGGCTGGGTCAGGCATGAAATATGCATAGTGGCTTCTTGTTTAATGCTCTTTCTCCACTCTGTGCTGTAGCCCAGCCAAGCCTGGAGCGAGCGAGAGACGGGCAGCCGATAAATTATTCATCTTCAACTGTTCAGTTTCCTCTGCAGGTTGTGACAAGTTGGAAACGTACAGATCCATAATCCTCCAGCTTGTTTCTTATTCCATGGAGAGAGTCCCTGAGCCAAGATTTAGAGCCATATCTCCTGCTTCATGGGGATCCCTATTTGTCCAGGACATTTGTGCCCAGCACTCATGCCAAAATGAACAACCACTCCTTTTTTTTCATTTGAAATAGCCTCTCTAAATATTTTATAGATTGTCTGTGGTACAGAAGGGCCCTGCAGCAGTTTTCTGGGTGAACACAAATCATAAAGTAATGTTTTTGGAAGAACTATTAGAAGTGACATATCTCTCATGCCTTCTCTAGGTATGTTCACGGTAAGTGAGGATTGAAAGGGGTTTATCGAACTCTGATGATAGTTTAAGACTCAAGGAAAAATGTAAAGCAAAAATATGTATAATATATAAATACAAAATCAGATTGATTTTATTTACATGGATACAAATAAGCCGAACATTCACTAATATAAAGCAGATTATGTAAGTCTCCACAAGGTGAGCTTTCCTACCATTTAAGATGCAAATTGAACTCTATTAACTTCATTTAGCCAAGAAATTAATGTAGTGCCATGTTACTTGATATTCTTGGGCTCAGCAAGACGTTACCTGTTTGCCTTGGCAGAGTGTTTGGGAGTGAAGCTATGAGTGTTTATGGGAAACAGTGGTGGTATAAGTCACCAAAATTCCAGACAGCAGAGAGGAGTTTGATAGCTTGTGAGTTATAAAATGGCCAGAAGCAGCCGATGGCTGCCTGTAGCACAACTACCTGGGGGTTACAAAACAACATATGACAAAGCACTTATCAGTCTGCTTCCAGGCAAACCTAAGTGCTTGCCAATATTATTGAGAGAGGTTTGAGTTTAAACATCATCTAAATGACAGGTCGTCTCAGCCTGAAGAAAGAAATAAAAACACACTGATTCCGATCTAGGATATTATTGAAACACATAGAAATGAAACACATAGAAATGCCACACTTTCACACTTCCTAAAGGGCATGAAATAAAATGTAGCAATGAAGCACTTTTGGTTCCTTTGATCAAAACTTTCAGTTCATTTATTTTTAAAAAAGAAACCTTTTCAAAGGCCTGCTGGCAACTAAAAGGATCAAGCCACACATTTTATTGTTGCTTCTTGAGTATTACAATTCTGCATCTAAGCCATTGTAAGTGCAGCAAGTTTTGCTGATCTTGGTTAAAATATTGCAATTTAGACCTTGTTCATAAATCCTATTCACTCGATAATGCATTTTTTGCAAAATGTCTCCCAGAGGGGGTAAGATAGCCCACAGATCCCTCAATAGCCTTATAAATGTGATATTCATCAGTATACTGACTAATTTAGTGTACGAATTGTATGTTCAAAAGTGGTACTGGCAAAGATTAGAGGTCTCATTTACAAACAGAGCCATAATTGCAGATACACTGAAATCAATACAATGGGATTTATGCACTGATGCTGTTCATTCAAATTTTTGCATCCAAACCTGTACAGGTGAGCCCTGCAAATAGGATGCTAAGTCCCATGATGAAGATGCTAGCACAACTTACACCATTCACAGCAACATGCAAAATACTTTGGGGCATATTTATTATAGTGTGTAAGCCAACATCACAGACAATGTTGCCCATAGCAAGCAGTCAGAGCTTTGCTTCTGTTTTCTAACTTGTAGGTTCAAATTTAATTGATGATTAGTTGCTATGGGCAACATCACCAATGATGTTGGCTTACACGCTATAATACATATGCCCCTTTGTGTGTGTATTGACACATATCATCATCATGTGCAGTTGTGAGAGATGCAACTAATTGAGCAATCACATTGCTGACATTCTGGGAAAAACCTGCACCATATATAAAAGACATGCTGATTTGTGTTTAAATTTTGCACATCACACCCTTTACTACATTTGTAATTGAGACTTTAGGCATTTTCAAGTGCTGTTAAAGCACTCGAAAGCTTTTCTAGCACAATTGTTTTGTCAAGGTGTGGGCTAATAGTTCCAGAGAATGCACCTAATGAGAGCTGTGCTAGGGTTTGTTTGCTCACACACATGCACACAATTAGTTCCCACATGTAAGTGATAATTTAGGGTTTTTTGCATCAACCATCCATCAGACTGTGGGTAGTGACCAACCTTGAATATACATTGATGAAACATATATGGATGAGAACATTCATTTTTGTGCTTTTCACATTGCACTTGTATTTATACGTAAACCCTTATTATAACTTAAAAGACCTTATAAGGTTGATCCCCCAAAACCGAAGTCATCATTATAAGGAACACCACAGTGGAGATAACATTGATAGAATACTCTTAGTAACGTGAAAATTAGGAAATCTCTGCACTGTGCTGGAGTCTTCTAAGAACTTTGAAGACTAAATTAAATTATTCATTATTTGATTATATGGTGGATCTGTTTTTTTGCACTGCTTATACTGCCTGTTCCTAATGTAGAGTAGCCACTGGACTCTGGGCTCCGTAGAGAAGCATAAAAACCTACAGCTACCCCCTTTAACAAAGCACTGTCTGTGTTCCATAGGGATCATTTATATTTCCTCTGGGCATAGGTCCAGGAGCACTAATGGCTTTAGGGGAGATATAAATGACTCCTATAATAAAGTCTATCAATGATGGTCAAATGCATTTCACCATCTTTTGAAGTAATCTGAACACTTTTCAATTACTGTAAAGTTCTAATAGCAACCACTTACAGCTTCCAGGTAGTTCAGCCACAAAGTAACTAAAATGCACTCCTGTCTTATAGTACAACATTTGTCATTGTAACTACTTACAAACTGAGTATGTCATCATCACAAGGAACAATAAGCAATAAACCTTTTTCTAATTAGGGGGAAGAGTATACATAACAGAGTACCATACTTGGGCAAATTTTGCATTGCTCAGAGTAACAATTTTACATTATCTGCTCAAAGTAGTTCCAGTATTCTGTCTGTTTAAGAAAATGTTAAAATGTAGTCATGCTTTCCTCTCCTCAGTCTTAGTTTCTACAGTGTCCCAGCTCCATCCTCATTTTCACTGATATATCACCTTATTCAGTTGTAGGGCGAAAGCTGCACCACCAAAATCCAATCAAACAGCCAGAAACTATTGAGTTCAGGAGTGTGTGGGGTATAATGGATAAAATCTTCCAAATATGACAGGTACATTGCCTACATGAAAAATGCTGAACATAATGCCCCCGGGTACCCAGTGTAAATAGCATCTGATCTTATATTGTTAGATTAATTAGGACTCCAAGATAGCTTAATGTATAAATGTTTTTATACAATAGGAGGGAGAATGCGCTGCAGTGCTATGGAAAGTTAACTGAGCAAGCTTACAGTTTAAAAAAGCGATTAGAGGCATAAAGGATTAATTGTGCTGGCACTTCCTTTGATTATAGGATACACACTTAAAATTAATTTTGTTTCTTCTATAAATATAATATGGATCCTTCCAATCTGTGTGGGATACACAGTTATTTAGAGCGCAATAGTTCCTGGTAGACTTTAGAAAGGACTCCGTCTCTGAGCTGATATTGCTTGGTTCTGTATTTATCTCCTTTTCTTCTGCATCACTTCTCCCTCATCTTACTTATTCACTCCCACTCATCTTCCCAAACGAACGGCTTCGTCTTTGCCTTGCTAATGTAGCCGGCTAATTGAACTCATCAACCAAAATCAACTGAGGAACTCGAAGAAAAAAGAAAGAAGGGAAACGAGTCTGGGGAAAGTGAGAAATAATTTCTGTGTTCCCTGCTAATTGGCAGTGATTTTAATGAGGTTCAGTTAAAGGTCTTTGTTAACTCTTCATTGCTGGAGATCATACAGTAGCTCCTGTCTTGCTTTAAGTGACTAGGATGGCTTGAGCTAGGGATACTAATCTACTCAGCATTTATTCCTGTCACATACAGTAAATTAGCAAACCAAGTTCTCAGTCTAGTCTTGTACATTGGTTATCTATGTATTTGGTATGTACAGTACATTAGGCATGTGTACACACTTCCAGTAATATGTAAGCACCATGCATGGTTAAGTCTGAATAATATCAAAGAATCTAGCAAAAGACTGTAATAGCAAACCTAATAGTTTTTAATCAGTGGAAAAATAATAAGCAACAAGGTACAACCATGTCAGGTGGAAAATGGGGGGTGAATCCCTGATTACATGGTTTAAAATTTTACTGTCCCCAGACTATAGTAATGCCAGGGTTCAAAGTGATTGAGCTGTCTGAAAATTTTCTTCTATCACTTTCATCTGGATTGACAGGTTGGAAACTGCCAATCTTCTCCCTTTATCCTCTCCTTGGTGGTGTAATCTTCAGGGTGCTGAGAGATGAAACTTGGGGCATCGGTCTCCCCAGTGGGATTTACAAACCCTCCTTCTGCAATGTGTGTTTTTCAGTCCTTTGTTCACAAAGAAGAGATGATCTGCTCAGAGAGTCAAAGAGTTCCAGAGGAACATTAATAATTCATACGCTAACAAAACACAGCCGTTCACTCTTATCAGTAGATAAGTCTGCCTGGGACAATCATTGATTACATGTGTTTATTGTACCCTCCAATACCTTCTAAATAGACTGCAGCAGAAAGAAAAGTTTTCGATTTAATAGAAAATGAATATAACATTCCCACAGATATTCACAATTTCTTTCTCTGTCAATCTTTTTCTGTCTCTCTCTATATATTGTATACACATTTTAGAAGTTTTTAGCAAGCAGAAGTGCAGATACTCTTTGTGTAGCTGATAACGAATTATGGTAAAAAGGCTATTGTTCTCTAGGAGACCAAAAAGATGTAGCTATGGCACCCACTGACATTTAGTTATACTGCTGTGTATAACTTTTTGCCAGCACCAAAGTGGTTATTGAAGGTGCGTGAGACTAAAGGGAGGGCCTTTTTTGGGAAAATAAATTCAGGGAAGTTAGGATCTTAGCTGGCATTGGCCACCTAGAGTACGGGTGGGAATAATATTTCAGCATGAAAAGTTTTACCTTGCCGCCTTTTTCACCATCAGGGAACGCTGGCTGATCCCTTGCCCACCCAACCACCCCTTTGATTGTGGGTATTGTATGTGGTTTATGCACTTATTATGCCATGCATATAGTTACACTGGGTTGAAAAAAAGACCAGAGTCCATCAAGTTCAACCCTTCCAAGTAAACCCAGCACACACAACCTATACTGACCTATGTATACACTCACATACATAAACTATATATAGCAACATCAATACTAACTGTTGATTTTAGTATCACAATAGCCTTGGATATTATGCTTGTTCAAGAAATCATCCAGGCCCCTCTTAAAGGCATTAACAGAATCTGTCAGAGAACATAACCAGGAAGGGCATTCCAGAACCTCACTGCCCTCATCATGAAAAACCACCTACGCTGCTTCAAATGGAAGCTCCGTTCCTCTAATCTAAAGGGGTGACCTCTGGTGCGCTCTGGTGCGCTGATCATTTTTATGGGAAAAGAGAACACCCCCTATCTGCCTATAATCGCCTCTAATGTATTTGTACAGAGTAATAATGTCCCTTGGTAAGCGCCTTTTTTCCAGAGAAAACAACCCAAACCTTGACAGTCTAACCTCATAGTGTAAATCTTCCATCCCCTTTACCAGTTTAGTTGCAGTCTCTGCACTCTCTCCAGCTCATTAATATCCTTCTTAAGGACTGGAGCCCAAAACTGCACTGCATACTCAAGGTGAGGCCTTACCAGGGACCTATAAAATTATGTTTTTCTCCCCCGAGTCAATGCCCTTTTTTATACAAGACAGCACTTTATTTGCTTTAGTAGCCACAGAATGACACTGCCTGGAATTAGACAACTTGTTATCTACAAAAAACCCCAGATCCTTTTCAATTAAGGATCCTCCCAAAACATTACCATTTAGTGTATAACTATTATATCATTTCTACCAAAGTGCATAACTTTGCACTTTTCAGCCCTGAACCTCACTGCGTGGGTGATAGGAGATAGAAATATGGTAGGGACCAGGATTTGGAGAGATATCACCTGCGACAAGTACTAGCAGTAGGGAGAGGGAGAGGAGGTGGGATAATAATTTGGAAATACTATGCTTTCACGAGGTATTAGTTGGAGGTGCTAGATTTTTCAAAAAGTTATAAAGATTATAAGAGCAGCAGTGTGTTGAATGGAGCAGAGAGGAAGATATTACTATAGAGTAGGGACAGTCAGATGGATGGCTAAAGGAAGAAACTACCTTTGGAAGCACACAGATGAAAGATAACACTAAAAGGAGTATTTATGACATAATGCCAGTATATCCAAGAAATTACTGTAGGTCTCAGTCCACATGGACAAAGGCTGCTGAGTCTTCTGCTGTTGCTCCCTAGTTGTTCCACTTGTTGAACTCCTTGTTTCAGTTCACTTTGGAATGATTCACCCTTGTGCTGCTTTCCCAAATGATGTCTTAAGATATAGGGAGACCAAGCTGGGGCACTCCTGTACACAGGACTGGGGAATCAGAGCTGATTGCAGCAAGTTATCTAAAAAATTAAATCATCTAGCTGTGTCACAGGATGAGAGAACTACAAGAGTGAAGATAGTCCCAAAGATACAATAAACTGAACTACAAAGCTTGTTTAGATGAGTTTACAATGGAGGTCATAAGATCAACAAATTGGCGGAGCACAAGAATAAGGGGCATGAGAATGGAAATTATTAAAATGAAATGGAATAGTGCAGCAATTACCAACAAACTAGCGAGAATGCAGAATTCAGGGCCACAGTGGAGATGGAAATGGAATAGTGCAGCAATTATCTATAGAATAAACTATGTTTCAGTTCACTTGTGAATGATTCACTTTGGAATGATTCACTCTTGCGCTGCTTTCCCAAATGATGTCTTAGGATATAGGCAGACCAAGCACTCCTGTACACAAGACTTTTATACTATAACTCATAAGGATTATGTCCTTGCCATTTGGTACAGGTGACCATGGGTCACCAGTACCATGAATCTTCCAGTTGTAAAAGGGACATTGACTTCTACATAATCTCTACAGGTTTTAGATGGCACATCATAAATCGTAAAAATTGTTCTTTTTTTGCAAAAAAATTTATATTTTGGGGCAAAAAATATAAATTGAGAAGAAAAAAAAATTAAGCATTACTAAAAAAAGTAATGAATTGTTAGTAAATGGCTCCCTAGTTTTTCCAGGCAGGATTTATTAACTGCATGGGCTGCGCCTGCTTCCCCACAGATTTACAGTATACAGTACTTGCTCTTACAGACTGGTACTGGAAGAAAATTAAAAACAAAATAATAAAACAAATGAGGAAACAACAATGTATTGCATTGCTGAGTGTTCAATTGACAATTGCTTGATAAACTGCAAAAGGTGGTGGGGTGTTAGTTTTGTTGATAGAAGCAGCCTACGGTGGCCCTACAGTCTGCCTTATTTGTGCTCTGAGCTGCTAATATCACCTTTCTGTTGGCCAAATAATGTTTGCACTGTGTAGGCAAATTATGTAGAATATGTAGAATTTGTAGCATGATTATGAGCATCACAAGTAGTAGTTAGGCATTTGTAGACCAGTAGCCCCTGAGTAAAGTGTGGTTGAGAGTTGCAGGGCAATAGTGTAATTCACCTTTAATGGCATTAAACATACATTTTTATAAGCTGTATGTGCAAGCTACTCATTTATTAAGGGTGTTTAATTGTTTCTGCTCATTGGTGGGTGTGATTATGCTAATTGCATATTGGTGTACATCCAGCTAATTGGCAGAGACAGTCAGACATGTAAAATTAAAATGCAAATTATTTTTCCTTAAGTAATCATGTAATTAGTTCATTAGGCGATCCACTGTCATGCTGATTTGATATTATCAGTGTAAATACATATACACATAATTATTTATGACTCATTGAGGGCTATATACCAATGTACTGTAGATATCATACTTGAGAAACATTTGCCAACTTTACACTAAGAAGCATTCATGTCTTTTTACCAAGAGTAATTAAGTCACTGAAACATAAAAATACATCAATTTTTCAACAGCGCAACTACTATTTTTTGCCAAAAATAATTCCCAGGAATCCTATTATAAAGACATGGCAGCCACTTAAGTATCTCATTATCTATAGCATACCCTCCATGCTAATATACCACATACCTCATTGCTTTATAGTATTAATGTACCAGTGTTAGTGTCTATACATCTGTAAGATGAAGTTTTGTGTGAGCACTTTTGATTGATGTTGATATTGCTCACTAGCTGGAAATGTTTTTTATTATTGCCTGACCATGTTAACCATTTAAACAAAATGCTGGAATAATTGAGTATAATTAGAATAGTTATAATAAGTTTGATTGACTATTTGGAAGGCAAATTATAGCAGATATAATGCCCAAGTTCCTTTCAGTTGGATATTCAACCAAGGTGAAAGTATGAACAGCACATGTAAGGCTATGAGGAATATAAAATACATAGTATGCGTATATTACAGTAACCCTTGTCACTATAGTGCATAAAGTCTGTGCAGCAACATGCCAACAAATCTCCCAAAACAGTAGTTTTTACAGCACAAGTGTGGAAAGCCCCAAGGGTAAACCTGAGTATCTCTAGATTACCAAAATTCTGTCACAGTTAACTGCTTATCACAAGTCCTCATTTGATTCTCAACCACCTTCCAATTCATTAGCATTCTACCTGATTCTACACTTGTCAAGAGGCTTGTTGATGGGTGCCTATGTTATTATCAAATTTGTAAGTGCATAGGGTTGTAAGGACAGGGCTCTGTTGCAGCCTGCAGCCTCTCCCACTCACAAATGTGCCTCCTACCTGCCTCCCACCCCTCATGAACCTAGTCAGTGCTATATTTATTAGGGTAGCTTTAGGTCTTTGTGCTCCGAAACAGAGTGCAGACCTTCAACAATTCTTCAAGCAAAGAGCAAAGGGACAGGTATGTTGCGTTGCACCTGTTTATGGCACTTTACACACTGCCTCAAATTGTAAATTACACCTCTAGTCTTTACCACTTATTTGTTTATCATTATCTGTGGTCTGGATACAAATTATTGAATGAACTAGACACCTCCACTGACTTATATACAACCAGGGGTTGCCATTTTCTGATTGTCACATGGCACACCAAAATAAACAGCATCTTACACTACACAGTTTGCCTACCCAATGCCCGCCCACTATATTCTAACATTCTTGGAATGCATACAATAAAACATTTTGTTTACAGGTAAACTTTATTTAGCTGTAAATAATATTAGTATGCATAAGAAGTTTAGCAGAAATAAGTTTATAGGTTAATATTGTACCCATTGTTATATCAGCTCTGCAAAGAGATTTTGATTCTGTCAACATTAAACTTTTTATATGGTTTCAGAGATGTAAAACAGATCTCCAGAAATGCCACTGATTCTAAAACTGAGAGGGTCAAATTGGCCATGACCAGGTCAATACTTCTGAAGAGGCTACAGACTTGTAAAGAGCCTCCCCAAGCTTCAGAGCAGACAGTTGGCTGCTGATGCTGAACATTGCCTGACTTCATTCATGTGACCTTAAGTCCAGTCACAATGACCTGAGGGACCAATAGCAGATCAAATGGTTCACTTGCTATTTATAAGGCAGCTGGAGAGACTTTGCTGAGATGCTGTGATGTAAAATTCAGCCTGAAAGTATTACACACTCAAAACAACTTCTTACAATGATCATTCCCCTACAGAGTACTGGGGGTTCACCAAGCACATTATACAGTGCAGATGAAGGAGATCAAATGCTCTGTACTGTAATGCAGACTCGTGTCATAAAAAACCAAGATACCCCATCCTTTCAATCAAAGACTACTGAAATACTTTAAATAAAGCACCAAAGGATTTAAAAGGATAGTGTTTAAGATAAATATCTAGAAATGTCTTATATCCATTTAGGTACTGTAATGATATATGGCTTTAAAAAATATCTGATATAATACATCAAATTATATATATATTTTTAAAATGAAATATATCTTTGGTTGCTGTAAAGTAAATCCTCATTTCAGCCATTAATGCATTTTACTTTAGCATTAAGAGACACAAACCATTTAGGCCCATGCAAAGCCGTGACAGCTTTTTCTGCAGTCAGACAGTTATATTTCGCCATATACGGCTGGATGAATTCTCACTGCTGGGCAATTACATAGTGTGGCACAGGTCCCTCTTTTTTCACCTCATTTTCCCGAGAAATTACATTATCACTAACTGCAGACAGATGACACTGGAATCCTGCGAGTACAGGTCTGACGGTGGGTTTTATTACTTTATGGACATTTTATTGCTGTGATTGGGTGAGTTCCAGTTCAGAAGGAATGAAAGAGCTGCAGAGACGTAAAACTGGGTGATAAAGAGGAAATAAAAGTTATGTTATTTTCTGCTGAGGAAGTCTCTTTCTTTACTACTGGCTGACCCTTGAGGGCCATGAAATAGGCACCTCCTATTACAGGGGGTTATCGATGTTGTTTCTGAGCAGCGGAAACAAAATATGAAATGGAGTCTCTTTCCATGACTTACAGTCTGTCTAAAAGGTTTAAAGAAGATATAACTGATGTCTTCCCAAACTCAGAAAGGTACAGATATACAGTATTCAAAAGTTTTAAACTTTTACTGTTTCCAGGGAAACCAATATCTTGGGAGGAATGCGCAATCTTAAGTCATTTGGCAGAATTGTCACTCATGCAATCTGCAAGTAAATTGTCTCCTTTTTTTGTAATTATGAAGCTGTCATTAATCACAAAGATAATAATTAGGAGCTGAGAATTTAGAGATATCATTGAAAATGAAAGCATTCTTTTTACAGGATGTTAAGTAGTAAAATTTACACGTGGACCAAGCTCAAAAACATGCCAGTGAGACACTAAACCTGACAGCTAAATCACGTTTTTCTAGGGAGGCTTCCTTCTTTGTATTTCTCCATCTTAAAATGCAAAAGCCATGTATAAAAGGAAATCTAGTTCCCATCACAGAACTTTCTTTTTCCCACACCCAACTTGCTCATTTGCACCTGTTTGGGCCTATGCAGGTCAGATCCAACTGCGCAAGTTATCAGTTGCCCTTCAGCTTATCGGAATGTATCTTATGGAAATGTTATTAAAGGCAACACAGGGCCTATATACTGGGTTTCTACATGACTTACTGTGTGAAACAACTCATATACTCAAGATAAAGAGGCTACTGTAATGCACTATTAGCAGCAACTTATTAAATAAGTAAATATGCAAGTCAACATATTTTTTTACCTACAATGTAGTGTTGTGCCCCATAATTCAGGAGATTCAGCTGATGAAGTTGCATTTGTGCTTTGTTGTGAATCAAACACAGTTGCACTAAAAATGTTCTGGATTGTGTCATTGTCGTCAAAATAACTATTGAATGTGATTTTTTATGGAAAAAAGCCATCCCGATTGATGCAGATTAAGCTAATTTGCACACAATTCCCAACATGATGTGGGATGAATGCAGTGGAACCATGTTCAACTATGTAGAAGCTCAAGGAGTGGCCTTTCATACCCTTAATAGATGGTGCCAATTCACTTGACAACTGCATGCATTTTTGCAACTAGGGACTGGGATTGCTGTTGTAAATGAGCCCTTATATCTGTAAATTTCATGTATGTTCTGCCTGACTATGACATTTTGTGCTAGCCCAGCTTGTTGCCCTCTGCATGTTCCATGGGTCCTTTCACCAGTTGCTGCAACTCTGTACATGTTTAGGGCTGCTGACAAATGGTGAGGGGTGGCTTACTAAATAAATATTTAGAATATAAGTGGGAAAGATTGTGGTGAAAAGTGTAGTTGCAAAAGCCTGCTGAGGAGGGTTTGTAGTCTTTTAGCTTTCTGGGGATGAATATGAATTCAAAATCTATCCCTTTGTAAGTAGAGAAATCTGCACAATGTAAAACATGGCCCACACCCAATGAAAACATGTGTACTTCTCATTTACATTTATTAGAACTCATTAGCCAACATAAGTGCTCTCACAGATCAGGCTGCTTGCAGCTTGAGTTCATATTTGTAAGCAATAAATTGAATTGTGTTTACTATGAGTACAATGTACAGACTAATAGGTTTAGAGCCCATATACCTTATTACCTCATTACATTACCTATATATATATAAGCTCTACAATTCAGAGCTCCTATATTCTAGCAGTAGAGATAAAGAGCCAAAATATATAACACCAGGAACACCATGCAGAGTTTAATGAAGAGATTAAATATATTTATACAATGGGGTGATTTCTCTAGAGTTTCTTTGGACTTAAAATGCTTTGGACTTTTCTATAGGAACCAGAATCTTACTCGCAATCAAATCAATCATTTTATTGTGGAATTGTGGAAGGGTGAAAGAGAACCATGTATTTAGTCGACAAAAAGTCACATGATTCTAAGGATATGGATTTGGTGCATCCCTACTAAAAAACATTTAAGGGTTCAGATGCAGTTTTGCAAAGCCAAAAAGATTTAGCCAAATCCTGGATTTGGTACATCTGTAATGATTTCTATAATTTTTATCCCCCATCTGACAAACAGTATGTCATTTGGACCAGAGGAAAAATTACAACGTTAAAGGAGACATTTTATATAAAGTTCATATTCAGTTATAATATTCATCCTCCCTCAAAATGTGAAATGATGCAGAAAGAAAGATGTTTTGAAAGCGTTTTACCTCCTAAAACTGCCGTTATATGAGAGCTGCATACACAACCTCTCCATTTAGAAGCCAGAGTGAAATGAAACATGGGAGTGCCGCTACAATCTCCCACAGGAAGTGGTCACAACACTGACTGACAGGCTTTACTCAGCAGCAGGGAAAACCCCTCCCTCCTTCTGTGTCTCTCTGCTTGTGCTGCTGCCAGGGGGGGGGAGAGGAGCAAGTAGTACAGGAACGGACTGTCTGTGACATCGCTAAGCCCCCCCCACCCTGTGCATATTCACTGCACTTTAAGTAGCTGTCAGGACTGGTGGCTCCAGGCATATACTGAAGAGTCTAAACTGGAAGCTGGCAAAGGGTCTGGGTAGAGCACAGTTTTCAAGCAGTTATGGACATATTTGAACCCAAAGGTATTAAAATAAAAGCACTTCCTTCTATTTTATATTATTTTACATGGTTTAGTGCATTGTAAATATTTATGGTATATATCCCCTTTAAATATCTCAGCAATGTCATGTATTTGCCATCATTATTTTAGATGGCTTGCACTCAAAGAAACTTTGATCTGTAGGAGCTCATAGGCTTGTAAATGCCCTTAATTCTTAATATTTCCCTCTATTCCCAAGTCTTGGTATCTGGGCGGGTTAGTATTCCCCATTAGCCAGTAAGTCTATGAACATTTACTGTTTAGCTTTAATATACTGACTGAAAGCCCAGGTCTCTTCCTTATTGGCATCTATCTTCTGACTAAGGTGGGTGTCCATTGTGGAGAATTGAAAAGAAGACCTCAGTAAAGAGTGCTGCCCTAAAGATACTACATCCCCTTTAGATAAACTGGGGAAAAGGAATCCTGTGAACAAGGTAAGACAGCAGTAAAATAGCTCTGCCATAGTGTGTTCTAGGAACTTAATGGAGAAGTAAAGGTAAAAACTAAGTAAACCTTATCAGAAAGGTCTATGTAAATACAGCCATAGGCTCTCACAAAAATGCTGCACTGAGTCTTCTATAAAAAAAAACAGAATTTTTTTGTCTCCTTTTTTGTGAACATGTTTTTCAGTATCAGACTTCCTCTCTTTTAGCGCTTCTTCGGGTTTGGGGCTGGAATCTGCTCAGTTCACTCCTCTCTCTCTCCCACTCCTTTCCCCTGCTCCCCCCTCCAATAAGAATGCATAAGAACTCACTCCCCCCACTCTTAGGAATGTGTGATCTGAGCTTCCCATGGCTATAACAGCAGCAGGAAGCTACCATGATCAAGCTAAAAAAGCTATCGGAGGAAGCTTCTATGGTTTTTTACTCAGGTATAGTAAAGCTTTCTGCTGAATAAATATAGCGTTCTAGGTGGCACTAATGTGGCAAATCTATTGGCAGTAAAATGCCAAAATGATTTTCCTTCTCCTATAAGTTGGCACTAAAATGCCAAAATGACTTTCCTTCTCCTATAAGTTAGCTGAACAGCCTTGTGCTCCAACTTAAAACTTATAGATGTAGCTCTTCCTGAGACCTAACTGACCTAAACTGAAGAGGCCACAGTGATAATAGGGACTCTATTATCACTGTATATTAAAGGTGTATCTCACAACCTGCTGCACTAGACTTAGGGGCACATTTACTTATCCATGAACGCTCCGATCGTTCATTCGGTCGATTGGTCCAAACCTATTTTCCACGATTTTTTCGTACCTTGCGCGGCTTTTTCTTCGCTTTTGCGACTTTTTCGTTGCTTGCGTGTCTTTTCCGTATTTTTAGAGTTCAAAAAATCGGATTGCTTTTGCCGCTGTTTACAATTGTTCGGTACGAAAATTTTGTGACTTTTGGATCTCCAATGCAATATTATTGTGACTAATACAATTTTTTCGTAAGCATTTTCGTGAAATTTTCGATCTTCAGAAATTTTCGTTTCCACTCCAAATTTTTCCCATTCGGGATTCAAACTTGTGTTTTGATAAATCTGCCCCTTAGTCTAAACAGTGGTGCCATTGCTTTGCTCTTCCTATGATTTATTACTGTCATCCATATAGCTCAAGTGATCTATGAGTATTAATCTTGTGGAGTTTGACAATAAATCTTTTGTTGCCTGTTTAAGAACCTCTGCCATTCTTACAACTTATTGCAGCAGCGATATTTGCGATATTTGCGATATTTGCACAACACCTCTTCATTCCCTCTCCACCTTAGTGAGGGCCCAGCTGAGAAAGGGAGTCCAGTTTAATGGTTTACCTCAATAAGCTAGAATTAAGTCCATCAAGAACTTTTTAGCCACTACAGTCCACAAAGACTTATAGGTATAGATATGAGTACATCATGTATGTATGTATGTATGTATAACTTTATTTATAGAGTGCCACAAGGGTACGCAGTGCCGTACAATCTTACAAATGTTTAAATCCACCTAAAACAAAATCTGGTGCTAAATACATTATTCTTTATATTCATGGCATATACAGTACAATAGTTTAAAACAGTAAGTGAAGGTATTTGTATATACATATATATATATATATATATATATACTGTATATATATGCTCACAGATAATGGGGGCATCATCGTAACAAAATTACATCAGCCTGGTAATCTGGTTGTGCAATTCCTTGGGAAGATTCTAAGATTTAGATGTTTTCTTTGAAGAAAACACAACCTTCCTGAACATACATGTTGAGATCTGGAGAACATTGTTTTGCATTCATTTAGATAATATCCCACACTTATCAGTAGATGTACAGTATTATTTGCATAAGAATGAATGCGTAGAGAAGAGAAAAGAGCTATTTCTATAGGAACCAGAATCTTACTCACAATCAAATCAATCACTTTATTGTGTAGTTGTGTAATTAGGGGAATGAGAAAAGGAATTATTAAATGAAACCTTTATTGCTGTTCAGCAATGAAAATACATGATTGTGGACATTAACAAACAATTAATATTGGAATGTAAATAGACCAATACAATCTTTGGTGCTTTTAATCTTGAAATGAGTATTAAATACCATTTAGCTGAATAAGTTACAGAACATGAAAGGAAAAGTTGAATGAAAGATCAATAAAATTAAACTGAGCGTATTTAATTGTAAACAGTCATTTCAGAGTGGTGAGGGTTTGAGTAAAATTCATTAACACTTTGCTTACTTGGCACTACGTCATTCTTTGCCATGTAAATGGAGTCTTTCTATGCTGGTGCTGTAGATTCTACATTTGGTGGCACAAAAAGGCTTTATCATTGCCACTAGTGCTTTTAAACTAGAACTTATATTACAGGTATAGAATCTATTATCCAGAACACATGCTCAGTGAGCTCTGGGCAGCTGTTGAGAAGCTGAGCTTAGGGGTCGTTGCAAATTATCAAGCAGAAAATGAGGCTGTTCTGTAATATAAACTGATGCTACAGGGCTGATTATTAAATTGTGATGCTAATTGCATGGGTTTCAGAGCTGCCATATAATGTGAATCTGATTAAATCTGAATGAATAGCCTTATACTGTTACATTTATATTCTCGATATACAGTATATTGTGAGTGGTCCCTAAGCTCAGTAACTGACAGTGGCACAGAGCATGTGCAGTGAATCAGCAGAAAAAAAGATGGGGAGCTACTGGGGGCATCTTTGGGGGCACAGATCTTCCCTGCTAAAGGGCCATTGTTGCCTTGAGCTAGTACAGAAGCCCAAAACATAATATTCATTTCTAACCTACTTTTATAGTTAAGCTTTAGTTGCCCTTGAAACTCAATCATAAGGCTTTACCACTGTTCCCCCTTGTTTTCTGGAGAAGTTTATGAAAAACATTAAAATGAAAAACACATGGGAAACAATTCACCAATAAAAATTCCACCGACCAAATCTCAGGCAGTCATCTTGCTGTTATTTTACATACAGAGATTATCATGCCATTTGTAGTTAATAATATTACACTGTAATCAGTAATGGGAACAAAGGGCAGATTTGTTCAGTGCTGGATGTTTTATTGCTTCCAACTCCAATATCAGAAACAAAGAACATGGAGACAAATTGTATGCAGATCCTCATTGGAGGATTTGTTTGCATTTTAATACAGCTACTAGCTGTGGAGAGCTGGGAAAATGTTTTTTTGTGTGTGTATTATTGCTTTAAAGAGATACTTACACCAGAAATCTTTCATCTATCATAACATTGTCTTTGCATGCTATGTATAATTTTGCCTCAGAAGTATTTGCCCAATGCTTTTACCTATCTGATCCTCCAGCCTCCAGGGGGCTGCCATATTTGTAAAGCAGTAGTCCATTAGCCAGGTGGATTAGAAACTTAAAGTAACAATTACTTACAAAAGCAGACCTATCAGTGAAAATCCATCAACATGACCTATAGGTAACTTTTTATGTACATTAAAATTTTGAGTAATTTTTTAGTGTCACTATCACTTTAAAAATACAACCCCACTGTTGCTGGACTACATCTCCGAGGATGCCTTAGCCTTGATTCTATGTAACATTAGTCTGGTGCTTGTAATTCATCGACTACTGAATAAATCCATTGATATCCACTGATATTGAACATTACTCCAATGATTGACTCATAAGAAATGGATTTTTCTTTATGGTATAGAATAATGCACCCTAAAGACTTGGAGAAAGCTAAATATTAATTTTGATGTTTATCAAATTGATTGAATTGCCTGACTAATTTGGCTGTTGGAATAATTCCAACAAAATTTTAATTTCTGAGATTCCCTCAGAATTCCCAGAGGAAATTGTATAATTCTGCCCCTAAATATAAACAGCTAACAGGCAAATATGATAGAGAAAACCAGATTGTTCTTATTATAGGTAGTTTTTATATTCGTATTAGCATTTAAATCATTTGATGTCTTAAAGTCTAGACAAGCTGCTTAGAATTGGAGCCTGCTGTGTGATTATAAATCCCAATATTTGGTGGCTGTCATACTGTTGATTGCTGCCAGCACAAATACTGGCTTGCCATTTACTGAATTGCTGTTGTAATTCCCATTTCCATCACATTTAGTCATTCAGTAGGCATCTTAGGCACCCAGTAATATTAAATTAAAGTTGTCTTCTATCTACTGAAGTACCAAATATCAGTTATTAATTCCTCCTTCTTTCATTAGGTACAATCTATTGCTAACGTTAATTCTGGAGTAATTGCAAAGAATACTGATTTATATGTACATGACCAGGCAGGGCAAGGAAACTACAATAACAACACAGAGATTGAAATGTCATTTTTTAAGGGAAAATAATGCACAAGCGTGTGTGTCTCTGGCTGGAATATAGAAAATAAAATAGCAGATATCTAGTAGTTGATAAGAATTAAAATTACAGTACCTAGCCATTGGAGGCTCTGTTGGATTGATCTCAAAGACCTTTTGTCAGGTTATTATGAATCTCTTTAAACTACAGCATGTTTTCCATATAATGTTGCCAGACACTGCCTAGGTGGGAACAGCTCAGTTTCTACTTTACTTGTGTACTTTACTGTTAGAGATGTGTTTTATGTAGTTATCTCTAGAACAAATAAAATGCAACAATTCAGTTACTTTACTTTAGATGGTTAACATTGCTTTGTACTTGTATTTTAGTTCAGAATGTGCATTGAGGGCACAGTATTTTTATGCATCCCTGTACAGCTTAATTGGTATTAAAAAAACAACAAATATGCTTCTGCCTTCCTGTTTAGTAACATCCATGTTCACTTAATAAACACTAATAGTTTTCATTCTATCAGGTGTATTCTTATGGTTTGTTTCTTTCTGAGCTAATCCCAATCTTTCTATAGTTTAATTTGTTCTCATTATCGTTATAGTTTATTATTTCCTTCCTAGTAGAGATCATTTTACATAGTACAAATGTATAAACATTTTAGTTGTGCTAATATAAACATTTTAGCTGGCATTATCATCTAGGGTTACTAGCATAATGGAAAATATATGATTAAGACTGTGGCAACTCCTATTACCTCCTATAAACATTGGTACACATATTTCAATCTGTCTCATTTGTACTTGCCTAGGGAAAATTCTGGTGCTTTTTAGGCTAATGTCACTCAAGAAACATATACAGAGATCTACTTGTGTTGTGTTAAAGGAAAAGGAAAGTTCTTCCGCATGTGTGCCGAATGTTAGGCACCCCCCCAGTGATTGTAATAACAATGAGCAAATCTGTCCCACTTTGGTTTGCTGAAGAACTTGTGAAACTGCCATTGGCTTTTTTTTCATACTCCCACCACGCAACTTTTTAAGGTGCAGGTCAAAATTTTTGCATGCGCGCAACTTTTTTTTTCTCACTCTAAATATATTATTCAATGGTTGTTTTTTCATGGTGAATTTTTTTTGTCATGCCGAATTTTCACAGCAGTTTTGCTGTGAAAATTCTATGATAGCGAAATGCAGAATTTCACCGTGAATCCATGCCTGGCAAAGAAATTAATTTATTGCTAGTTGTAATCACTTAACCTAGGGTTGGTGCTCTTGTTAACAGAAAACTGCACAGAACCACAGAGCGATCTTCTTCTTCCTAGTTGCCTGGGACTACACATGTACAGTAGAGTAAAAAAGTCGGCTTTTTGCTTAATGTCTGGCTTTTCACTGCACTGCACATGCGCTTCTGGTGCTAAGAAGGAAAAAGCGGAAGGTCACTCTGTGGTGCTCTTACAGAAGTGCTTCTTTTAGGAAAAAATGCGATGGCCCAGGGTAGCAGGTAGGTGATTATAATCACTGGGGGTACCAAACGTTTTCTTCCAGCCTCTTATTGCTACTTGTCCCAACTTTTTTGGGATTTGTTGACACCATGAAATTCTGAATCAACATATTTTTCCCTTAAAATGGTACATTTTCTCAGTTTAAACTTTTGTTCCGTGATTTATGTTCTATTCTGAATAAAATATTAGAAGTTGGCACCTCCACATCATTGCGTTCAGTTTTTATTCACAATTTGTTTAGTGTCCCAACTTTTTTGGAATACGGGTTGTATATACACCAGTATGTACACTAACAAGCTAGACCTTCAGATTGCTCAGTGTTGGACTGGGGTGTCTCGGCCTACTGGGGATGTCACCTCGGGAGCCCCCTACCCCAGTCATAGACCTTCCCCAGGGCCCTGCAGTGCTACATTTACTTGATTTAGGTGAGCCCCTGCTGTCAGTGAGCTGCAGACTTGAGAGGGGTCAGAAGTTCTGTGCCTGCATGTTCTTTCCCCTACACAGCTTTCTGTACTGTTCCTTTTCTCTCTGAAGTCCAAGGGCGAGGGCACACAGTGCGTATATCCGCTTCTCTCAGCCCTGGGGTTTTTGGCCAAGCTAAGAGAAGCAGATCCTCTTGCCTTCGCTCCTCTGTGTGCCTACATTAAAAACTGGGCAAAAAACGTGTGGCTGAGAGAAGCAGCTATACGTATCAGGTTCCCTCACCCTAAGTCCTGGTAGAGCCTCACAGGGACTGGATGGGTGAAGTTTCCTCTCCAGCCCATCCAATCCCCATGTGGCTTTACCGAGACTTAATCTTTCCTCCTGTTAGAGGAAAGAACATGCAGGCACCCAAGCTCCTACCCTCATTTCTGAAGTCTGCAGCTTACTGACAGGCAGAAGGCCCAGATAGTAAGTGTAGTAATGGCCAGGCCACCCTAACACCCAAAAACCCACCAGGCTTGAGACTGTCCCCCCCTATGGAGGCCCTGGGAGCAGGGCTGAGCCGGTAGGGCAGGCCTGGACTGGCAATCTGTGGGTTCTGGCAAATGCCAGAGGGGCTGCTGTAAGATACTATATACTATTTATTGGGCTGGTGTGGGGCAGTTTGGGCCTTTGTGTACTTGAAATGCCAGGGACTATTTTGAATCCCAGTCCTCAACTGTGTAGTCAATGGCAATTTACTTTGTGGTTTTAGAGGCTTTTGTTTTTTTATGCTTTTATTTGAGCGACAAATTGCATTTTGCATTTTTTTCTTTGGGCTTATTTTTAAAAGGCTGTTTTAATAAATCAATTGGCATTTATGGTTTTAGAGAAAATTAGTTTTTTGTGGTTTCAGAAACCTCTAAAACCACAATAATGAGAATGTTGATAAATGGGCCTCCCCAGGTATTGAGATTCAAATTACAGAAAGAATCCTTATCGAGAAGGTCCCAACAATTCTGAATAACAGATTCTATACCGGTACCTATGACTTGGGTAACCAATTTCATCAATGTACAAAGATGGAATATTTAAAATTCCACTAAATTCTTTTGCATGGTTTTAAGGCAAATTAACATACCTAACAGCTTAAACAAAAAGCCAATACCTTTAGACATCTAAGCAGATGTCTCTTTACAACAAAAAACAGCAGAAATGCTTATTCGTGAGAAAAACTGTGAATAATAATGCTGCTTCTTAGCGTCCTGATTCTATGTATTAATTGTTTTGTGTAAGTGTTTGATTTATAGTGAACCCAAACTGGTGACACAGCTAATAGCATTTACAGATTTTTCATTTGCTTACCATTCTGCTGACACTAACAAATTACCTTTTTATGGGCAATACATCTTTTTTTATTTTGTAAATAAATGTCTAGAATTTGAACTAGTTTTTGAAAAATGTTAATTTGTAAATAATCATTTGCACCGTAATTATTATACAAAGATCAAGAAGATTTTATTGTGAAAATCTTTGGAAAAAAAAGTGTTTTGGATCACGTGGCATGGAGGAATGAATTGTACAATGCACTGAACTATGAATTAGTCATCCCCAGATACAAACGTTCAGGCAATTTGCATCTAAATTGGTATGTATACAGAGAGATAGATGGCAGCAACATCAATGTATGCCTTTGGTGGAAGTCATTTAAAATGTAGTTGCAAAGAGTGTATTAGTAATATAAGAGTGGAATAGGGATGAGCAGGAAGAAAAAAGTGTTGTTTTTTTTAAATTGTGTTCTTTTATTTTTATTTGTATGAAATGATTCCACCACACCAGCCCTGATATAAATGTTTAATCAACATTCCTCATTACGCTATTTTAATATATAGTTGTCCTAATGTATGTGAGAGGAAACACTAACGCTGGGATATTTCACATGGTTTTGAAAAAAATGCGTCTGAAATCCAAAAGCAACAGTAGATACCAGTGCCCAGCAAACACTCATGCTATTGCTAAATAATGTCCATATCACAAACCCAGCCTTGTATATTTGGAATGTTTTATACACTGCACATGCTGAGGCCTATTTATCAAGATTCACATTAGTGTAGTTTTCTCTTTGAATAACCATACATTCTTAAAAAACAAGACAAGAAAATAAAGCCATAAAACCATAAAAAATGAAATTCAAATGCCTCAGATTCGTAGTCATCAATTTTAATGGGCCAACAGGCTAAAAAAAATTCAAACATTTAGAACAGTTGACTTCATTGACTGAAACAAGTTTTCAGATGCCGAAGTTTAACATTTAAATTTTTTGCCCTTTATTCCATTAATAAATTCACGTTTTTTTAAACTATTATTCAAAGTCTTCATTTTTAGCTCAAAAAAACTTGAATCACAGAAAAATAATATGAATGTTAAGAGATAACCCCTGTGACACAGCATCTGGGAAAATACTAGAGCAGTGATTTTCAACCAATGGCTCATGAGCAACATGTTGCTCACCAACCCCCCCCCCCCCTTTGATGCAAGAGAGCACAGAGACATGGTTTTAGTCCTCTTATAGGCCAGCAGTCCACATGGGGACACAGCCAAATCACATGCCAATCACAGCCTTTATTTTGCATCCTCAAGGCACATTTTTCAAGCATCTGTGGCTCTTTTTTACATCTGAGTAAAAAAGGTTGGGGATCCCTGTACTAGAGGGAAGGTACATATTTTTCCCCCATCTGGGGGAGGGGAGCTCTCTGCCAAGGGAAGCAGGAGGTAGGAAGTGTGTGAGGTACATGCTGAAGCAGGGAAATTGGAAATACTCCTGGACCAAGTTTGTCAAAAGCTTAGTACATGGCCTAACTGTGTAAAAGGGACTAGGACTGTGCTGCAGAGAGCAAGGCCTGTGTATCCAGTCTGTGAGTGATACAGCCAGTTCTGGTTAATGAGTTGCTATTAATTTGTGAGGCATTGTTACAAGTTAAATTCTCTCCTGAAAACCTTTGTTGTACATAAAGGTAATAATTTTCTTTTGAAAATCACTCTGGATGTCACTGTCTGTTACTTGAGATGCTATTTCCAAGTCTATAATTTGAGTGAAACCCCCCCCCCCTTGTGTACCCCATCCAACGCATATGCAACAAGCTACCATATTTTCTCTGTACTGAGGTGTGGTCTTGTCACTACAGGTGATTTTGCACACTGACTCCGGTTTGGTCTTTACTCTTGTGACAAAGATGGCATGCTCTGGCCCTTGGCAAAGGATTGGGAATTAATTGGGAACTTATGGGCCAGCAAGTTGGGTCTATATAATGATCACAGGTGTTAAGGCATAGAGGAAAAAGCTCAATTCTGACTATTGATCACCATTGCCAGACACTAACATTTCAGGGCCATACTCATGTGTTTCTTTCAAGGTAAATAATTATTGCATTTGGTCAAAGGGGCAGAAACTGCATACCCATGTTTGTAAGTAACTGGGTGTGCCCCTGGTAGATTGGTAAATATGGCCTCGTAGGTGGCAGCGTAGGTGGTTTTCACGGTGAGGGCAGTGAGGTTATGGAATGCCCTTCCTAGAGATGTGGTAATGGCAGATTCTGTTAATGCCTTTAAGAGGGGCCTGGATGAGTTCTTGAACAATCAGAATATCCAAGGCTATTGTGATACTAATATCTACAGTTAGTATTAGTGGTTGTATATATAGTTTATGTATGTGAGTGTATAGATTGGTAGGTGTGGGTTGTGTGTGCTGGGTTTACTTGGATGGGTTGAACTTGATGGACTATGTAACTATCTTTATTTTTTGTATTAAAAGTTTTTTTTGATGATTTTGCAAAATAGTTTTACAATTGTATTCTGGTAATATTGTGTCAAAATCTGTGCTAATTAGAAGCGGATTTAGTCACTGAGACCATAGGTATCAGGCTATGCTCATTACTGTGATCTGCCACTGGGAGATGAAAATATTTTTTGTAAAAGAAAAGAGAAAAGGATAAAATCAGAGAGCCTGACTGCACAGTTTCCTAAAAAATAAGCATATTCATATGTGTAGAACTGACAAACTGTAGAAAATAGGGGCTTTGGAGCTCCACAGACCAGTTTTGCCACAAGACGGGAAGAAAGGAAAGATTTCTAACTGCTCTATTCGACATGAAAGCTTTTTATGCAAAACCACTTGAAGGCAATGTAAACAAGTCACATGTTATTTTATATTCTCTTTTTCTTGAACAGAATACATGCTCTGTGAGGAATACTGGCATAATAATTACACTCATTTCACATTTGCTCCCGCTTGAGTAAATTAATCTTGCATCTTGAAAGATGATACTAAAAGCAACATTTTTCATTCTAGTCAATATGTGCTATAAATAGTCTAGTTAGCAAAGCAATGGACAATGTGTAAAATGGTAAAAGTTATCTGCTCAAGTCAGGTTTCTTAAAAGTACTGCTTCCTACAAACAAGGTTTTTTTCCCCCTTTTAGATAAAAATGAAAAGGACAAGAAAGAACTATTCATGTGGGGCAAAAATAAGCCCAATATGCTTGGACCTGTATGTATGTATGTATGTATATCTTTATTTATAAAGCGCTACTTATGTACGCAGCGCTGTACAGTGGAATACATTAATACAAACAGGGGGTTAAAGATAATGGATAAATACAAAGTACAACAATAAATACAAATAAATACAAGGTACAGTTGCAATAAGAGTCTGGTGTATAAAGATGATCTCCTCCAGTTTTCTTATTTCCTCTACTAAGTACTGTAGATCCATTATAGAAATGTTGGGGGTTCTTTTGCTTTCCAATGTCTTGGGATTAGCGTTCTCGCTGCATTCAATAAATGCATGGTGAGAGTGTCTGATATTACACAATTTTTCTTGGGTATTAGATTTAATAATATGGTTGGTATTTCGTTTTCTTTGATTGTTATTTTTGTTATGGAAGTAATGGTTTCTAAGATTTTGGACCAATACGGTAGCAGTTGGGGGCAAGAGTATCAAATGTGAGTATGGTTCCCTGGGTTTTTCCCACATCTCCAGCAAGAGTCTATACTGTTCTTGTACATCTTATTTAGCTTTGTGGGGGTGTAATGCCACATTGTGGCCAATTTAAAGTTCATCTCTCTGACTTACAGCCCTTAATGATTTGTGTATAGATGTGAATATTCTGTTCCAAGCAATTTCTGGTATTTCTATGTCCAACTCGCTGTCCCATTCCTTACAGAAGTATCTTTTGGGGATTTCTAGGTTATTTATTAGGAGTTTGTATAAGGTGGAAATGGCTTTTTCTAGTGGTTTTGGGGATTCTAATATCATTTCCCATTTTGTTAATGGTCTGTGCCAGTTTTGGCCCCGGGTTGTTTGTATAAAATGGTGTATTTGCTGGTAGTTCCAGGAGTCTCTAGGGTCGGATCCCCAATGTTTTTGTATTTCTGATAAGGGGATTACTTTATTCTCTGAAATGATGTATTTATCTTTTGTATATACCCTCTAGACTAGGTGGTAAGTCAGGGTTTTGTTCTAATGGCTGGAGAATATGTGGGGTAGGAGATAATGCATATTCTTGGCTGTATTTGTGCCAAACTTGGTAAGAGGCTCCTATTAGAGGGTGTTTGTTTAGTGAGGTGGGTATTTTTTCTGCCTTGGTCCATAAGTAGTTTTGTAGTGGCATTTCAGAGATTGTGTTTCTAGGGTGACCAATTTCTTACATTTGTTCGTATACCAGGCTTGTATCCGAGTTAAGTGTACTGCAATCCAATAAGTCAGGAAGTCGCATTTTTCCCTTTCCAAATGAGTTTAGTTATAATAGCTTTCAAGCTTTTAAAGAAAGTCAGTGGGAGAGTTATGGGCAAGACTTGTAGAGTATAGAGAACTTTGGGCATTAGCATCATTTTTACTGCTTGCACTCTGCCGAACCAAGATATATTTAGTTTGTCCCAATAGTTCGCTAACTTCTGTATTGTTCCTAATAACGGTAGGTAATTATCCTGATATATTTTCGTGTGGTCCGGCCTAATCTTCACCCCTAGATATTGAATATTAGACCTAGACCATTTGAATTGGAAGTTACTTTCCAGCACTGTTTTGGAGGATTTTGGCAAATGAATGTTCAATATTTCAGACTTGCTGAAATTGACTTTGAAGTTTGATAGGGAACCGTATGTTTTGAGTAGCTTCATTACTATCAGTAGTGAAAAAATTGGTTTAGAAATAAACAGTAGAAGGTCGTCCACAAAGGCTGCTATCTTATACTCTTTATTTTTGAATATTATTCCTGATATGTCGGGGTTCAACCTTATATGGGCTAGTATGGTTTCTATTACTAATACAAATAACATTGGGGACAGAGGACAGCCCTGTCTTGTGCCATTGTGTATATGGACTGTTGGGGACATTACAACATTGACTCTAATGCGTGCTGTAGGGTTTTGATTGAGCGCTAATATTCTGTTTGTTATTATTTCTCCTAGGCCAAAGCCTAGTAGGGTTTCCCTGAGGAAAGGCCAAGAGACTCTATCAAACGCCTTTTTGGCATCTGTGGTAAGTAATAAGGAAGGGATTTGTTTTGTTTTGGCAATTTGTATTAATTAAATCACTTTGTAAATATTATCTTTACCTTCTCTTCTAGGCACAAAGCCCGCTTGGTCTGGATTTATTAAGGAAGGTAAGTGCTGTTTCAATCTGTTAGCTATTATTTTTGCATAACGTAGGTCTTCAGGTCTATGTTTATTAGGGAAATTGGTCTATAAGACGCCGGTGCTTGGGGGTCTTTTCCCTGTTTGGGTATTACTATTATGTGTGCTTCGGTAGCTTGTGGATAAAATTTGTGTTAAATTGAGTTAAAATATTCACAAAGTAGTGGGGCGAGTTTGTTTTTGTAGGCTTTATAAGGCTGTACCCGTCCTTGGGCTATCACCTGGGGTATTGTAAAGCATCCGTGATTGGGGTATGATCTGAATGGATACTTGATACAATATCTGCCTTATTGAACAAATGTAACCATTTTTGAGCTACAAAAATGTAGTCGATTCGAGAGTACATCTTGTGAGTTTTGGAAAAGTGAGTATAGTCTTTTTCTTTGGGGTGTAAGACTCTCCAAAGATCTAGTAGTCTTAATTTGGCAAAGCAGTTCTTAAGACTCTTTAAGGGAGAAAAAAAGGTAAAAACTAAGTAAGCTTAATCAGAAAGGTCTATGTAAATACAGCCATAAGCACTCACAGAAACGCTGCACTGACTTCTCTGAAAAAAAATTAGTTGTGTCTGTAATTCCTGTGCTAGAGACACGCAGCTTTCTGTTCTCTACTCTCAACTGCTCCCCCCTCCATCAAGAATGCTAAGAACTCACTCCCCCCCTTAGGAATGTGGATCTGAGCCAATCAGCAGGAAGCTGACTCATAGGGCCAGATTTATCAAAACACAAGTTCGAATCCCGAATGGGAGAAATTCGGATTGGAATGCTCGGAGCATTCCTGAAGTAAATGTGCCCCTTAGTCTTACTAACTGAGCATGTTCACTTGGTCTGCATGTCTGTGCAGGAGTGAGGCATTATGGGAACTTTCTTTACACAGCTCAGCGTTTTTTTCTTCCTGTTTGGCTTCAGATCTTCTGAACAGGTGAAATATGGGGAGACTTAAGGACACTATTGAGACAACTGAAGGTATGCCTACAGCTTGAGCCTTTCCTTCTCCTTTAAGGTCTTGTAAGAAATAGCACTTTTCCCATTTAAGGCATCAAGTATAGGGTTTAATGTTAGGTTTAGATCACCACCTAGTATTAGAAGCCCTTCATGAAAGTTTTTTAGTATTCTTAAAAATTTGCATAAAAATTGGATTTGCCCATTGTTCGGGGCATATACATTGGCAATTGTGATCTTTAAGTTTGCTATAACCCCTTTAATCATCACGTATCTACCCTCTTTATCTGTTAGTTTGTCAGACAATTTAAAAGGTAGATCTTTGTGAATCATGGTCAGCGCCCCGGTAGTTTTTTTTACTGGGTTGTTGCTACAAAATATTTGGGGGTATTGAGTTGTGTTGATTACCGGTACATGTTTTTCTTTGAAGTGTGTTTCTTGTAGCATAAAAATTTTTGCTTTTGCTTTTTTACATTCATGCAAGATTTGGGCTCTCTTAGCTGGTACATTTAAGCCGTTGATATTGTAGCTTAAGATTGTGCATTCAAGTGGTGCCATTATTTATGTAATAAACATTATTCCAACTTGTTGTCATCTCGTTAGGGGTACAAGGGGAGTAAAAAGGGGAAGCATATGTAACCAGAGTAAACAAACTATTTTGTATAAGAGAGTTTCTTTGCTGCATCAGACTTATGGGGTGGTTACCCACTAGCTGGAGAATGTACATTTACAAGGTGCCACCGAGGTGTTGTGGGGCAGCGGGGTTGCCTGTAGCTGAGATAGTATTGTTAGTACTCATAACATTGTCTCACTCATGGGGAGTGGGTTTAACCAGTGTGGACATTTGGGTAGTTGCAATGTATAGTACTTCGATACTTGTAAAAGAGGAAAGAGAATGGTAAACTTGAAAGCATTTAAAAATTTTATGCATAGTCAAAACAGTTATATAAATCATACGGAACCGTATCTCGTCATCTCTCAAGTCCAGCTTTAAGATTAGACAGGTCGGTGTTCTGATATAGCAGTGAACTGGAACAAAACAACTTTAGTCTGTATAACAGGTTTAGTTTGCGTTCAGGTTGGTCTAGTGTTTGAAGGCCTGTTTCTTGGCGTGCGTGGAGTTCTCTTTGGAGTGTAGACCTGTTGCCAGTCGCCTTGTAGAGTTAAATCCAGGTCTGGTGGAGCTGCTTTAGCTGTCTGCCATCCAGGTAGGTCGATGTTTGGAATTTGTAGTTTCTGTATGAAAATTGCTGTGTCCTTGGGGGTCCGGATCACTGCTTGAGTTCCTTCTTTGTTAGCTATTAACGCTAAGGGAAATCCCCATCTGTACTGTATATTTTGTTCACTTAAAAGACCCGTAAGTGGTTTCAGCAGTTTTCTCTTTATTAGTGTGGTTCTTGAAATATCTTGGAACAGCTTAATTGTTGTTTGCTCATATGTGATAGTGTTGGTTTCTTTAGCCTTTTGTAAAATTTCCTCTTTTAGTGTAAAGCTATTCAAACAACAGAGGATATTCCTGGGGGCATTTAGTGGTGCTGCCTTAGGCTTTTGAACCCTATGGGCCCTTTCAGTGTCAATAGTGGTTGTAGGTTCTCTGCTGAGTATACTGTTAAAGATTTGGAGTAGAGCATCTTTTATGTCCTCAGTCTTAACTGTTTTTGGGACTCCTCTTATTCTAATGTTATTGCGTCTGCTTCCATTCTCCTGATCCTCTAGTTGTCTCTGTATTTCAGTTATGAGTAAGTTGTGGGCCTGTGTTGTGTTATATAATGATTTTGGTTGGCAATCAACTTATTTTGGTTAGTTTCCAAGTCCTCAGTTCTTCCTGCAAGAGTGACTAAATCCTTTTTATTTCCTGCAGCTCTTCCTTGATGGTTGATGTGACTTCGTGCAGCATATTCTTTATATCCATTTTGGAAGGAAGATTGGTGAGGTAAGTGTGTATATCATGTTCTTCTTCTGTTTCGCTTTCTTGTTCTGATAACTCCTGGTGCATGTCTGCATTGCTCTCCTCTCTCTCAGATATCGGCGCCATCTTGTCCGGTCCGTTGCTATTTCGCTTTGTGCAGGGGATTGCCTTTTCTCTGCTTGCCTGTCATGATCCGCTTTTTGTTTTTGAGGTTTCCCCATCTTTATCTTTATGTTTTAAGTGTCCACGTTGGTTATCTGGCCCAGAGCTCTGGAGTCATGCTGCCATTCAGCACGCAGGCAAGCCCCCCCCCGCCCCACCTTCAGGGTAACTTTTAGTATGTTATAGTATGGCCTATCCTAAGCACCCTATCAATTGGTCCTTATTTTATTTAATTTTTTTCTCTTTTGACTCTTTCCAGTTTTTAAATGGGGGTTACTTACCCCGGGAGCCAAAAAGTGATTGATCTGTAAGGCTACCGTTTTATTATTATTGTTACTTTTTATTCCATATCTTTCTATTTAGGCCCTCCTCTATTCATATTCCTGTCTCTCTTTAAAAACACTGCCTTGCTACTAGGTTAAATTGGGCCATAGAAACCAAATAGCTGCTGAAATTCCAACATAGAAAGCAACTGAACAAAAAGATAAATGGTTCAAAAACTGCAAACAATAAAATATGAAGACCAATTACAAATTGTCTTAGAATAGCACTATCTACATCATACTAAAAGTTGAAGGTGAACAACCCCTTTAGCTGTATGCAGCAAAAAGGATACACCCAGCATTTTAGTGCAAGTATAGAGAAACGAGTATAAATGCAAGTGCCTGTGAATAGCATTTGGATTTTGCACTCTATCCTGCATTAGTAAATATACATTTTTTTGGGTGGGTGGGTGGGTGGGTAGGTGGACCACTAAAATATGTTTTATATTAATAAAATAAAATATGTAATTATTAAACTCTGAAATCAATAATTGAGGGAATGTGTGCACATACATTATGCCTTCTTCTAGCAGATAGATAGATACTGGAGCTCGCTTTCAATATAAATTCAAATTAGAATGTTAGGAAAGTCTCTCTGAGCAGGACAAATAGCAGGATGGCTACCTGGAATTGGAAGGAACTCCCAGAGGGGCTGTGACTCTGTAGGGTGCAGAGGGGATGAGACTGAGTAACTATAAGGCAGGGGTATGAGCAATAGTTAGGTATTGTAAGTACAGTAGTTACCAAAATTTGTCCCTTTACTAGTAGACCACAAGGAGCCCAGTTGTAAGGAGCACTGGGAGACCGGTGCAGGTTCCTGCCTCTAGGCGCGCCAATCCCTGGGCTTTCCTCCTTGTGCCATGCTCACCTCCACGTCATGATGTTAATGAACACACCAACATCATTTTGCCACAAAATTCAAAATAAATAGCGCTTCCTTCCTTGTTTAAATGCCCAAGCTGGTTCAATAGTTCCCTGAACTATCTCTGTTTGCTATACCTGGTTTTGACTTTTTGCCTGCCTCCTGACTTACAAAACTTTGCTGCCTGCCACTGACCATTTGCCTGACTTTGACCTTGCCTTTGCCTGATCCCTTTGGTCCTGCGTTTTCGGATTAACCGTGGCTGTGTCTAGGATTCTTGTCAACTCCGCCACAGAAAGGCCGGCGCCCCAAAAGGAGCGTCAGGGAATACTGGGGCAGGCAGGGCTCTCCTGATACACCTAAGAGGTTAGTTCTGGCAGTTTACGGGCCCCTACATATTAAAGTCTATAACACCAGTGTAGTAAGGGAACTAACAACTGTGTGAAAGTAGCACCCAGAGGAGAGGAGTTTTTATTTTTGTATGCACCCTGTGTTTCAGAAAACAACATTCTCTCAGCAAACTACTCTCTCTTTCTCTCCCTCTCTCTATCTCTCTCTCTATATATACTATATATATATATATATATATATATATATATATATATATATATATATATATATATATATATATATATATATATATATATACTGTATATATTGCAAATGACCATGAGAGATATAAATGTGTTTCTGGCTGGTATCTTAAATATGGATGGGCTTCTGTGGAAAAAGAAGTTAAACAATATAATTAATGATTGGGAAAGATTAGAGGCACAGGGAGCAATAAATCATCTTTGATTTAATGCCAAATTATGTAAATTAATAAACTAGTAGACCAGAGTTGCACAAACACAATTGTATTGTAGCATGCAACATTACTGAAACTTTATTCAAATAAAAATTGAATGAGTTGGAGTATAGATTTAACTACCTATATAGTAGAAAGGCAATTCTCATGCATTGCAGAGAAACAAGGATAACTCTTTATTGTAAAGGGCTTATTAGCAGCAAAGTAGAGGTGTTTTATTGATTGCTATAGTAGATTCGTGCCAACTGAAATATGATTAACCTGAATATAGTAAATGACTCTACAATCCATATCTTATGAGCTCCCTGTGATCCAGAGTGTCTTCTACGTACGCCTGAATTCCCAGGAAGTACATTATAATTGTGTTCCAGGTGTTAATGGGGTCAATGAATAAATGTGAACACTGGGTAGCTTGCCTTGCACATTTGGAAAAATTATATATTGCTGTTCTATCCCTTCCTTTCACTGTCCCATCCATCTACATCCTATGTTTCCTTTCCCCATCTTTTAGTATGTAGAAATGTCTTATGTAATTTTATATTGTATATTCTTAACATTCCTTTATCTGTCATGCATGCACATATACATTTATTTATTATAATATTGTGAATCCTTACAGTACAATGTCATCTTTATTGTGTTGTAGTACTTTTCTTTTGACACACAGGTCCTAAAAACTCATGATAAGCTGCTCTGCTAATGTAACGCTCAAAGCCAGCATATCGCAAGCCAAATTATGCTGCTGATAAATTTCGACAGTAATTGATAGTAAACTATGCAAAAAGTGTTTTTTTCCCCCAACCAAAATAAGTCATGCTGACAGATCGGATAAATGATCATTCCCAACAGAATAAAGGCACACTGCCTGTATACTGAGTTAAGGCAAATTCAGTTTGAAAAATGAAGATGATGATAAAGTTTGCTATTTATTTAGTGGAAGAACATTGTGAATTGTTTCTGGTTGTAGTCCCCCAGGACCAGGGGATAGAGGCTCTTGCATCCAGTGGGGGTTCACAAACATATATGCATTCTATTCTACTTCGTATCTTGGATGGCTTCTGTATTTAAATATATTCAGTCTTGAATATTTTTGCACACTTAAGTTACATGCTGAGATTTATAGGCGGTATAGATTTTTGCACAGTAAGAAACTTTAGGGTTGATTCACTAAAGTGCGATAAGCGTTATCGCATGCTTTTTTACGTAAAAATTGACGCGATTCGCATGCATTAAGTCGCATATCGCGTGCGCAACCGAATGCATTAATTTTAATGCATTGTGTTAATTAGCGAATGAAAAGAATTGTAACGCATAATTCACAAAAGTGCATGAAGTGTTAAATGCGTCAATTAGCACGCCATCTTTTGGAAAAAAGAAAAAGACTTTATTTAATTCTTTGTTATTATGTTCATGATGCCAGGCAAACTTCATGGACAATAATGATTGTCATTTGTTTTAAAACATGAACAAGTTTATTTTGCAAAAAATATTTGTGGACATTGATTCCTTCCAAATGAGCTAAAAAGGTAAAATGTTTTGCCATAAAGTGCAAGGGCAAAATCAAGTTGAAAAGATTGACTGTCCAAAAGTCAAAGATGAACTGACTGCACCTAACCCAGCAAGACACATTTGTCCAATAACACACCTATGTTATTAGCAATAAACTGCACTTCTGTAATTGAAACACCTGCAATATACATGGACACAATTCACTCTCATGCCACTGCACAAGCTTAACACAAAACACAGGTCCAACAAAATTTGCTAACAAAAATACCTGGAATCGGAGTAGATGGCGATTGCGTGTGCTTGTGCCAGGTTGTGGTAAGGATGAATCTGTTGTAGAAAACATTGTATTCCATTAATATTAAACTTCTCTGCAAGAGTAAATACACTTGTATTAATGTCATTACACCTACCTTGGCCAACATTCCAGTCCGAATTGAAGGTGCCGGACACACCGCTCACACTCTCAGCGTGCAGAAAAGGGAGGAGCAGCTCCTCATATTTTGTAAAAAACACTATCTTTGCAGGGCCGCCTCCAGTTCCAGATCTAAATAAAATATACGAATGGTTTTATTGTGTTGTCTCCAATAAGCAAGCCATAACAACGCAGTCACTTTTTGTTACTCATTGTTGCCCCAATCAATTCCCTTTACTTTCGAGTGTAACAATACTAAGGCTCTGACACAAACCCTGCTAAAATGCTGCAAGTTGCTGCTAAGTGGCCTCGCTAACTCCCAGGGCTCTCCCTTATACTATTAAACAATGCTTCCACAATAATCCTCCTTGATAAAGGAGAGTACAGGGCATTAATTATTTTGGGAAATATTTATTAAATGACCCCCCTATTTACTGTCCTAATTTGTTGTTCTACTCCAAAGCTTTAAGAACATAAGTTGCGCACATAATAATAGGCATGCCATACATACATTACATACAAGTAAAGTAAGTAGGAAAGAAGCCAAAAAGGAAGGAAAGACAGTAAGCCAAAAAGAAAAGCCGATTGAGGAGAAAAGCAGATGAGCAAGTGTTAAATAGAAAGATGAATGTAAAATATTTACCTGTATCTGGAGACCTCCTCTGATGAAGCACCCAATGGTGCAAAACGCGTTAGGAGAGTGGGTACCATGAGGCACTGGGGTGCACCTATCCATTGTTTGGTATAGTATGTTTGCTTTTTTTTTGTAATTGTTTGTTTAAGTTTGAGCCAATAAATGTTTGTTTATTTCACTAAAAAATATTGTTATTTGTTCATATCTGGAGTCCTCTGCCAGTTTTTTCTTCAAGAGAAATAGTGATGAGTGAATCTGTTCTGTTTCGCTTTGCTGAAAAATTTGCGAATCTTTCAAAAGAAAATATTGCCCGTCAAAAAAAAAAAGACAATTCTTTTTGGCACAAGAGACAATTCTTTTGACTCGAGAGACAATTCTTTTTGGAGCTGGACAATTCTTTTGATTGGAGAGACAATTCTTTTTGACGAAGAGACAATTCTTTTGACGTGCAAGACAATTCTTTTAACGGGAGACAATTCTTTTTTATGGGTGATTCTTTTGATGCGGGCCATAATTCTTTTACAAAAAAATCTGCCAATGGTGAAATGTGGAAATTCGCCGCAAATCCATGTCTGGTGAATTTTTTCGCCCATCGCTACTGAGAATACTTCTAGTTGGAGAGCCAGACTAGGAATCTTGTTGTATATGGGTAAAGGAAATCCAGGTTCATGAACTGAGTTTTCCCAGCATTCTAAATTAAACTTTACACATTGAATAGCAGAGAAACCATTGGCTAGATGTGCACCAGGGGGTAGAACAAGCATAACTTGTTTCACTGTAAGAAAACACTTGACTCCTCTGGTAAGTAATGCAGATTCTGATTATCTGCATCTGTAAATTGCATATGATTATTTGCATCTGTAATGCAGAAAATCAAAAATAACCTAATGAATCAATGGGAGTATCCAATTACTGACCTCACAATCATTAATAAATGACCAAAGCTCCTATTTGAAGATTACTTTCAATTGGTAAGTAAGCACCAGAATCTACAGAATTTAATTCACAACAGAACCTTATTTATAACTGTCTAATAATGGATCAGCACCCAGATGCAGAGTCCACCTCTAAATGTAAAATCAAATTACAGCTTTTAAAATAATTGGTGCTCCCTTAAAAAAAGGCTCTGATCAATGCTTTCATCAAATTATTGGCATGTCTTTGTAATCATTTATTTATTGTGTAATTGTTGGCTTTACCCTTCAGTTTGGTGCAGTGCAGACTAGCATCTAATCAGTAATATAACTGATGCACTAGCTGCTGATAACTGGCCCGGCACCAAGTTCTTGAGACGTATGTCTTTTTGGTGAATAAAATAGATCTTAGAGACTGTATTTTTCTGCAGAAACATTGGACTTAAATGAAAACCCTGGACATCTTGTCAGCACTTCAAATGCATATACCCCTGGGTTTTGAGCACATCTGCTCCAAGGGTTTTATGACAGTCTAAAAGCGTATAAATTCTAATTTTTCCCAATACAAGAATGTTACTATCTGATGCATGATACCTATCTAAGTATTAAGCTTAAGATTGGAAATACAGAAATACAGAATCTTTGCCATTCTGGTGTTTGAATCATTCTATAATAAGGATTGTGGCGGATTGGGTAGAAGGAAGTCGTATCACAATTTATTTAAACAAAAATGTTTAATTAATTTTTATGCTGAAACTTATCATATCCTTAAATAAGATCAGGTTTGGGGCATTAATATGCTAAAAGGCAAATTATTTTCACAAAGCTTTCACTGGAACCAGGTGCCCTAGCCCAAACCATGAAAAACAATGTCAGATCTCTATTCCTCCTTCACCAAACTTTACAATTGGCATTACACATTGCGCCAAAACTAGATTTTCAGACTGTGAGTGAAAAATTATTTTTCACTCCAAAGGATGTGTTTCCACTAGTGGTGAGTGAAATAATTAGTCAGGCATGGATTCATCGTTGGCCACTGGCTTTTTTTTTACAAAACGGGTGACAAAACAACTGTTGGGCCCATAGTGATGTTGGGCTAATATGCAGCTGCTTACCCATAACAAACCCATGATCCTAGGCCTCAAGCTGCATTGCTTAACTAAATGGTTCATATGACCTTTTACATAAAATGTTTGGCATCAGGTATCCAGGTATTTTATAATAAACAGGATATCATGTCTTATGATCATGCTATGCTCCAAGGTCATTTAGCTAAAAAAATAAGGAAGTGGAATACGAAAGATGAAGTCATTAGGCTTCTTGTCATACAACAAGTGATGCTTGAGCACTTAATCCAATAAATGTATGGTTTTATGATAAACTAATGTGTTAACCAATGAGATAAGAACATTATTAGTATGTAATCACAAAATGTTAATGTTTCTTACTTAGGGGTATAAAAGAACGTGTAATAGGGTGGGGAGCAGACAATTTTGTCCGAAACTGATGAATGCTGTATTGCTATTCTATGCTTGGTGCACCAGATCAATAAACTTTTTTTTCTGAGTGAGCATTACTGAATCCTCAAGGTCTACTGTGTCGGGGAAAGACCACCAGACCCTCAGTCCAAATTTGCTCCTACATATACTGATATTAGGACTATCATTGTGTACGACAGCATTATAGAGAAAACAGCAGCAACTAACTTTGGGTTTGGAACTAGTTCCATCTGTTGTTAGGGGAGGTGATCATTCTACTAAACTAATACAGGGGAAACATTCTTGATATTTAAATGTAACAGCTTAAAACCCTATAGAGTTAGATCTGATAGATTTATATTAGGTTTTCATAATATAATTTATGTTTATTTTATTTGACATTGTCTATTTGTTGTCCAATAAAAATAACTTTTCATTCATGGCTTTGTCAGTGCAGATTCTTGCTAATTGTTTTCAAGCTTACATGTGTTGTATGCCATTGTCACCATGGCAGTATGTGATGCATGCTTATTGTGTTAAGTCACAGCTGTTCCTGGGCACTTGTCCTCTACCTGTTATGTGTCACATGTGCCAGAATCCATCAAGATAACAGTATCCTAGTCATGTTTCCATGTAATTCTCATTAGCGTGTTCAGTAGCTCTCATTATAAATGTATTCTGACAGCCTTAATATGGATGCACAATTTTGACAGCTCCAGTATAGAGTCTACACCTTTGTTTGCTAGCCATCACTTCAAACATAACCATTGACACGTATGTACTTTCTGCCTAATGACAGTGCTGATGTGGAGGTTTCCTTTCTTAGATCATCTCCAGGATGCCTGTACATTGTCCATATACTCAGCCACTTTGATCTTGGAGTCACGTGCGCATTAATTCGCAAGATGACGTGTTATAGCGTGGGCACCTATACATGAAATTTTTTTTATGTATCACACATTACCAGTATCTACCACTTATTTGCTCTTAAGAAAGAGCAAATCATTTTTATGAAATACATAAAGCTCTCCAATCTGCAGTGAAGATTGGTTTTTGTATGAGGTTAGCAGCCTGTACATTTTCTGTAAATAGCACCAAAGCAAGGGAACTGGCTTCATCTTTTAATAAAGGCTTTATATTATATTGCTTTCTTTTCTATATAAATCTGATACACATATACATGCATACAGCAGGGTTTATTTACAACCCCAGGCAGTGCAGATGCAATAGCACTAAGGGGTACATCTGTACTGCCTGGGGTTGTAAATAAACCCTGCTGTATGCATGTATATGTGTTGCCAGATTTCCAATGCAGAGAGCAGCATCAGGAGACACATCCCAACCCTGCCTAATTTGCCACAACCACTACTTTTTTTTTGATGCGCAGCAACTTTAATTGATGCAACTGCAAATTTTCTGTGCCAAAATTTTGTGGGCATTTCATGAAAACTTTGCCACAAGTTGTTTAGTAGGTGACAGATGTAGGATGACCCTTTAACGCAATTTCATATTGTCTAATAAATATTTAATATATTAGCTATTTAGTTTATGGCACACTCTTACTAGCGATGAGTAAAGTTTTTAGCCAGACATGGATTCGCAGCGAATTTCGCCATTGGTGAATCGTTTCACGAAACTTCTGTGAAAATTAGCAGGGGAAAAATTCAGCACGTGTCAAAAATTGTTGCGCGTCAAATTGGGCGCAGTTGCGTGAAAAAAGGTTGCAGTCTCATCAAAAAAAACAAGGGCGACCAAAAAAGACACGGGGCAACAAACGCAATTTTTTTTTTGCCGTTCCATGAATTTTCTTGCCGTTTCACTAATTTAATGGCGAAGTGAAACGGGACAGATTCGCTCATCACTATCTCTTACCCTTCTTCTCTGGTGAGTAGGCATTCTCACCATACCCTATATGGGTTTTGCCTTTTGTATAAAGTCTAGGCATGATCTTTTTCGCTTATTTTACACAGTATGTTTCTTCACTTCCTATAAGACATTTCTTATGTTAATATCCTACTATCTCAGATGGAAAGACAAGCCGAGAAAGTGAATCTGCACTGGATCTGTCCATTTGTCAGAAAGTTGACATGGAAGCAGTGAGCAATTTCATGTCTACAGTGATGCATTAGGGTTAGTTCAGTCAGAATTAACGCAAAATTAACACACCTTGGATTTTAGAAAATAGACGGAAATGTGAAAGCTTTGTGTGCAATATGATCATCATAAAAAGCATTTAAGCAAACTTAAACTTTTCCGAAAGCTGAATTTTGCACCCTTAACTCTACAAAGTTGGCACTTCAAACAAACTTACAAACCTACTAACCCTAATTTATGGCACTATATTAATATTATTATATTTTTTCCTTACCATTTATAAGTCTGGAGCTGTTAGCTATATATTGACTATTATTCTAAATAGGGAATGTAAAGTTCCTTGTAAATGGTACATAAACATTTTTTCTTAACCATGGCTTACCCATGCTGCCCTTACTACTAGACTTCAGCTCCAAATAAACTTTAACAGATTAAACATGCAAGAAGCATTAGTTATTCAATATCAGGGATATACACTTAAAATGAAGGCCACACAAGAGAATGCTCATATATTCTGTCTGCTCTTTGCTGCCCCTGGTTATGTTCATCCAATTGTTGCTGAAAGCTTTAAATTGGGTCATACACTTTACCTTAAAGTCTTCCATTGCAATTCCCAGAATAGGTATTCCAAACTTAACTACACATTTAAACATATTCTCCAGTAGGGATTAACCCTACTAACTCTATGTTATTTTGCTGAAATCTAATAAAGTAAGGTACTGTACAGTTTAGCCTAATGTCAGGGGTCATTTTCTCTGCTGGCATTTATACGATCTGCTGCATTCTGCTCCATATACAGTATGTGTGTGTGGGTGGAAGGTGGCAAAGAAATTGTGGGTGAAAGGCAGCAAAGAAAGGGTCCCCTGTGTCATTACTCTTAGAAATGCCAGTATTACCCTGTAATCAAACATCCAAAGGGTGGATATTGTGTTATTTTGTATAAGAAGAAGTACAGTATGTCTAATGTTTTTAAGAACATGGATTGAATTTAAAAACAGAGAGCAGCAGAATTCTTATAAAACACTTCTCTTGCATTTTTGGACCCTGACCCTATAGAGCTGTGGAAACAGTCTATCAGACAGTACTGGTGTAAATGTTTGGGTGAACAGTGCTATGGAAGGTTCCTCTTTAAGCTCATTTTTTCAATGTCAAAAAATAAAAGACCTGCCAAAAAATTGACAGTACAGGTATAGGACCCGTTATCCAGAATGCTCAGGATCAAGGGTATTCCGGATAAGGGGTCTTTCCGTGATTTGGATCTCCATACCTTAAGTCTACTAAAAAATCAATAAAACAGTAATTAAACCCAATAGGATTGTTTGCATCCAATAAGAATTATTTAAATCTAAATTGGGATTAATTACAAGGTACTGTTTTATTACTACAGAGAAAAAGGAAATCAGTTTTAAAATTGTGAATTAGTTGATTAAAATGGAGTCTATGGGAGACAGGCTTTCCGTAATTTGGAGCTTTCTGGATAACGGGTTTCCAGATAAGGGATCTCATACCTGTACTCTCTATAGCCTCAACAACATGGTCTTGCAATGACTTTACATTTCTTCAAATGTTCTATTATAGTGCTCAAATCATGAAGGTTTTGCAAGCATGGTTAGGGCACATATTTTTAGATCTAAGTTACAGACTGCTTTGCTTATTAGTGAAGAGCACCAGTCTCTACCTGTTCTGGTTTGACCTCCTCTCTAATGCATATGTATTGTACATAAGTAAAAGAGCACCCTTGTTTGATACTGTGTGGTTTATGGGTGCATCACTGCACATGCCTGTGATGTTGGCAAAGGTGGCTAGAGTAAAGAATAACTAAGGAAAGTAATCTTTAGCAAAAAAAAATCAATATCTCCTTTTATAGCACCGGGTAGTCTATCCGTAAACAGTTTCACAAGCTGTATGCACAGGGGCACTTCGCAGATATATATACCCTAGGGCTTTTATTTATGTGTTATGATAAAATCCATATGTCTTGGAGGTTTTTCAGGTAGCTAGAGTAGATCAAATGCATGAAACAGAACAGAAAGAGAATAGCCTGTAATAGAAGCTTTTCTTCTCATTTTAGAGAAATGTTTTGTGTTATTTGGAAAAGTGGAAGAGGCAATAATAGTATGCAAAGGGATATCCAGCAGAAATGAAGTTGAAGAAAATGTTTTACATTGCATTTTTGAAGCGGAAAAAGCTATACTTTTATTTAAACTCATGCATTATTTTCTTTCACTTGGACTCTTGTGTTTCAATTTTCCTCTGATTACTCTCAGTTCTTTTTATTTTTCTAAACTTACAGCAGTGCTTGACAACAGGTGTCAGTGGGCTCAGATTTAGTACCAGGGGTATAGGGGCGACTACACCTTCATTTCTGCCCAGCCCAAACACAACTCATGGGACTCATTTACTATCAGTGGACCAAAATTAATTCATTATTGTATGCCATTATGGTTTTGCCATGAACCATTTAAATGAATGGGAACATTTCATAATGCAAGAAAATTTCACATAAAAAAAGCTGTGATGGGTGATTAATGTACAGTATTTTAAACAAGTGCCCACTGCTTTTTACCCTGGAATTTTATGCCAGAAACACAGCTTGATAATTACACATCGATACCTGGTGATCAATGATATATTGTTAACATATATGGCTAATAGATTGGCACCCCACAGTGAATTTGGGTTTCATTGTCCTTTATGACTCTTGGAAGGTATCAAGATAAACATCACTGCATGCACAGCAAAAATGGCTATCCATTTGTAAACACAACGCAAGGTTTGCACATTCTGCTGCAGTTATGCAATGTGCCCTTTTAGTTTCTAGAGACGTCGATGAAAAACTTAATTTCACATCGAAGTAAATTCACCAATGAGAATTATACTGACCAAATACCTTATTATTAATGCAATAGGAATCTTTCACACTGATTATCTTGCTGTTATCTGACATACAGAGATTATTATGTACTTTTGCTTTATTATATTACACTGAAATCAGACATTTGGATAAAGGTTATATTGGTTCAGTGCTAGGAATGCTTTGCTTGGTGTTTTCACTCCAGAGAACATGGAGCCAGATTTACACAGATCAGCTGGGATTCTCATGCAAGAATAATTTTGCATTTTAAGGCAGTCACTGGCTGTGGAGAGCTGGGAAAAAAGGGAGAATTGTTTTCATACTTACCGTAATTCTCCTTTCCTGGTCACTCTCCATATCAGCATTAAAATCGGAGGCCCCTCCCACCCCCGCCTACAGCCCAGACTGTCCCTCCCTCACAAAACCTTTAAGTACACCCATAGGTACCCACATACTGTACCTCATCTAATACCAAGTACCAGACTACAAAGGTGGGAAATGCTGATATGAAGAGTGACCAGGACAGGAGAATTACGGTAAGTATGAAAACAATTCTCCCTTTTTCTGGTCACTCCATATCAGCATTAAAATTGGATCTACCAAGCCATGCTGAACCCAATGAGGTGGGAACAAAAACAGAGACTTGAAGAACTGCAAAAATTAATTTAGTGTTGAGATGGGTAGCCATGAGGTCGATTGCAAAAGGTCCCCACTTCCTGGACAATTCCTGGAAGACCTGATGATTCAGACTCCACTCATGACTCGACACTGAGTTTCGACTCAGAATGTCTGCTTCTTGGTTTTCCACCCCAGATAAGTATTCCGCCGTCAGAAGAAACAGATTTTTCTCAGCCCAAGATAAGATAGGATGGATTTCCTGAAGCAGTGAACTGCTCTTCCTTCCCCCCTGCCTCTTGACCACAAAGGCTTTAAGCATCCGGGAGAAGGACTGAAGGGCCAACTTTGCTGCCCTGATTTCTAGGATGTTGGAAGGAACTCCTGACTGTCTGACCGGCCACATCCCCTGAACCCATTTGGAGCCCAGGTGGGCACCCCAGCCCAGGGTGGAGGCATCCATTACTAACACCTTCCACTTGGGTTGAAAGAGAGGTAAACCCTTCTCTAGAGTGTCCTTGGAGAGCCACCACTGGATCGAATCTTTGAAAGACTGCGTCAGAAAAATGCCAAATGGAAATACCTTCCAGTCTCAAGGCTGGCACTAGGGTGGCTAACACTTTGGAGAACACCCTCGGAGCCGTGGACAGACCGAAGGGGAGACAACAAAACTGGAAGTGCTTTCCGGCGATGGCAAAGTGTAGAAAGCGCTGATGGGCTGCTGAGATCGCAATATGGAGATAGGCATCTCTCAAATCGATGAAAAGGAGTCAGTTCCCCGGAACGATAGATGAGATGATGGAGAAGATGGACTCCATCTTGAATTTCTGGACCCTCAGATGCTTGTTGATGAACTTGAGATCCAAGATGGGTCTCCATCCCCCTGAGACCTTCTTTACTAGAAAGAGGACTGAGTAGACTCCCTTCCTTTGGTCTTCCATGAGGACTGGGACTACTGCCTTCTCCTTGACCAACCAATCTACATAATGGGTCAGAACCTCTCTTTTTTCTCCTGAGTTGGGAAAAGAGGAGACTACGAATTGGTTGACTGATGGAAGAGACGCGAACTCCAGGACCCAGCGATCCGAGATCGAGGAATGCCAGACATCTAGAAAATTCCCCAACCTGGTCCCTACTTCGCTGATTACAGACGACTAGTCAGGAAGACTTTTTGGATGACTGAGAAGGCCTTGATTTGTCTCCTTTGGGAAAGGTGGCATGACCCTTTTTCCAGGCAAAAGGCTTGAAACTTTCTCCTGCTGAACTAGAAGAATAAGAAGGCCTGCCCTTCCCTGGACCACAGGAACTGGAGGACCTGAATGGAAAGGTTTTTTGTTACTTCTTTTCTTAGGGGAAAGAAGAGGCTTTTACCCCCTGACGCCTTAGAGATAATGTCATCCAGCTTTGGACTAAATAACCGAAGGCCCTCGAAGGGAAGATTGTAGAGGCTCATTTTGGAAGACATGCCAGCTGCCCAGGATCTTAGCCAGAGAGTCTGACGAGCTGAGACTGAGATGGCCATAGAATGCGCTGCCAGCCTAGTGAGATCCACCGCACCCTCTGAGACAGAACCTGCCGCCAGCTTAAGTTCTGCCAGGCTTGAAGAGATCTATTTGATATCAGCACCTTCCGCTAAGGCTCTGTCAATGCCATCAATCCAGAAGGACATAGCTTTGGCCACTGAGATCAAGGCTATGGCAGGCTTACAAGCTGCCCACGCCACCAAAAAACTCAAATCAGACTCCACACGTCTGTCCATGGGAGTGGAACAGTCATCTATGGGAAGGGTAGTCTTTTTAGCTAAATGTATGACAGCTGGGTCAACGGAAGGGACCATGATCCACTCCTGCACTTCGGACTCCTTAATAAAGATAAAGTTTACGAAACCTTGTCCCTTGGGAGACAAAAGAAACCTTTTTAGAGGCTTTCTGCCACTCGGCTTTGATGAGATCCGATACTTCCTGGAAGAGAGGAAAGGTCTGGCAGCTCCTGGATGGAGTAGGCAGAACCTTTAGAGTCTTGGAACTGTCTGACTCCTGCTCCACTCCTAAGGTCAATTTGACTGCTTTGATCAATGGAGAGACTAGAGAAAAATCAAACGAATCCCGAGCTCCCTCAGATTCCTCCTCCAACTCTAGAAAGTCCTCTGAAGGCATAGAGGCTGACATACATTCATCATCTGAAGAATCTTCTGAAGCCCAGGCATCTCCCTGAGCCCGAGATGTAAAGGAAGCCTTGGGTTCCACAGAAGGAGCAGTAGAAGCTTTACAAAAATCCTTCCAACAGGAGCTATAAAACTTCTTTCCCATAAGCGGAGTGTTGAAACAGCCCACACACTCAGGTGAAGACGGAGTCTTAGCTTGGACTTTGCGCTTTTTAGAAAGACCATCTTGTGGCAAGCTGATGAAAGAAAGAGAAAACAGTAATGAGGAAGGGAAAAAAGAGAATAAAAAAAGAGGAAAAAAGAAGGAGGGACCTACCTAGCTTGGAGGGCAGAGGCATTTGAGGCTGAGGAATCCATGAAGGAAGACAGAAAGTACCCCAAAACTAAGAGAAACCAAACAAAAAAGTGAGCCAAAGAATGCAATAAAGATAAAAAACACACACTTTGGCAAACACCTACCGAGCAGGAGAGTGAGGCAGAAAAGGCAGCAGGAGCTGGAAACTCCACCAGGCAGCCAAGCAGGGACCACGTTAGCACTAAAAACGCCAAGAATTTAAACCCCCCCGGCAGGAAGAAGGCATCGCAGACTCACTTACGTCCTTTGGAACGCAATTTGGAACGCACTTCCACATTTGGAACGCAAAGCGTGCCTCACTTCCACCCTTTGGAACACAAACCGATAGAGCTGCAGAAGGACGCTAACTACAGCAAAAAGACTGGCGCCAAAACTTCTAAGTCACCCCCATGCCACTACCTCTGACATCTGACGACCTGCACAGCCACAAGGTTCATCCAAGGACAAGTTACAGGAACGTACCACGCTGTCTCCCAAACTTTACCAGAAGAGGAAGGAAAATGGAAGCTCTCTGCCAATTCAGCCAAGGAACATCAATGCACGAGATGAGGTATGTGGGTACCTATGGGTGTACTTAAAGGTTTTGAGATGGTGGGACAGTCTGGGCTGTCGGCAGGGGTGGGAGGGGCCTCCCGATTTTTATGCTGATTTGGAGTGACCAGGAAAGTTTCATTGTGCAAAGTTGCTTTAAGAATACAAGCCTGACTACAGCTCCAGCATGTCTTATCCATGATAATCTGTTACATAATTATGATATTTGTAGTCCAGAAACAGCTGAGTAAAGGGGGGTTGAGCAGTGCAATACAAAAGTATTAGAGGGTCTAATATTTATGAAACAGCCTCTCAGCTCTCTTATTCATATGAATAATGAATGAACTGGGACACTAAGCATCATTTGCATGCTTGTGTTTCAACATGGCTGCCGCAATTGGAGCTCCCTTGCAGGTTGCACATTGGTTGTTAGGACAATTGCTGTGGACATTGGCTGTGGCATTGTTTTCCTCAACCAGAGTGTAGGCTCTATTAGCCAGCGTCTCTAGTGGGGGAAACAAATTTCCACTGCCCTTTAAGATAGGGATCTTGTGCTTTACACTTTCTCTTGTGTTCGTAATTGAGCCCTAGTGACTGCCTCTACCCCCTTTCCCAGCCCCACCAGATCCTAGCTCTTGTAGAAAAATAGGCTAGCACAGACTGGACCTCAGTCAAGAAAAAATACTGCTTAAAAATTTTTGTTAAGAATTTTTACATCCTATTCCTATGCTTTGACCCACCATACTCACTAAGATCTCTTTAATGTGGCCTTGATGATATCTGCCGAGCTGCCTGTAAACTCCAGTGTGTCTGCCTCTGAGAGCCCCCCAGTAAGTGACCCACCAAAGGGAGGATACTGGCAAGGCAACAAGTGTGGGGCCCCTGTGTGAGGACAGGTTTAGTTTGTGTACCTGCTACGTGGGAGTGCCTTTGATATACGTGTATATGCAAATTGTAACACACGATATGTTATATATTTGTTAACTTGTTTAAACTGCAGAATTCAGTATGTTGGCTGCACAATTCGTTCTTTAAAAAGTAGGATGCGTGAGCACATACAACACATTGTTTCAAAGAATAGTAACAGTCCTATTGCAAGGCATTTTATACAATGTTGCAAGGCTGATCCTTCTTTTCTACAGATTCAAGCTATTGACAGGATCTTTCCTGACAAAAGAGGCTCAGACATGCATGATAGGCTCTTGCGCCTTGAGGTAAAATGGATTTTCATTTTGGGTACTCGGCATCCTACTGGTCTTAATTTAATCTTTGACATTAGTTGTTATGTTTGATGTGATAATTGTGACATTTAATGACTTTACTAATTGTTTTAATATTAACTTTATATTTATATCACTGTTATCATAATCATTTTGTCTCATGGCTGCCATTAGTGGTGGCTTATATATTATATCTATTATTGATTTATGTTGACTTTGTAATTTTTTGAGGCTTGCTACAAAACATTGTACTCGATTGTATTGAATTTTCTCCTTCTACTTAAGTGTTAGATGGGTGGTACTGATGTCCTGTCCATCATGTTATGTAACTATTTAAATGTTTTGTGACTTGTGTTTGTTCTGCCTATGATTAAGTGCATTAATGCACGAAATGCGTCAGGCGTGCTGATTTTAAATGGAGCAATAAAAATCGAGTTTTAAGCAAGCCGTTGTGTTCGGTGTATTTGGAGCCCTTCTGCATAATACGTGGGAGTGCCTACTAAATCCAAAATTTGGGAAGGTAGCGCTACCTGGAGTACCTGGAAAAGAGTGAGTGTAATCCAAGAAAGGGTTACAATTGTAATGTTGTTGCTGTGCATGAGAACACATAAGAAATAGAAAACTGATAGGAACTGAGAAGTCTAAAACTATTCTCCAAACTTGCTGCATCAGCATGCATGGATACCCTGTCTGTTTTGTTTAAATTTATCACAATACTACATCCTCTCAGCGCTGAGAAGTGTAAAGATAAGTAACCTGCAAGCTGAAACATTTTACATTTCTGTGAATATTATTTCTCCTCCAGTAGGTTAATCTCCAATATACATCAAACTGACTCATGTGGGACTTATATGATTCCAAACATCAGTGGCCCCTTGAGGTGTGCAATTGTTTATTTTTTGCTCGCACGGGAAAATGATGCGATTTACCCAGTACCGTGAAGTGAATCTTGAGCTGGAAATGAACACTGTAAGTAACTCAGACAGTAAAGTGGAATAAGCTGCAGTTCTTTTGCATCTTTGCCGCTTTCCAATGGTCTTATTTTGATGCCTTTGTTGGGTTTGTCTTGCATGAGTTTAATACATTAAAGAAAAAGCTAAACAAAATAATTTCCATCCTTCATTCTTCTACAGTATTTGTCCTGTAATTGTATGTACAACTGGTAGAAAAGGAGAGGTGATGCGGATATGGCGGTTGTGAAAATTAAAACGTTTATAGCAATCGCATTCTGATAAATATAAGAAATTCCCAGTGTGTAGAAGGATTTAGCGCATTTTTATTTTGAACCCCAGATTTTTATAAATTCATACATAAGCTCATATATATATAGATATATATATAAAAAGAAATAAAGTTTATTTGTTATTCCATAACAAATAATGAACTTTATTTTTTTTTTCACCATACTTTTAAGCCCTGTGAGTTCCCTGCTTTATATGACAGTCTATATTTACTCTTTTGTGGTGCAGCGAGTGCAGTTATTTTTTGCATTTTATATACTATATATATATATATATATATATATATATATATATATGTAGAGTATATGGTTTTGTCCCTGAAGAAGAGCACTGTTAGTGCTCGAAACTGATCTTTTTTATAAAATATTTATATATACAATCACTTGAGGAAGAAGCCGCTCTCACAGGTCTTATGAAGCAAATAAAGTGTTTTTATTCAGACAAAAGAACTAACATTTCGGCTGTAGCACCAGCCTTTTTCAAAGTTACATAGTTAGGGTAAATAATTCCACCCATAACCCCAACTACAAAATTGCAAAAATAAAATATATATATATCATGTAAATTATATCCTTATGATGCTTACTGATGTCATCAGTTAGGCTTGGTGCTTGTGACATAATTTGTAACACATGACTTACTGAAACATGTATAATATAATGAATAATGTACCCTCTGTTGTAAAATAAGATTATTTATTATTAGTCACCTCAGAGTTCCATGACCTGTTTAAAAGCACTGGGTCTTCAGCCTCATGCCTTTATGGAACTCCTTGGAAACTTAAATCTATACTTTTTCTATCTATCATCTATCTCATACTGTAGGGGATCAGAGAACTGTTTCCCCTGTTTCTCAGTCTGTGACATCATCCCGCCTGGCTACAGACTGGGGAGGAACCCGATTGGCTGGATGCCCCAGTGCACTGTTGGGAGAAAAAGGTGTGCCTAGGTTTGGAGCCAAAAATCAGGGGCGGGCTCAGCAGTTTATAAAGGAATCCCCTGTTGTTTTGCCAGAGTTGAGACAGAGACCATCCAGTAAGCAGTGACTGTATGAAGGAGCTCTGCTTAGCATATGAGTGCTTGTAAAGAGAAATCTGCTACACTACAGTCACATGCCTTAACCCTGCGGATCCCAGTGAGTGATCCATCTGGGGAAAGGTATTGAAAGTCTTCTGTGTGTGTCCCGTGTGAGGACAGGTGTTTCTCATGTGCCTGCTACGTGGGAGCAACTGCCTATTCCAAAGGGAGAGGTACTTTGGGGCAGGTAGCGCTATCTGGGGAAACTAAAGAGATCTGGGGAAGGGACTTTGCCAGGACTGAACTGGGAAAGTTTCCTCCAGGAGTGGAGTGTGGAACTGTGTCCTCAGAGAGACTGAGCCAGTAGTGGCTAAACCCACACAGGTTTTCCAAAGCAGGGTTATTACGGTTTGCATGTTATAATTATATTACCTTTACACCCAGTTATCATAACTCCCAACATTTTGAAAATTGAAAGAGGGACAAAAATAAATGCTGTGTGTAGTACGGCAACATTTTTTGACCACGCCCATTTTTGCGACCACACCCCCTAAATTCCACTCCCGTTTGACTAAATTTCACTGGTTATATAAAGTTTGAACACATTTATGGGGGTTTTGGGGTCCTGTTTTCTGTGTTATTATAGTTTTGCTGAAAAGGTGAAATTGTCCTTTAAGCTATGAATCTCAGTTCCCCCAAGAGACCTGTTTAGCTTTTACAATTAGTAATAAGGCTGATGCCACACGCGGCGTAGGGCTGATTTTTTCGGCAAGCGGAAAAACGCTTGCCGAAAAATCAGCCCTACGCCTGCTACTTGTGCCTGCACCCGAATGAATGGGATACGCTCGGGTGCAGGCACAAGTAGCAGGCGTAGGGCTGAATTTTCGGCAAACGTTTATCCGCTTGCCGAAAATTTCAGCCCTACGCCTCGTGTGGCATTAGCCTTAGTATCTCAGTGCAGGGCGGGCTTTTCACCTTTCTGGGCTCTCTGCCAAAAGCCCACTTATTTAATTAAAAGTGAGAAACAATGTTTCTAAAGTGCTGGTGACGCTCGTTAAGATTTCTGGGCTCTTTGCCAAAAGCTACATTTACTTAAATTTGTATCTTTTTTAGCTTCAGTGCAGATCAAAGGGAAATGAGGGACTTTTCAGTAAGAACCCGGGACTGCGGGCTGAGCTGTAAAAAGAGGGACTGTCCTGCGAAAATTAAATGCTAGGGCCTATTTTGAATCCCAGTTCAGACATTCTTTGATGTCAGAAAACATTCGAAACCAGTGCTGTCCAACTGGCGGCCCGCGACCCCCCTCTGTGTGGCCCCCCACCTGTCTGGCTGCTTTGATGGCTTACCTTTGTGTAAGCATTAAATGGTATCAGTACTGTGATTAACTGGCCCCCCTGCATGGTTCTCACCTCAGATTCAGGCTGTAATCCCTCTGTATTGTTTAAAAATGTAATTCCCTGTATTTTTCACATCTTTTAATACCTGCATTGTTCACCCCCTGCAGTGTTCACACCTCAGGCTCAGGCTGTAATCACTCCCATTGTTCACTTCTTCACTTCTCAGACACAGGTACTGTAGGCAGAGTATGGCACATACAGCCAGCATAGGGCAGGTAGAGTATGGCACACACAGGCAGGGTAGGACAGGCAGAGTATGGCACACATAGACAGCATAGGACAGGCAGAGTGCTGCCTGTGTGTGCCATACTCTGCTTGCCCTATGCTGCTTGTGGGAGGTGAACCTGGCAGGGGTTTGTTGTGGGAGTTTGTTAGCAGTTGGAAATAGCCATTAAATGGTCCCTAAGGTGTGTAATTATGTACTGGGGGTTGCTCTGCTATCCACAGGGGAGGAGGAGGCATATGGAATTTAAGGGTATATCTTAATATGACATAATTCTTTCACATATGAATGATGGTTGATATCCCCACAGTAAGGACCAATCATTTGGGATTTTGCTGTGCTACCACCATTGTGATAAAATAGGTGTGGTTTGAAGTGGGTGTGGTTTCAAAAAGGGGAGTGGTCAAAACTGGCTTCCATTAGCGGCCCTCCACCATGTATTCTAGAGAAATTCCGGCCCTCGGCACCGTAGAAGTTGGACAGCACTGTTCTAAACTATTAGATGCACTGTACACATACTGGGCCATATTGGCAAAATACACAATTATTCCCATTATACAATAGCAGTTGCTTTTGTAAAAAATTCATACATTATACAAAAAGTTAACACAAAGGTGAACAAGCCCTTTAAAAGCTCCTTTAAAAGTTTCATAACTGTCCTGTAAACAGAGTTGTTGAGATTTGCTGAAAGATCTAATATCTGTTCACAGGAAATTTTCCCAGAATGATTTTGACTTGTGTGTTTGTTTTGTGAAAATCTAGTTGGGCTATCTTATGTATCTCAGCCAGCAGTGGCGTCTCCTACCTACCATAGAGCTTCGTTCATTGAATAAATGACAGATGGTGTGAGTTGAAACTGTTGTACCTTGTGTGTGACTGTCAGTTTGAATATAGCTATTGATCATGGTTCTTTCACCACAAATTGAGCATTCTCCTGCAATCTCTGATCATTTTTTCTCTTGTGTCCACGTCCAGAAAGATTGGTGGCAGTGCCATGGGCCTTAAACGTCTTAAGCATTGCGTGCACTAGAAACAGAAACATTAAGGTGTCTGAAGATGGACTTGTTAATATTCTGCCTTACCTCCTTAGACAATTCTCTGCATTTCGTACTTTTTTCCAGTTTCAGTGGGGTCCACACAGACACAATACACAATACAGCAGAATGGGAAACAACTTTTCTCAATTTACACTGGTTCAGTGTGTGCTTGTTATATTTCAGGCACCTGCAACTCATGACATCTGGGATCATTTAATATGTATGGTATTTACATATTATATACAATACACCACTTTCTAAAAACTACTGGTTAATAATGTACGTTTGAAAGCCAAATAAAACAATATTTGTTGCCAAAGTCATATTCAGATTGTGTATGCTTAAAGAATACTGTCATGGGAAAACTTGTTTTTTGCAAAACACACCAGTTAATAGAGCTTCTCCAGCAGAATTCTGCATTGACATCTGTTTTTTCAAAAACAACGATTTTCATATATTTCATTTTGAAACTTCACATGAAGCTAGCCATATTCTTCATTTCCCAGGGTGCCACAGCCATGTGACCTGTGCTCAGATAAACTTCAGTCACACTTTACTGCTGAGCTGCAAGTTGGAGTGATATCAACCCCCTCCCAGGAGTCAATGAGCAGAACAATGGGAAAGGAGCAAGATAGCAGCTCCCAGTAGATATCAGAATAGCACTCAATAGTAAGAAATCCAAGTCTGGCTTGGGACTCGTCCAGTTACATGGGAGTAGGAGAAACAATAGGTTACCTGAAAGCAGTTCTAATATGTAGTGCCGGCTCTTTCTGAAAGCTCAGACTCAGGTACAATGGACTGAGATGGCACCTACACACCAATATTACAATTAAAAAAATATACATTTGTTGGTTGAAGAATAACATTTTAAATGGTAGAGTGAATTATTTGCTATGTAAAAAGTGTAATTTAGAAATAAAAAGTATACCATAAAACTCATGACAGTGTCCCTTTAAAGGTAATGGCAAATGGGATATTGCAATTGTTTTATCACCTGTGTGATTTCCAGCTGGTGGGTGGCTAATATTGCCCTTCCTTTGACTTCTATCATAATCCCCTGGACCCTGCAGTTGCATTCTCAGAGGCAGCTTCCTTCCTTGCTTTCAAGTTATTATTGCCTGACATGAGAGTGCAAAAGTCCAGGTCATTATCATGCAACTCAATTAAAGTTAAATTAACCTAGCTGTATTATTAAAGGGATACTGTCATGGGAAAACAGTTAACATGTTGTACCTAATTGGCCCATAGGTTTGGCCACTCCCTACTACACTTTTATATAATGTTTGAGAAGTGGTGGATCTTCCTTCTTGGCCTTCAGTAGTTGAGCTGTGTGGATGTGCTCCAGGAAGCCTGGGATCCACACAGCCCAGAAGTGTTCAGCCTTAAAGGAGAAGGAAAGGCAAAGTCACTTGGGGGTGCCAAAATGTTAGGGACCCCCAAGTGACTTTGATCGCCTACCTTTTACCCTGGGCTGGTGCCCCAGTTTGGAAAGAACAGCACCAGCCTGGGGTAGCTGCAGCGCTTCCTCCTTCCTGGTTCGCTGCGCGCGCATGCGCAGTAGAGTGAAAAGCCGAACTTTAACAGAGAAGTCTGTGTTTCACTCTAATGCACATGCGCCTGTTGTTTAGTCGATTGCAAAACGAAGCCGGAAGGAGGAAGTGCTACAGGTACCCCGGGCTGGTGCTATTTTCTCCTAACAGGGGCACCAGCCCGGGGTACGAGGTAAGCGATTAAAGTCACTTGGGGGTGCCTAACATTTTGGCACCCCCACGTGACTTTCCTTGTCCTTTAAGAACCATCACCCTTAGAGAAGTCTGATAGCAGGGACCCCCATTAACAAGGTTATCAAGAGCAGGTTATTTCTTTCATAGCAAATTTCTAGGAAAATGGGCCAGTCAGTAGTGATGAGTGAATTTTTTATTGCCAGGCATGGATTCACAGCGAATTTCTGCATTTCGCCAATGGCAAATCGTTTTTGCGACAAAAAAATAGCACGACAAATGCATTTCTCAAATTTACCGCCGTTACGCGAATTGTCTTGCTGTGACAGATTCACTCATCACTACCAGTCAGCACTTAGCTAGAATAGTTAAAGGAGTAGTCTCCTAAAGGCTCTAGTAGTATAGTGTACTATAACCACACCATTCCTAATTTAATTCTTCCCATTCTGTGGAAGAGGAATCCAGGGTACCCCATGCTCTAGCTGGACTTTGTCTTTTACAGCCAAAAAGGGGTTACAAATGTTTCTGTGTAGAACAAACATAAAACCTGCTTTCCTGCAATGTTTTAGCACATATGGTACAGGGGATCTGCCCCATACAGATGTGCAAGGCATGGCCTTCCTTTAAAGCATGATTAATAAGGCAACCGCAGATAATATCCGTTCTTCTCTGGAATATACTCGATTACACAGGAGATTAAAAAAACCTTATTACACATATCCGGCACTTACTTATCCAAATTCTGACTTCTAATAAAATTTGCATAATTCACAACTGGGAAAATCCTCCTTTGCCTGAACTAAAATGGATGATCAACTTAATAAACTCAAATGCTTTATTAGAAGACATGATAGCCAGAATTAATGACTCATTGAATGCATATAATAAGATTTGGGAGAAATGGTGATGGTAGTGTTCCTATGGGAAAATGATATGAAAGCCTTCCATTAGTTTCCTTTATTAATATTTGATATGTTCCATAACCATGGAATTTTTTTTACTGATTATTGTTCCCCCCTTTACAGCTGCTTCCTATGAGTTTGTTTGTGTTTAACATAAACTAATTTGATTGTTATTATTCCTGTTCACACAATATTTTTCTCTCTGTATCATAAAACTTTTAATCAAAGGAAGTATTAAAAAAGGGTCTTTTTAACTACTTTTTGATCATCAAACCTGTAGAATGTATTAAATGCATCTTGCAAATCTGCATGAAAAAAAGTTTTATTAAGCTGTGACTTTTCACTGTGTCTCAGGTCAGAAAGTCTCAGGGGAAGAGGTCGCTCCGGGACAGGAGTTAAAATAAACCAGGGGCGACTGACAGATCGGCTCAGTCAAGTTGACAATATCAGTCACTGCTCTTTCATCCCACTCCTGCCTTCCCCACGAGTCTCCAACACGCCCTTTGATTTACAGCCGCTCTCTGCATTTTCTGAAGGGGCCCCTTTTCCCTTTCAAATGCAAATCTTCGCAAGCCTTAATTAATCAGATTTCAATTTCCTTTAATTTGACAAGATAGCCATCTCTCTGCCTCTTTTTCTCTGTAACCAGAGAGAGAAAAAGGCAGCCGCTGCTGGGAGATTTCGCTCTTATTTTAGCTTTTCTTTTTGCGCCTTGCTGGCTCTCAAGCAGAAAAAGTCATTAACAATTAGCCTAATTTGAATATTTATTAGGTTAATGGGTCCCACTGAATCATTTTACTGTGGGGGGTACTAAGGGGGTGGGAGTGGGATTTATCACAGCTACTTTTGTGGGCATTTTCCGTAACATTGAGTTTAATTTAGTTGCTGAGGGTTTGCAGTGGAGTTAGCTTCCATGACACAAATGGAAGAAGGACACACAAGTCTAAATAAAACAAAAATGTAACTGGAATATTCACACACATGATACAGGCATATGTTGTAAAACCTCTTTGAGAATCCATTCCCACTGCTTTGATTCTCACCATGCTGCCTGCCTTGATCTTTTTCATAAATACAACTTTGAGCTTTCTTAATGGGATTGTTCACCTTTGAGTTAACTTTTAGTATGATGTAGAGGAGAGATCCCCAACCTTTTTTACCCATGAGCCATATTCAAATGTAAAAAGAGTCGAGGAACAACACAAGCATAAAAAAAATTTCTGGGGGTGCCAAATATAGGCAGTGATTGCCTATTTGACAGCCTAAGTGGACTGGCAGCATGCAGGCGGTTCTGTTTGTCAGTAAACCTAGTTTTTATGCAACCAAAACTTGCCTCCTAGCCGAGAATTCAAAAATAAGAACCCGTTTTGAAGCCAATGGGAGCAACATCCATGGGACCTGGGAGAAACATGTTGCATACAAGCCACTGGTAAGAGAGTAATATTCTGAGACAATTTGCAATTGGTCTTCATTTTTTATTATTTGTCTTCTTTAGTTATTTCATTTTCAGTTCAGCAGCTCTCCAGTTTGGAGTTTCAGCAGCTATTTGGTTGCTAGGCAATAAAGACAACCAGGTTGGGATATAACAGGCCACAGCTTTTATTAACACATTGTTATTAAACATTATATTGCTAAATAAGGAAATTAGCATAACAATAGTCAATCATATCTGAACATTATATATATACTCACCAAAAGGATTATTAGGAACACCTGTTCAATTTCTCATTAATGCAATTATCTAATCAACCAATCACATGGCAGTTGCTTCAATGTATTTAGGGGTGTGGTCCTGGTCAAGACAATCTCCTGAACTCCAAACTGAATGTCAGAATGGGAAAGAAAGGTGATTTATGAAATTTTGAGCGTGGCATGGTTGTTGGTGCCAGACGGGCCGGTCTGAGTATTTCACAATCTGCTCAGTTACTGGGATTTTCACGCACAACCATTTCTAGGGTTTACAAAGAATGGTGTGAAAAGGGAAAAACATCCAGTATGCGGCAGTCCTGTGGGCGAAAATGCCTTGTTGATGCTAGAGGTCAGAGGAGAATGGGCCGACTGATTCAAGCTGATAGAAGAGCAACTTTGACTGAAATAACCACTCGTTACAACCGAGGTATGCAGCAAAGCATTTGTGAAGCCAAAACGCGCACAACCTTGAGGCGGATGGGATGTTACCACTGTGCAGGCTGGTGGTGGTGGTGTAATGGTGTGGGGGATGTTTTCTTGGCACACTTTAGGCCCCTTAGTGCCAATTGGGCATCGTTTAAATGCCACGGCCTACCTGAGCATTATTTCGGACCATGTCCATACCTTTATGACCACCATGTACCCATCCTCTGATGGCTACTTCCAGCAGGATAATGCACCATGTCACAAAGCTCGAATCATTTCAAATTGGTTTCTTGAACATGACAATGTGTTCACTGTACTAAAATGGCCCCCACAGTCACCAGATCTCTACCCAATAGAGCATCTTTGGGATGTGGTGGAACGGGAGCTTCGTGCCCTGGATGTGCATCCCACAAATCTCCATCAACTGCAAGATGCTATCCTATCAATATGGGCCAACATTTCTAAAGAATGCTTTCAGCACCTTGTTGAATCAATGCCACGTAGAATTAAGGCAGTTCTGAAGGCGAAAGCGGGTCAAATGTGCTTGAGAGTGTCGTCTCCTGCAAGACAAATTGTAGGATGTGAGAAGACTGCTGATGAAGTAATGTTTGATATTTATAAAAGAAAAAAACTTAGGTAAAATCATTGTAACCCTATCCTCACCACTTCTGGCACTTTTGACAGTGTTACACTCCACGTGTGGCGCTTACCTGATGGCACGGGACAAACCTGAATCACTCCGCAGTGGTATTGGGAGAGACTGGGTACCTGGTACTTATTAGCGCAGTGCCTCCACCTAGTGGGATCCGGGAATGCACCTACGGGTGGCCCCACTAGGAACAATAATAATGCACACACAGTACTTGATAAACGAAATAACTTTTATCTGAAATAAAGGGGAAACTAATACATATAACACTCCTATCAAAGTGGCAATAAGGGCCTTACTAACTAGCTTTGCCAGCGCAAGCTATCTCACTAACTATGTACAGTCCTTTAGCTCAGTCCAAAGGAAAGTTTATATACTTTAATCTTCAAGCGCTCCTTTATTAGTTTCACTTTAACTATACTCACTCCAGGGATCTCTTTGGGTGATTCACACAGAATCTTCAGGCGAGTCCAGCACTCACAGCCATGCAGTGCGACTACTAGCCCCTTTAGCTACTCAGATGGGATTCCCCTGCAGGTGTTTGTTCCTCCAGTCAGGACTCCTCACAGGATCTCTGTCTCTCCAGGTACAGGGTCTGCCTTCCCTGTACCAGCCTGTTCCAAAGGCCAGCTTCTCCTTGTGCAGCTCCTCTCTCTGAGCCCACGTGCAGCTTCTGGAGCTCTGGGACTTTCTGTCTCCTCCCTCTGGCTTCCTCTCCCAGGCTGCTTTGCAACTTCCGGCAGCCCTGAGCTTGCTGTTCACCTTGTTGCTAGGCAGCAGCTCACAGCACAAAGTCTCAGTGCCAGCTCCCCTACAGGGAACAGCAGCAGGAGGGGGGTAAGTGCAGGGACCCAGCACTACCTCCCTACATCATATTTAATCTTCTCTTGATGGATTATAACTATAAGTAAGGATAGTTTAACTCCATTATTATTTTAGGCTTAGCAAGGAGCTGAACAAGATTTAAAAAAGGATAAAGCAATCTTAAATATTTCTGGGATATAGAAACAATGCCGCTAAACTTTACTGCACAATGCACAATGTCACATTATCATAATAATAAGGCAATATTTTTTTCCGCAGCTGATAATCACACCACTGATGACTTCTCCATAGGTCCCAGCAATCCCAATAAAAAATAAAAATGTTATTTCAAAAATTAAAATATAGGTATGGGAACCCTTATTCAGAAACCCACTATCCAGAAAGCTCCAAATAATGGAAAGGCCATCTCCCATAGACACCATTATAAGTAACTAATTTTTAAAAAATATTTTTTTTTTCTCTGTAATAATAAAACAGTACCTTGTACTTTTCCCAACTAAGATATAGTTTATCCTTAGAGATTAACGGAGACCTGCAGTGGGTCAGGTTTCAGGTAGAAAGTTCCCAATTCACCAACTGGGCGGATCCACGGGTTCCGTGTCTGGGTATCCAGTTCAGATGCGGGTCAGCCCTTCCATCAACCCCTGATGGTTAAGGGATTTTTTTTCTCTTACATTGTTGATCCACCTCCAGAGTTACAGCATGTCCAGCCCATAGTGACATCACTTCCGGTCTTACAGGTCAGGTGGTAGATAAGCCAATTGCAGGTATGGGTCAGGGAGCAGGTCTGGGTATGGGTCATAGTGGGGTGGCAGCTGTGGGTCATCAGGTCCGGGTTGGACACAGGTCTGCCCAACCTGACCCGTGCAGGACTCTACTTGATAGTAAATAAACTGCATGAATCCATATTGGTGGCACAACAATAATTTTTGCTTTATTTAATATTTAAATGATTATTAGTATCTACATTACACCTTAAAGATGCCTTATCTGAAAAAAACCCAGGTATTCTGGATAATAGATCCCAACACCAAATCTTTTTATTGCTAAAAGGACATCTAAACCCAAATAGAAAAATAACTAAAATATACACAAAGTGCACCTTGATAGCAATAAAACAGAAGAGGATTTTAAAATGAGGCAGAATAATTCCTTTCCAGCCTTGTCACTTAGTTTTATCCATATATTGATAGCTGTTCCCTTCATTCAGGCTGATTGTACCCTCTTACACAGTGATCCATAGTATTTCAGTGGATTTCATTGACTTCCCAATGACTGGTTTGAGCTACAGTAATAACTTACATTGGAAGATATACAGTTATTAAGGGGTTTGTATTAAAGCTTGTATACATTAGTGGGAGTAAAGTAACATTCTATATTATTAATTGTTACTAAATATTTATAAATGATTTTATTACATTTCTATCAAACAATTCAGCACAACAACTTTACAACTTCCCATCATTTGTAATTTAGAAATAGTATAAAAATCAAAGTGTAAAAAAAAAGGTCATGTTGTATTTTTTAATTGTCAGTCATTTGGAAAGCGCTTCCTTTTACAAATGAACTTCTCATGCCCTATCCGCCACACTGCTGTTTCAGTAAAATAAAAATTCCATTTACCTTAACAAACATTTCAGCAGTGACTTGAATATTCCATTTTGATGAACATTCAGTTTATCTAAACATTTAATTTTACTAACCACTCCATTTCCCTGAACATTTCAGTTCACTAACATTCCGGTTACATTAACGTACCATTTATTTAAACATTACATGCGCTTTTAAGTAAGAATTCCATTTGCCTGAACATTCATTTTATGAAAGACTCCACTTATCTCAATATTCAATGTACTTGAACTTCCAGTATACCTGAACATTCCAGTGTATTAATCATTCCAATATCCAAACCAAATACTCTATTTCAATAAACAAAATTTTCTATTTATTTCAAGAATTTAGGGCTTGTGCATGTCTATACAGTAAGTCAGTTACACGTAAAACCATTTTCATTAAATGTACTCTTGTCAAAATGAACTCCTTGCACTTCCATGTAGCTATACTTGGCGCCACTTAGACCTTCCTGTCTTCCATTCTGAATTGAGCACTGCTATGCCTATTAATTCAGGGGAGCCTTGGGGCTACAACCACCACCTCTGGACCAGGCTGGAGCTCCAGGGTTCCCTCAACGCAATGCATCAATTGCTGTAGTTCAGTTGCACTGAAAGAATAGGGCACAGACATCATTCACTCAATGAACACCAGACAGACTCCTTGGCGCAACTGTGCCTGATTTGAAATGAAATGCACATCAGGGCAATTGCACCCTTTGCAACCCCTGATTTATGGGTAAAAACATGCCAATTGCACTCAAAATTGCACTTTGCTCACTGTACATGAGGATATTCATGTGCCCTTTTGTATTTACCTCAGCATTTTATCTTAGTAACATTCTGTGAATTTTCTTAAATGCTGCATGCTCTTTATTTTGTTCAGAACAATTAATGGGTGGTTAAAGGAGAAGGAAATGTAAAAACTAAGTAAGCTTTATCAGAAAGGTCTATGTAAATACAGTCATAAGCACTCACAGAAATGCTGCACAGACACTATTGACAGAGTTTGACACAGGATTTTTTGTCTCTTTTTTTGTAAACATGATGTTCCAGTTTTTGACTTCCTCTCTCAAAAACATCCTTAATTCCGTGGCCAGAGTCTGCGCAGTTCTCTCCTGCTCCCCCCTCCCACTAGAATGCTAAGAACTCCCCCCTCCCTTAGGAATGTGTGATCTCAGCTATAACAGCTAGACTGCAGGAAGGAAGCTACTTAAAATGGCAGCTGCTATCTTAAGCTAACGGAGAAAGCTTCTAAAGCTGTTTACTCAGGTATAGTAATGGTTTCTGCAGAATAAATATAGTTTTCTAGGTGGAACTAATGTGGAAAATCTATTGGCAGTAAAATGCCAAAATGACTTTCCTTCTCCTTTAAGGCAGCTATAAAGTACATTTCCTTGCATCTATAGCATAGGGTGGACTTCCATCTTTTTGCAGTAGAATTACATTATAAAGGTACTGGGGATCACACTGGGGATCAAACTTCAGTCATATAAGTTTATATTATCCATGTGTAGCCTTTAGCTAAACTATTACATGGATAAAGGGCTATTTTTTCTATATGTAATCACTGTCTATATACGAGGATTAGGTACCTTCTTCCCTATAGGTGATATTGCATGCTAGGTTTTTCATACAGTCCAAGTGTATCATACTTTTCTGTGAAATATCTGAATATTGTTATACACTGTATGACTGTAAATGCAAAAGCAAACCAGTCCCAAACTATGCTATGGATCCCTGTAATCCTGGTATGAGATATCTATTCTTTTCTATTCCTTCAAAGAAGTGTATCGGCTTCCTTAACAAGGAATCAATCTTCTAGCAGAGATTCAAGGGTAAATTATTATTATTATTACTGTTCAGTTTTCCCCAGTGTAGTAACCCATGGCATTAGGTCACCCACAGTGATATGAACTATAGTGCTACAGCTATCATATTATTTAGAGTATAAGAAAAACTATATCATAAAACAAATGACTCAGAACAATTAGATATGAAGCAATACTCAATTATGGAGTTTTTTCATACTTGCACATTTTTCCCAGTCATGTTCAATTAAAGATAATGTTCTTCTGTAGGATATAACAAAGGGCTTTCACCGTGGGGGGGGGGTGGGGGGCTAAACTGTGTTTAAGCTCTTGTTAGCAATGTTTATTGTAGAATACAGCTACAATGCATTTAAAAAATAGAAACAATTATTTTTTCTTGATTCCGTTATTTCTTTGATGTAACCATAGAAACTTCTATTCAAATCATGATGACCACACGGGTTCATTTAATTTGTATATCAATACAGAGCTTTGACTTAATTAGAAAAAAATGTGAATTTTAAATTACTTATACTCAAATGAAGAATGTTGAATGAGAAGCAATTTCTCTATTCATTTTAAAGTTCTCCCTGAGGTTCTTTATAGGCAAAGATTAGATATTGGTCAATGTTTGCACCACATCTACAGCCCACAGCAACCAGTGATATCTTAGCATTCAAAAAGGTGATCAACAAATGGTAACAGTTGGTTTCTATGGGTTGCTAGACCTTGTGCAAACTTTGTTTTTTATTACGCAACACAGGTTTTTGAATATTCAGGTCTGCAGGACCCAAATTCAAGGAGAAGGGGTCTTGACAATACAGCAAGGCATTGGCATCTTGTGAATGCAGGTCATGAATAGCTAAAGAGCCATAGGTTGTTCATCTCTGCCATATTTTACTTGTATGGAGGAATATTGCTCACACTGTGTATATTTTTCTGTGGAATTTATCCCCCCAAAGGTTCCTTAAAAATCATTGGTGCACAATTTATACAGTATGTGTGATCCAACCAATGTTACAGTTCTGTCTTTACACAGGACCACTTGCAGCAGGCTAGGTTACCAGGTATCTTTTTTTTGTTTTTTTTTTATTACTGATTCAGTGATTTTTCTGAATCAGTAATAAAAGGGGCAATCAGTTATTGGCCAATTGCAACGTCAGATTAACTGAATATATAATGTTCTGATGTTCTCTACTATCACCCACCTACTTTTCTCTAATGGCATTCTGGGACAAATCAGGGATGCCCTATATATATTGCATACATTGAGACCTTGGACTACTAAAAGATAACTTTTAGTTTCAGAGAGTTTAAGAACTGCACTTTTAGATCTTGTAATAACTAATAATACATATGTCCTGGTCACCATCTGGTAATCATTGCTAATAACAGGCAGGATTGCACACATCAAAACCAATTATATACAATTAGAACTTGTATTGTGACATTATACAATAGTCAACTGAAAGTAGGAGGCCCGGTGGCATAACAGGCTTGGGTGCAGGATTTGCACCTGGAACCCCTCAAGTCCCTATGGGCAGTCTATAGATTTTGGCAAGTACCATAGGGGCTTTTTATAAGATGTCATATACAGTGAATATTGTTTTGAACCCCTGTCCGGGCCTGGGAAGTATTATAGTTTGCTGACTAAGGAGATAAAGTGTTCAGACTGAAAATATTACATTACATTACATTAACATTTATTTATAAAGCGCCAACATATTCCGCAGCGCTGTACAATAAGTGGGTTACATACATTGGACATACAGAGTAACATATAAAGCAATCAATAACCGATACAAGAGGTGAAGAGGGCCCTGCCCAAAAGAGCTTACAATCTACAAGGAGAAAGGGTTGAGACACAAGGTGTGGGAATGGGCATGACCAGAGTTGTGAGAGGTGGGGCACAGGGTATTGCTAAACTAGATTAGGGTAAGCCTCTCTAAATAAATGTGTTTTTAGAGATTTCTTGAAGGCAGAGAGATTGGTAGAAAGTCTGACAGTTTGTGGGAGCGAATTCCAGAGAAGGGGGGCAGCCCTTGCAAAGTCTTGAATGCGAGCGTGTGAGGAGGGAATGAGAGAGGAGTTGAGGAGCAGGTCAGTAGAGGAGCGTAACAAGCGGGTTGGATGGTACCTAGAGATGAGTTCAGAGATGTAGGGTGGGGCAGAGTTATGGACTGCTTTAAATGTGAGGGTCAATAGCTTGAATTTTATCCTGGATGGTAGGGGAAGCCAGTGCAGGGATTGGCAGAGCGGCATGGCAGAGGAGGAGCGGTTGGAGAGGTGTATGAGCCTGGCAGCAGTATTCATTATGGACTGGAGAGGGGACAGTCTTTGGAGGGGAAGGCCAATTAATAGGGAGTTACAGTAGTCCAGGCGAGATATTATAAGAGAGTGAATAAGAATTTTGGCAGCATCTTGGGTGATAAATGATCGGATTTTGGAGATATTTCTTAGGTGAAAGTGACATGATTTGATAAGTGATTGGATATGAGGGGTGAAGAACAGGGCAAAAAAAATAAAATACATGAAAGCACTTTCCAGCAGACTGTAGGCCCAGCTAAATAACAATGTTGGTACATAATATTTAGTACATTTAATAAAACAAATATGGTTTGACTGCTTACAGTTTATGAAATTACTCTAGAGACTGCAAAGTCTATTAAGATAAAACAAATTTAAATTCACATTAATAATTAATAAATGTTAGTTAAAGGGGACATAAACCCCCAATATATGAAACTTTCCATTTATTTTAGTTTTTTGAAACTATTATTTTACCAAATGTATGCTGTTTAATCAGACTTCTGCAATGCACTTTGTTTGGGAAAACATTGTAAAATGTTAATACATTAAGTGAGGAAAAGCATTGGCCTAAGAGATTCATACAAAATGAGAGGGAAGCAGCTTCATGTTGAAAGCTCTCAGTGCGGGTGTCTCCAGAGACTAAGTGAGAAACATTACAGGCAGAATTCTCATGGGAGATTGTGCATGCATTCAGTTAAACCCTAGGTTGAAAGCACAACAACTCTCAAAGAGCCTCTCTGCCAACAGATTCAAGTTGCCAATACATTTTATATGGTTAAAAAACAAAGACAACTCAAAGGTTCTCAGAAAAACCACTGAGCAAGTTTGTCTTCTGTGGAATATGTAGTTTCTATTATACTCTGCACCATGCAGAAACAGCTGCATTTGTCTGAGGGTTTTAATGGCAATGTCCCTTTTGGCATACAGTGGAAGAAACACTTGAGAGAGGAAGCTAAGAGTTACCCTTTACTCCTGCTATGTAATTTTTACCTTTGTATACTGTTCACCCCTTCAGCAACCAATAGCTAGGAACCATGCAACCATGAGTCAGGCATGGAGTTACTATGCAAGATGCAAATCTGTGTTTAGTACATATACAAAAAAATTTGTTCAGTTATAGACTGAACATGTTTGTTTGAAATTACAATAATACCTACTGTCTGGCATGAATGCAACTATCTTATCTAGTAGAAACAACTAGACAACATTAATTTTTTCCGAAATTTGCATTCAACTTTTTGCCCTCAAAAACAAATCTAATATTTATTTAAAGTGCCCGGCAACCTGGCGCTCCCTGCCCCCCCCCCCACAAGCATACCCTCCCACCCAATACCGTGTTAGTCTTTGCAGCTAGTGATGAGCGAATTTTTCGCCAGGCATGGATCTGCAGCAAATTTTCAGATTTTGCCATTGGCGAATTGTTTGGCAAAACTTCCATGAAAATTTGCCGTGGAAAAATTTGCCGTGCACGGGCGTGGTTGCGGCAAAAAAGCGTGGCAAAAAAAAAAACCTGCAACAAATGAGTTCGTAATTTTTTTGTCGTTTTGCAAATTTTCTTGCCGTTTCATGAATTTTATGGCAAAGCAAAAAGGGACAGATTCGCTCACCACTACTTGCAGCTGCTGGGGACACCTGCAAGTCCAGTTCTTCAGACTGGCAGATTACTGGTCTGCTTACACCTCTGTTTTAAGGCCTTTTTACAGAGCATTAGTCTAGATTATTAATCCCTAATCAGTGCCTTGCAAGCAACATGTTGCTCAACAACCCTTTGAATGTTGCTCCCAGTGGCCTCAAAGCAAGTGCTCATTTATTAATTCCTGGCTTGAAGGCAAGTTTTTCTTTCGGAGCCCCTTGTTGGCTGCCAGTCCCTATAGTTAAATAACCAATAACAGGTGTCTATGAAGATTTTCATTCATCCAGGTCATGGTATATCTAGTATAAATAAATTTAAAGCAACTGGACTTGTTTGGTAATCATTGAAGATGTTTCACTTCTCATCCGAGCAGCTTCTTCAGTTCAACTGACTGGTATGGGAAGTCCTCAGCATATATACTCTTCCACTAATCCAATCACAATGGCACTATGTAACTCTTCAGAAAGGTGACATCTGAAACTCACAGAGGTGTGAATGCTGTGGAGTTACTTTGAAACAAGTGGAGAACAAGTGGAGAAACCATCCCTTAACAGAGGCGTTAAGGGACTTCGACACCATCTGTCTGCTACATACAATGCTGTTCTAACATCTGTACCCCGCCAGTTTCAGAACTCTTCACACATCCATTCATGCAACTCTAACAAGTAACACCTGTTTGAAGAATTGCATGATACTTTGGTAATCCTTTCAAAGTAACTCCACAGCATTCACACCTCTGTGGGTTTCAGATGTCACCTCTCACTTCTGAAGAGTTACATAGTGCCATTGTGATTGGATTAGTGGAAGAGTATATATGCTGAGGACTTCCCATACCAGTCAGTTGAACTGAAGAAGCTGCTCGGATGAGTAGTGAAACGTCTTCAATGATTACCAAACAAGTCCAGTTGCTTTAAATTTATTTATACTAGATAACCAATAACAGGAGCTTTTTTTATGCTTGTGTTGCTCCCCAACTCTTTTTACATTTGAATGTGGCTCAGAGGTACAAAACAGTTGGGGACTTGAGTGGTAGATCTACTATGTGCACAGTAGTAAAGATCTAAATACCCTGTGCATATTTGCTCTACATCTTAGGTTATTTTTTAATGTAATGGCATTGTCTATTTTTTCCTTCTGCCCCTTAATTTGGCCACTTCATTGGTGATAACTCCAGTTTGCCCTACTGGGGTCTAGCAATGCTAATCCAGACAAAAAACATTTTAGCTACAGTATAGGTAGTTAAACAAAGGCTAGGGAAGTATCTAAACCATTTTAGGTTCTACTACTGTCATGGGATAGCATTTTTTTAAAAAATATATCAGTTAATAGAGCTTTCCCAGTAGAATCCTGCATTGAAATCCATTTTTCAAAAGTGTAAACATATTTTTTTTGTTTTAAAATGTCACATGGTGCTAGCCATATTCTTCATTTCCCGGGGTGCCACAGTCATATGACTTGTGCTCTGAAAAACTTCAGTCACACTTTACTGCTGCGCTGCAAGTTGACGCGATATCACCCCCACCCTTTCCCCCCAGCAGCTGCTCATCAGAACAATGGGAAGCCAACAAGATAGCAGCTCCCTGACACCTACGTTGCTAAAAGTGGTAGATTACAGAATAGCACTCAATTGTAGAAAATCCAAGTCTGGTTTGGGACTAGAGATATGCATCACTATTACTCTTAAATTTGGGACTGGCAGTATTAGAGACATAAAAAAAAATGTTTGAGGTAAGTTTTTTAGATTATGTTGTAATGGAATTGCCTTCATGGTGTTTATGCAGTTGTCCAAAACAGTACTTGCACCCATATTGAAAAGGTTTGGGTGCCACATAAACATATAGCATATCTGCAGAGGAGTTTAAGAGGTTAATCAAAATAAATTTAATTGATCCTCCACCTTAACAGCTATAAAAGTGTTTTTGTGTGAATAAAGTGTTGCACACATTGGGGAGATGTGTATCCTATAACCTTCCTAAAACCTATGTGGGTGCTGCTTGGTATTATGCTATAGTTTATTCACAATAAAGGCTTTAACCACTACTAAGATGTTTATTAGGAAGTCTAAGTGCCAGCAAGTTTTTTTAATAAATCTACAGAAAAGGACACTCACACATTTTAGGATATTTTCTTTATTATGCAGCAAAAGTTTTATGTCCATAGTACACCTTTATCAAGGAGGGGTGTAGTATAACAGTGTAATTAAGACTGAAATATTGATTCTAAAATCATTGAGTTCCTTTGTAATTATATAAGGTATATTTTACTTCTCTTGCCTTCGGCAGCAAATGAAACAGTTATAGCCACAACAAGGGGGAATAAAGAGTTTATAGGAGGTCCAAAAAGGTTTTCTATAAGAAGCACAAAATATTTGGTTTGTCATCTACCCATTTTAGTGGGTGGGGGGGGGGGAGGATTAAACATGTTGTAGGACACTGTCTGATTTTTGCCAGTATCTTGTACTGCTAAGCTTTATATTACGTTTGGGGTAAACATTGCTTAGCGGAATATTTTGCACTGCATAGCAAGACTATAATTCTAAGGATTACAATTGCTAGAGATTTAAAAAAATACTTACAGACGGAGTACTACCAATGACTATGTCAAATGATAAATATTCATTTATCATTACAAGGAAAATATGAAGGGCTGACCTCATAGATCACTCTCATGACACCTTACAATGTTGAAGAAAACTGTTGTAATACATCTAACATCAGCAATATAACACAAAGGTATCATGTGTATTTATAAAGCTATTTAGTGGTTCTCATGTGAATGTGCAGCCAAGCCAAAATGGGTGAAGACTGGCACTGAGTTCCAATTCATTTTACACAGCATCTTGCATCACTTTTCATGCCAGAAATTCTGTCTACTTAATACGTTTTGTTGACTTCAAAGTGTTTAGGTGGAGAAAAATTTTTTTTGAGGTGGAGTAAAACAATGGCATAATTTTATAATATAATATGTATAATATATATAATAATTAGGCATTAATAATAATATTTTTTTATGATTGCAATACATTGAGTTAATTCACACGCAAGGATAACAGAGTTCTATATAAAACATGTCATGTGATTGAACAAACAATTCAAATAAATAATGACAGCACAGGGAAAGTGTACATTTTATACAAAAAGATATTATAAATACTATTCTTAGAGTAACACAGATACAAATACGAAAGCCAGCGGTAAATAAAATGGCAGAAAATAAAATGATGTGTACTTAAAGCAGTTTATCTAAAGCAATAGATCTTCTTCCAGCCCTCGTTTAATTCTTAGCCCTGTGACATGGCCTTGGCTACTTAAATGCTATTCCTTGGATGCATAATGCAATAAAGCAGTCATGTCCCAGATAAACAGGAGCATGATAAAGAAAAATGATTAAATAAAGTGAGTACATTTTACAGAGAAAGAGAATGTACAGTCTATATATGAAATTAAATGTTTTTCAGATCATGTGGAATGTATTGGATATGACAAGTCGCTTTAAACATAAATGTTTCAGCTATGTTATCTGAGCTGCTCAGACCGAGATATCCAGAAATTAGCTTGTCAGGTTTACACAGGGACATGAAGCGCAGATCTAAGCATGCATTAACATCATCATTGAGATACAATGGGGGCAAATGCACAAATGCTGCTTATAGAGAAGTTAACTGCTAGCAATGAGGGCCCTATTCTGTATGCTGCCTGGCATAAGTGCCATATGGGGAATAATAAAATGTCTTTTGTCACTAGTGCTTTTGCAGTGTCTGGTGGTGCATGCTACCGATGTGATGCAGAAATGGGCTTCAAGGGATACCCCTGCATTTCAAATCCTTTTAGGCAAGCGAATTAGGGAACACAAGGTGCAAGCCAGCCCAGAACTTAATGCCTTCTAAAGAATTACATTACAGTGGATATAAAAAGTCTACACACCCCTGGTAAAATGTCAGGTTCCTGTGCTGTACAAAAATGAGACAAAGATAAATCATTTCAGAACTTTTTCCACCTTTAATGTGACCTATAAACTGTACCACACAGGGAAGAAAACAAAAAAAAAACTAAAATAATGTGGTTGCATAAGTGTGCACACCCTTAAACTAATACTTTGTTGAAGCACCTTCTGATTTTATTACAGCACTCAGTCTTTTTGGGTATGAGTCTATCAGCATGGCACATTTTGACTTTGCAAGATTTCTTTGCAGAAACACTCCAAATCTGTCAGATTGCGAGGGCATCTCCTGGGCACAGCCCTCTTCAGATCACCCCACAGATTTTCAATCGGATTCAGGTCTGGGCTCTGGCTGGGCCATTACAAAACTTTAATCTTCTTCCGGTGAAGCCATTCCTTTGTTGATTTGGATGAATGCTTTGGGTCATTGTCATGCTGAAAGATGACGTTCCTCCTCATGTTCAGCTTTCTAGCAGAAGCCTGAAGGTTTTGTGCCAATATTGACTGGTATTTGGAACTGTTCATAATTCCCTCATCTTAAATAAGACCCCAGTTCCAGCTGAAGAAAAACAGCCCCAAAGCATGATGCTGCCATCACCATGCTTCACTGTGGGTATGGTGTTCTTTTGGTGGTGTGCAGTATTGTTTTTGTGCCAAGCATATTTTTTGGAATTATGGCCAAAAAGTTCAACCTTGGTTTCATCAGACCATAACACCTTTTCCCACATGCTTTTGGGAGACTTCAGATGTGTTTTTGCAAAATGTAGCCTGGCTTGGATGTTTTTCTTCATTAGAAAAGGCTTTCGCCTAGCCACTCTACCCCATAGCCCAGACATAAGAAAAATATGGGAGATTGTTGTCACATGTACCACACAGCCAGTACTTGCCAGATATTCCTGCAGCTCCGTTAATGTTGCTGTAGGCCTCTTGGTAGCATCGCTGACCAGTTTTCTTTTCGTCTTTTCATCAATTTTGGAGGGACGTCCAGTTCTTGGTAATGTCACTGTAGTCCCATATTTTCTCCACTTGATGACTGTCTTCACTGTGTTTCATGGTATATCTAATGCCTTGGAAATTCTTTTGTACCCTTCTCCTGACTGATATCTTTTAACAATGAGATCCCTCTGATGCTTTGGAAGTTCTCTGGGGACCATGGCTTTTGCTGTCGGATGCGACTAAAAAAACATCAGGAAAGACCAACTAGAGCAGCTGAACTTTATTTGGGGTTAATCAGGGGCACTTTAAATGATGGCAGGTGTATGCTGACTCCTATTTAACATGATTTTGAATGTAATTGCTTAATTCTGAACACAGCTACATCCCCAGTTAGAAGAGGGTGTGCACACTTATGCAACCACATTATTTTAGTTTTTTGGCTTTCTTCCCTCCACCTAAAAGATTTCAGTTTTTTTTCAATTGAGTGGTACAGTTTATAGGTCACATTAAAGGTGGAAAAAGTTCTGAAATAATTTATCTTTGTCTCATTTTTGTACAGCACAGGAACCTGACATTTTACCAGGAGTGTGTAAACGTTTTATATCCACTGAAAGTACAGGGATCTCTTGCACCCATGTTATCTTGCACTGGAAATTTAATCTGACACCAGGCACATCTTGCACCGGCCATATGTACAGCCATGGTTACTCTGGGTATGGGGAATTCTGCATGCCTTAGCACTCCAACACTTGTGTGGGTTGAAATGCTGACACATTGTATTGAATTTTTTATATGACACATATTTTATTCTCAAGAGGCGCTATAATGAACTTTTGGCCCTGCCAACTGCAAATGCTGAAGTAGTAAACATGGCTTTTAATGCCAGGGAATGGCTGAATTCCTGAGGAGAGTTGTCATTGCTTGTGATTCTGCATCAAGCTGAATATAAGACTATTAGTTTAATTTAAAAGCTATTTTGTACAGTTTACAAGTTACACAGTAGCCAAGCTTGAAATAAGACACAAAGCAAATTATGTTTGACCTTTTGCTCAGTTAATTCCTGCATGACCTATAGGCAATCCATAACCAGGTGGAAAGAAATCTGGAACTGTCAAAGGAGAATGTTCTTCCCTGACTAAATAGCAATCAGACCACTAACCTATGTACCTATGTAATCTATAACCTTTCTCATGCTTCTCTATGATCCTTTTTTTTAAGTATGGAATTTAAAACAATATAAGCCTTAAATACTGATATTTTTAAATGATTCTACTTTGTAAAAATACAATGAGGATTAATAATCTGGTTCTAATGACATAATCTAAATGATGGAATGATGGAAAAAATATGTAGTTGTTACTCTTGCTCATAGACAAAAAGGCTCATTTATTTAGGGCAGGGTGCATAAACCACCATGTTTTTTCACTTTCACCATGTTCTGCTCCAAAATTGAGCACAAAGACCTGTGCAGGTCACAAGATAAATGTGCTTAAACAGGGAGGGGGGGAGGGAGATGCCGCTCTGTAAGAATGCAGGAGGTAAGGGTGAGATGCTTGGGAGTTGACAGGCAACGAAGGGGAGGGGTGAGTAAGGGGGGTGTTCTTTCCCAACTAGGAGATGGTGGGTACAAGATGCAGCAAGGCCACATTTGCAGTGCTGTGCATTACAACTTCTACTGAAATCAGTGCAAGGAGTGGGCATGTACGGAATGTATTTTGTTAAAATTCCACACGTTTTTTGTGGTTTTCGCTAAATTTCCATGAAAAAAACGTAGTTTGCACAAAGAATACAAACATTTTGGAATTCGTTAACACATTGGTTACACTTTCATCGGGACAATATTTTCGCCAGGTTTGATCTGTTGAGTGCCATTGAGTCCTATGGAAGGCTTCCAAAGCCAGACATGGAAGGCTTCAAAGCCAGAACTGTTTTCGTAGCATTTACAAACTTTTCGGGCCAAAAATTTTGTGACTTTCACAACGCAATTGTGATATTTTTGTACAAATGATGAAAGCATTGTCAAGACATTTTAGAACTACAGAAATTATTGTGGGTACTTTGAATTTATACCATATCGCGTTTCAAGGCCAGAAAAAAATCGCATCTTAGTAAATGTGCCCCTATATGTTACAAAAAAGAAGGGAAAAGATACAGCATTGAGTCTAGGCACTCACTCACTAGAAAAATATAACTTTTATTTTAATACTGCTAAAAATGCATAGCCTCTCATCTGCAGTTATGGAATGTCTTTATGGGAGAATCAAAGTACATCAAATTTGATAGGATTTCTCACTGCTGCACAAGCAGCTCCTGCCAGAACCTCATGGTTATTATGTACCAAGAAGATTATCTGTTTCTATTGATTGTGGTCCAATAATGTTTATTATATGCAAACCCACATTTATTTTTGCACCCCTAACTAAATTTCTTTTTGCAACCTGCTGAATTGTTTCATGTTATCTCTAGTTGTGAATTAAAGGAGTGCTGTATTTTTGTCTTTTGAGAAGCTATCATAGAAAAGCCAGGCCTGCATATTTATTGGGTGTACTGATTTATAATTGCTGACTATATTGCTAAGAAAAAAGAAGGCCCTAATAAGGAGAGAAAGAGGTGATAAGAAGAAAAGAAGCTTAAGGTGAGAGGATGAGAAAAGGAAAGTAGAGGGAAAAGTTCAGGTACACTGTGGTGCTGCAAAAGATAAAGCCCAAATATCCCTGTGCAAAATAAAACATATTCATAAATAAAAGCAGATTACAGTGAAGAGTGTGATGAGAATATATCAAGTGTGATACTAACATGTAAATAATTGTAAATTGGAACATCTCACTTCATTCACAAAGCTTATAGAGCTCATTTACATCTGCAAGCATGGTTGTGGTCCACACTATTTCCCAGGAGTGAGCTGAGTGTAAACCACTTTCATTAAAGGTACTTGTGTCAAAATGTGCCCCTTGCACTTCTGTATAATTGCACTCAAAACTACTCAGTCCTTCCTGCTTTCTGTCCCGAACTGGGTGCTGCTGCACAGGGGAATCCTGGAGCTAATGCCACTCCTGATAAGGCTGTAGGTCCAGGGTTCCCCTTGCGCCCAGTGTCAATAGGCACAGCACATTTGCACCTAAAGAATCATGTCCAATCATCATTCACATGGCAAAGACCAGAAATTATTTCAGGCCAACTCAATTGTGGCTGATTTGTGGTGAAATGTCAGTTCAGTTGTGGTAATTTTGCCAAATTAGCCGTAATTGTGGTAAGTGCAGCACAATTTTGTCAAGAGAATTGCCACTTTACGATCACAATGATACCAGAATTCTGAGGGGAAAACACTGGATTGTGGGAAAAAACATGCCGATAGCACTCAAAATTGCACTACTGCACTTGCAGATCAAAATTAGCCCTTATGTATCATGCCCTATCTAGAAAGACAAGCAAACCTATAAAACAAGTAAATAAAAGCCTTGGTTGCTAATACCATATTTAGGAACAGCATGTTTTAACTTCTCAGGCTCTTGTTGATCTTTCAGCATGAAGAGTGTGTTCCAAACAGGCATTCAGACATTCATCTGCAGCCACCATATATTTAGGGGGAGAAAACAAACCAGAATAAAACCTATTCAGGTGTTTCCTAACATCAGTGAGAACAACACGGCAAGAGGACTGAAAAAAAAATTAAAACTAGAGAGAAACATAGAGAAAGAGACAGTGGAGGAACTAGACAGCAATTGAGGGATCCAACCTGCAAGAGAGATAGAGGGTGCTACGAAGTGTGACTTAAGAAAGAATAAAAGAAATGCTAAATGTATTCACAGTCCTGGCTCTGCTTCAGGGAACACAAGAGCTGTGGGCGCCTGATAATACTTCTTCTAATGACAATTTGTATGATGCTGTCAGGATGCACAGTGCTGTACATGTGACTAACCCTGCTGCTTCCCCTTGTACTACACATGCCTAGGATGTTTTTTCCTAATGAGATATTGCATTCATTAGAACAAACTCTAAATTGTCCTATGTATATGAACAAAATCAGCATGACAGCCATGAGCAGAAAACTGCTGTAGCAGCATAGGGAATAACATGTTTATTATGATCAGTACAGAAAGATGAGTTAGAAAGCACATAACAGGCAATGGGGGAGACAAAAGGCCAAGTAAGCATGCAGATCTCAAAGACAAAGCAATTAAGGGAGGAAAACAGAGCTCAGATAGGGAAAAAAACAGAAGACAAGCAATGAGACTCAGTAGCCTTGGGGACTATGTGTGTGGAAAGTTATAGACTCAAATAGAAGGTGCGGGGTGATGGCATTCAGGCAGGTGTAAAATGAAGTCAGCTGGACTGTAAATAAAGCAAGAAAAGATTAAAAAAGAGAGACAGAAAAATATATCGATAAGGGACACTGACAAGGAGAAGGAATAGACACGGAATGCTGTAATGAAGATGAGCTGCTCTTTCAGGCCCTAGGCTGCAGTCATTCACAGGAGGCAGATAGTGCTCTGTGTGTTTATTTTATTGTACATCTGATCTAATAACCCCTGAAGTTAAATATTCCCACCGAGACCTAGTAATGGCAGAATAAGAGGGAGGCGCAGGAGGGGTATGCTGTGTGAAGCTGTAACTAATCAGATCTCTTCAGTGTCCTGTCTGACATTAATTCCTCTGTCTATTCCTGTCTGTCTACAGCAGTAAAACACTAAATGGTCATTATCCAGGCAGAAGCAGAGATATGAGGAGCACGGACATCTTGTATGCCCCTCCTCAATGGTACAAAAACTCACTTTAGGGTTGGACGAGTCATTTATCCTCTACACCATATAACAAACTTTATGGGACTGTCATCATCTGCCATCATGTTTCTATTCCCAGCAATGCTGCACTTCTGTATTTAATAACCCAGTAAGAGACTCCCATACATACTAGTTGTTATAATGCATTCCTGAATGGTCAGGCCTGAATTATAAAGAAAAACATTTATAGTTTATGGGCTTGTCATACAGGCCTTTACTCTAAAGAGACTCCTACTTCTATAATTAGAAATACTTAACTAATGACTTTTTTTCAGCATTGATTTACAACACTGTATACTTCCAATACTGAATTAGAACAAAAGACGAGCTATTGCTACATGAAGAATTTTTTTATTTGCTTATAAGCAAAATCGGTAGTTATCTGTATTTATGGTCAATAAATAATTTTCCATGCATTAAATAGAGAACTGTAGCGGTATGCCTTAGGCATAGAGCAGTTTCCATTCAGCACTTCCTAGATGTCACTGTACTCCTCACATTTCCCTTCCCTCCTAACCCTCTATTTGTGTAGCCAGTGCATGGGCACGTGCATCTGGTCCCCTATTTTGACACATAAACAAGATTTTGACATGATACAAAGCTTGCCTTAATAAGAGTGTTCACAAAATGGCAGCTGCCTGCTTGCTGTGATTGTGAATTCCAGGGCTAAAGGAAACAAGATTTAAATAATCTATATATTGTAAGTAAAGTTTATTTTGCTTGACAAACACAATAGAACACAAACTGGAATTGTTTCATAGGGTAATGTTATTTGAAAACATTAGGAAAGACTGAATTTCTGGATCGTTCAAAACATAAGAGGATGTTTTCTTTGAACCTATGAGAAGATAGATAGAACCTGTGAGAGCTTAGGTAATTCCATGGATGAGATGCTGTAGGGCAGGGGTTCCCAACCTTTCTTACTCATGAGCCACAGTTAAATATAAATGTTTCCATTGAACTTATTCAGTTAGACCTTATTCAGAACTTATTCAGCCAACACCTAACTGAATAAGTTCAATGGAACCATTGTGATTGGATGTCTGTGACTGTACTACCCTCAAGTTTAAATGCCGGGGAATTCCCTACCAGTCATTGTTCTGAAGAAGCCACTCGGATGAGTAGTGAAACTTTCCAAAAACTCAGAAGAGTCCAGTTGTTTTAGACTTAATCTGGGTACCCATTATCTAGAAATTTCCTAATTACAGGAAGGCTATCTTCCATTGACATAATAATAAGCTGCATGAAGGCATATTGAAGGCAAAACAATCCTATTGGGTTTATTTAATGTTTAAAGGAGAAGGAAAGGTAAAAACTAAGTAAGGTTTATAAGAAAGGTCTATGTAAATACAGCCATAAGCACTTACAGAACTGCTGCTCTTAGTTCTTAGTGAAAAGAAACACCATATTTCTTTCCTTCTATTTTGTATACATGATCTACTGTGTAACACTTTCTTCTCTCAAAAAAATCCTTCAGGATACGGCAAGAGCCTGCTTAGTTTACTCCTCTCATCTCTCTCCCCCTCCCCTCTCTGTTCTCTCCCCCACCAATCTCTGCTGTAATCTGAAATCAGAACTGTTTCCTGCCTGCACGCTGCTGCCTCGAAGTAAAGTCAGAGCAAGCTAAAATGGCTGCTGCTATTTTTAACAAACACAAGGAATTTCTAAGGCTGTTTACTTAGGTATGGTAAAACATTCTGCAGAATAAATGTGGCGTTCTAGCAGTATTGTGACTAATCTATTGGCTATAAAGTAGCTTTTCTTTTCCTTTAAATAATATTTTTAGTGGACTACAGATACTGAAGATCCAAATTGCAGAAAGACCCCTTATCTGGCAAACCCCAGGTCCCGAGCATTCTGAGCAACAGGTCTTACACCTGTAATAGATCCATACCTTTAGAACCTTGTTTCCTTTTTGTAAAATATTAATTTCTAGTAAAATACATTGCTGTCAATGTCACTTTATAGAAGCCCACCAGAAATTCTCTGATACAGTATATCAGTTTGCAGTTAAAAACACAGTCCTTTATTACTTACAGTCATGGTACAAAGGAGTCAACCCCTTTACAATAATAAAGTGGCAAAGAGCAGCACTATAAATGGATTCTGATAGTACATTTATACAGCTTCCAGTAGTGTAATCCCAAAGGAATGTGTAGTGCATTTCTACAGTCTGGCACTAAATGATCCTTATATAAACAGATTAAAGAGATCTGTGTTATAATAGCTGGCTATCTGTACAATTAGGACTCATCTGTGTAGGCTACATAATTGATATGTCACCCTGGACAGAAACAATTAATCCCAGCGGGGCTTTACTACTGACTGTCAGTGCAACAGCCACTAGTAATTGTATAAACAAATGCCACCAATCAAATAATGGATTTGTAGGCCCATTGACAAAGATAGGGAAATGTGGTCCAGAGATATGTGTTTTTATTTACACAATCTACATGGATACAGGGCAGGAGTACAATAGCTGCTTCTAAGTGATTCCACATGCAGGTAAGACCGTCAGCAATGTAAACCTTATCCGATTTTATATTCTAGAGACACCACCGGTGCACTTCAATAATAAAGGTTTGTTCCTTGGAAGTCTTCAGTATAATAACAGGCCTTTATTGTATAAATCACACCCTTTGCATTGCACAGAGCTTTATGCTGTGTGAGCCCCCTGCTGCACTACAATACGCGGCTGATGGCAAGCGACCCCTCTCTCTTTTGCTCTAATGCTGAACATCTCTGTTATTTGCAAGGTTTTCCCTCTAGAACTGCAAATAGATAAACTGCCTCCAACAGTGTTACATCAGTGCCCTATGCACCGCACTGTGTCCCCATATCCTCCTGATTGCTTCTCTCTGCCAGCAAGCAGCACTTTTATATGTTAATATCATTGCTATGAAATCCCTGGAGTCCAGTCTCCGGCCTGTGATTTTCTTTCATCTTTCACTTTCAAATTAAACTTCCACAAAATCCTTCTCCCTATCCACCTCTATTTTATATTTTACAGTCACATTTTCCTCTTTCTCTTTCACACTAAAATATCAGTCCTTGTCCTGTGTAGTGTTTTGCCCTCACAGCAGATGCCCCGTATTCTTGATACCGTATGAACAAAAAACAAAGGTCTGTGCTCTACAAACATTACTTTTCTACAAACCTGCCCTATTATGTGGAACTTTCAACAAAACCTTATTAAGTTACAACAACAAAAAAAATTGCTTGGTAGATTTAAGAACAGTTAACAGTTAAAGGGGAATATTACCTATTGGATGCTCAAGATACTGGGTAAAGTTTTACGTTTTAAGATTGGTTCACCCTTAATGTAGGTGTTCAGAGAACTCTGTTGCTCAGTCTGTGACATCATCCCCCCTGGCTACAGACTGGGGAGGAACCCGATTGGCTGGATGCCCCAGTGCAGTGTTGGGAGGGAAAGGTGTGCCTAGGTTTGGAGCCAAAAATCAGGGGCGGCCCAGCAGTTTATAAAGGGAGCCCCTGTTGTTTTGCCAGCAGTTGAGACAGATAGATCCAGTAAGCAGTGACTGTAAAGACTGTGCCAGCTGTAAAGAGTGATCTGCTACACTGCGGTCAGATGCCTTAACCTTGCGGATCCCAGTGTGTGATCCATCTGAGGGAAGGTATTGAAAGTCTTCTGTGTGTGTCCCCTGACAGGTGTTTCTCATGTGCATGCTATGTAGATAACAAGCTGTCTAATTCCAGGCAGTGTCATTCTGTGGCTACTAAAGCAAATAAAGTGCTGTCTTAAAAGGGCATTGACTCAAGGGATGAGAACATAATTTTGCCGCTTTATAGGTCCCTGGTAAGGCCTCATATTAATGAGCTGGAGAGAGTGCAGAGACATGCAACTAAACTGGTAAAGGGGATGGAAGATTTAAGCTATGAGGTTAGACTGTCGAGGTTGAGGTTGTTTTCTCTGGAAAAGAGGCGCTTGCGAGGGGACATGATTACTCTGTACAAGTACATTAGAGGGGATTATAGGCAGATAGGGGGAACAGAGCTTACAGTTGAAGCAGCGTAGGTGGTTTTCACAGTGAGGTTGTGGAATGCCCTTTCTAGTGATGTGGTAAGGGCAGATTCTGTTAATGCCTTTAAGAGGGGCCTGGATGAGTTCTTGAACAAGCATAGTATCCATGGCTATTGTGATACTAATATCTACAGTTAGTATTAGTGGTTGATAGTGTAGTATAGATTGGTAAGTATAGGTTTGTGTGTGCTGGCTTTACTTGGATGGGTTGAACTTCATGGGCTCTGGTCTTTTTTCAACCATATGTAACTACAGTATGTAACCTTTTGCAGCTTTCAAATGGGGGTCACTGACCCCAGCAGCCAAAAAACTATTGCTCTGTGAGGCTACAGTTTTATTATTATTTTTATAATTTTTTGGTATTTTTTTTATATTCAGGTCCTCTCCAATCCATATATCAGTCTTTCATTCTAACCACACCATGGTTGCTAAGGTAATTTGTATCCTAGCAACCAAATAGCTGCTGAAACACCAAATGGCAGAGCTACTAAACAAAAACTGAAATGATGAAAAAAAACTACAAATAATAAAAAATAAAGACCGATTGCAAATTGTCTCAGAATATTCATCTGTACACCATACTAAAAGTTCAACTCAAAGATGAACTACCCCTTTAAGTTAACCTTCATTTTTTTATAGAATGGCCAGTTCTTAGCAACTTTTCAATTGGCCTTTATTTTTTATTGTTTTTAAACTATTTGCTTTCCTCTTCTGACTTTCTTTAAATTTCAAAAGGGGGTCACAGACTTTGCCAAAATCATTGCTCATTGAGACAAAAGTTACTGTTTCCTTTTATTACTCAGCCTTCTATTCAGAACCACTCCTATTTGTATTCCCCTTTCTCATTCAAACGAATTTGGACCCTAGCCACCATTTAGCTCCAAATATTCAGTTGTTGAATATAAAGCTAAATAATTAAAAAACTCACAAATATAGATAAAGCCTCTGCAAATAACTGCAAATAACTTCAACTCACTTATCACATTTAACATAGAAAACTGCATTAAAGCATCTCATCTAATGAAAGAGTTTATTTCTGAGGCCTCATGTGAACAATGGTGGTATTGCATGCTCTTGGAAAGGTTAAATGAGTTTAATGACTTTAGATAATACAGTTTCTTCAGTTTATCTCATGATGAATTTAACACTCAGATCCAAGTGGCTTCATCTCTAATGAAAAATGAAGACCAATGGGAAATTGTTTAAGAATATCACTCTCTACAACATACTAAAAGTTAATTTGAAGGTGAACAACCCCTTTAACAAAAAAGAGCAACTGCATATAGTATATATTGAGGTAACTTTATTTTAGGTGCAATAATAAGCAAGCTTCTGCTTTTAATCTCTAAATTAAATCTCTAAATGTTAGAGGGGATATTTACCAGTTAGGGCTGTGGCAGATGGGGAGACTATTTGCCCGCAACATATCTCCCTTGTCTCCCCGAAACACCATCCCACGGGCAAGTATGTAAATCGCCGGTGGGATGGTATATGCGGCGCCATGATTTCTCCCAAATTGCGGAAGTTTCCTCTCTTCCGCGATTTCAGGGAAATTGCAGCGCTGCATATGCCATCCCACCGGCGATTTACATACTCGCTGGTGGCATGGTATTTCGGGGAGATTAGTCGCCCGCGACAAGGGAGATTTGTCGTGGAAGACTAGTCTCCCCGTCTGCCACAGCCCTTAGTGCTCATTCAGCAAGCACTTCTCCCCCACTCTGGTTGCAGTCTGCACCTTGCACTGGATAAAAATATCAGGGGCCACAGGCCAGCCCTGTCCTTACCAGCTGCCATTTGGCAGCCATTTAGAACAGTTCCCCTTTGCAGCATGTATCCTCTGCTTTTCACAAGCTTGCACTGAACATTATTAAAGAAAAATCTGCTGCCCCCCAAACTTGTACCACCTTAGGCTTTAGCCTTTGCTTTAATCCACTCCTGTATATGTGCGGGAAGCTCTAGCTAAAAATATCTACTTAAAAAGTCATAACGTAGACCTGTAGGTTGGAAGGCTTATTAGTTGCTTATGTCACTCATTTGTCACAAGTGCCATGCATGCTACCTCTAATCTAACGTTCTGTATGTTTCACTGACTGCTGCTCTAACCTTACAGTTTTCTGAGATTCCATCACAATAAACCAGCGATAACCTTGTTAAACCTGATTTCACGCTTGCTTTTCACCTGTTGGGTTTTTTTGCGTGTAAATTTCAAATAGCAAACTGAAATATAGCAACTTAATGTTGATGAGTTTGGAAGTAATCATCTTGAAATGCCTAAACAATGCAGCACTCTTTTATCTGAAAGTAATTTGTACAATAAACATTCCTGGAGTGTTCTCATTGGTCTCAGGATTTACCGCTCATCATCGCCCATTCATTGAGCTTGCTACAAGGTAACACACAGAGGACACAAAGTGCCGCAGTGACATTCACAGACTGTGTTCCTGCTCCATTGTCTTGGCAGACTCATTGTCCTGCACGAGCCTCATACTGCATCATTGTACCATCAAATCTCTGTGCTGCCCTTCAAATGTGTGAATGGGAGACTGTCTGCCGGGACCACGTTCATTGTCACCTTATCTGGGGCTCTCTCCGCTCCCGACATCTTATCTTCTCCACCCAACCTTCCTTGAGAAGGAGAAACACAAATTAAGAGGTTGAAGACTTTGATGTGTTAACCCATCACTCTCAAGGGCAGCAAAGCTCTTTTAAATTAATGCTGGGGGCCTAACAGCAATTATTCAAGGGAAATGCACGTTACTACACTAGTTTCTCTTACACAACATTGGCTCTTCAAACTTTTCAACACCTTTCTCTTTGTGTTGCACACTGAAAAGCCCCAAAGATCAGCAGCCAGATGGTGAATGCATATGTATATTTTGAGAACATAATTACAGGTGTCTTTGTATAATATAAATGTAAGTAAGTACAAGCACAAGAAGTACAAATATATATATATATATATATATATATATAAGTAATTTGTTGTTTGCATTTGTTTACTCAAATTTTGTAAGTAGATTTTGATGCTTGGTATATATATGTATATATATAGAAAGTTCAAAATGATCAGCACTCACGAAACAAGTAATTACTGAATGCCTGGGTGCAGTCCTCATCAGCGTGGATAGTAGAAAACATGGATCGCATCATACAGGACTTATGACGAAAATATTCAGTGATTTATTAGGTGTAAAGCACAAGAACTGACGTTTCGGCCACAACAGCAGCCTTTTTCAAAGTTACACGTAAGCAAACAAGCAAGACTTAAATACCCAGTGTGACAGGAAACCAGATAGTGACATGAAAACATGACGTATACATTACAGTGCAGAAAATGAATTGAATAAAATCCCTTTCACATTATAAAATGCGTATAATAAAGAATGTGTCACAATTCTTTCATCGCATAATTAATTATAACTCGCTCTCTCTCTTAGGACCCGGGGCACTGTTAGTAGACTACATATATTTTACGTTAATTTCATTGACCAGTTTTTTTATAAAGTTAATCAGTATGGAGTCACAAAGATAGTTATAATCCAAACGGATATCGTAAACAATATGCGCTGCATCTCCCTGCATTTACATTTACAATGCGCTGTGTAGTCTCAAAAATATTAAACTGTTTATTAATCATTAGTAATTTTGTATGTAACGAATGCTAGGTATAACTATGTGTGTGTCTATATATATATGCATAGGTCTAACTATGTGTGTGTCTATATACAGGTCCTTTTCAAAAAATTAGCATATTGTGATAAAGTTCATTATTTTCTGTAATGTACTGATAAACATTAGACTTTCATATATTTTAGATACATTACACACAACTGAAGTAGTTCAAGCCTTTTCTTGTTTTAATATTGATGATTGTGGCATACAGCTCATGAAAACCCAAAATTCCTATCTCAAAAAATTAGCATATTTCATCCGCCCAATAAAAGAAAAGTGTTTTTAATACAAAAAAAGTCAACCTTCAAATAATTATGTTCAGTTATGCATTCAATACTTGGTCGGGAATCCTTTTGCAGAAATGACTGCTTCAATGTGGCGTGGCATGGAGGCAATCAGCCTGTGGCACTGCTGAGGTGTTATGGAGGCCCAGGATGCTTCAATAGCAGCCTTAAGCTCATCCAGAGTGTTGGGTCTTGTGTCTCTCAACTTTCTCTTCACAATATCCCACAGATTCTCTATGGGGTTCAGGTCAGGAGAGTTGGCAGGCCAATTGAGCACAGTAATACCATGGTCAGTAAACCATTTACCAGTGGTTTTGGCACTGTGAGCAGGTGCCAGGTCATGCTGAAAAATGAAATCTTCATCTCCATAAAGCTTTTCAGCAGATGGAAGCATGAAGTGCTCCAAAATCTCCTGATAGCTAGCTGCATTGACCCTGCCCTTGATAAAACACAGTGGACCAACACCAGCAGCTGACATGGCACCCCAGACCATCACTGACTGTGGGTACTTGACACTGGACTTCAGGCATTTTGGCATTTCCCTCTCCCCAGTCTTCCTCCAGACTCTGGCACCTTGATTTCCGAATGACATACTTTGGACCACTGAGCAACAGTCCAGTGCTGCTTCTCTGTAGCCCAGGTCAGGCGCTTCTGCCGCTGTTTCTGGTTCAAAAGTGGCTTGACCTGGGGAATGCAGCACCTGTAGCCCATTTCCTGCACACGCCTGTACACGGTGGCTCTGGATGTTTCTACTCCAGACTCAGTCCACTGCTTCCGCAGGTCCCCCAAGGTCAGGAATCGGTCCTTCTCCACAATCTTCCTCAGGGCCCAGTCACCTCTTCTCGTTGTGCAGCGTTTTCTGCCACACTTTTTCCTTCCCACAGACTACCCACTGAGGTGCCTTGATACAGCACTCTGGGAACAGCCTATTTGTTCAGAAATTTCTTTTTGTGTCTTACCCTCTTGCTTGAGGGTGTCAATGATGGCCTTCTGGACAGCAGTCAGGTCGGCAGTCTTACCCATGATTGCGGTTTTGAGTAATGAACCAGGCTGGGAGTTTTTAAAAGCCTCAGGAATCTTTTGCAGGTTTTTAGAGTTAATTTGTTGATTCAGATGATTAGGTTAATAGCTCGTTTAGAGAACCTTTTCATGATATGCTAATTTTTTGAGATAGGAATTTTGGGTTTTCATGAGCTGTATGCCACAATCATCAATATTAAAACAAGAAAAGGCTTGAACTACTTCAGTTGTGTGTAATGAATCTAAAATATATGAAAGTCTAATGTTTATCAGTACATTACAGAAAATAATGAACTTTATCACAATATGCTAATTTTTTGAAAAGGACCTGTATATATATATATATGCGTATATATATATATATATATAGACACACACATAGTTAGACCTAGCATTCGTTAGATACAATACCTAAATAGAGACTACTTGGAGATGGTGACTGAGCTCATTTAACCGAAATAAGTATTATACCATCTGAAGCGTTTTTGTTGAGAGCATGCATTCTTCAGATGGTTCTACAGTGAGCTGGTGCAGTTGACTGACAGCATTTTGTACACTTATAAGATGCCATTATGACCTCTTTGTGTGCTATCACTGAATGTGACAGACATATCATGCATTAGAGGCTCATTTAGCTCAGCTGTACCAATACTGCAGTATGTTATTTTAGGGCCATTATACTCTTGGGAAGCCCGAACAGGCAGCTAAGCTGAGAATGTATGGAAGCTAGATTCTATGGAATTTTACACTTTTACAGATTGCTATGTAAGTAGCATCCTCAATAGCGAATCTGTAAATTAAACTTGATTACCAAAGTTGCGCTATCAAGCTGAGCACCTCTGTATACCGAACAGGTATGGGATCCATTATCCAAAAACCCATTATCCAGAAAGTTTCAAATTAGGGAAATCCTATCTCCAATAGACTCCATTATAAACTAATAATTAAAACTTTTTAAATGTTTTTCTGTAATAATAAAACAGTACCTTGTATTTGATCCTAAGATGTAATTAATCAAACAACCCTGGGTTTAATTAATATTGAAATGATTTTTCAGTAGACTTATGATATAGAGATCCAATTTACAAATTACAAATTCTGGATAACAGGTCCCATACCTGTATTTGTATATACAACTTTTGCAGTAACCATTAATGCTTATCAGACTAAGTTCAATTATTTTGCAATTATGGTTTCAGTACAGTTCTTGTCCCATAGATAAAGATTTACTAATACACTGTTCTTGACATCTTATGCAGCGGGGTGTTAACGTTACATTATGCAGACAATGGCCTGCTTAGGCTGCTGTTCTTATGTGAAGCACAACATTTTTTTGTGTTTGCTTTCAGTTAACCAAAATGAACATTAATCAGCTTGCCCATATTAACTGGTGATGTATCTTAATACAACCTCCAGCACTATGTGACTGTGAATTTCACTTACAAGTTGTGACAAGTGAACTTTTTTATTGAATCCACTCAAGGAAAAAAAATAATAGAATAGATTTTAGCCTGGGCATTATCTGCAAGGAGTTTGGATATTTTCCATACACTTGTATGGCTTCCTTATCATCCCACACAACACATACAGGCAGGTTTGGCTGGTGAATTTTTTAATGCGATTGTGACTTTTTCCTTTTTTTGTCACTGAAAATTTTTGTAGCAGTTTAGCAAGAAAAAATCTCCCATGGCAAAATGCAGAATTTCGCAGTGAATCCATGCCCGGGGAAAAAATTCACTCATCACTACTGGTGAGATAGGGTAGCTCCACACTGACTGCTGGCCTGCATGAGGCTCTTCTTGGAGTAAAACTGTGTCTCTGGGCTTCTAAAACTTGCCCCCAAGCCAGAAATTTAAAAATGGCACCTACTTTGAGGCCACTGGAAGCAACATCAAAGGGGGTAGTGAAGAAAAAATGTTGCCCCTGAGCCACTGGTTGGGGATCACTGGCTTAAAGTGGACCTGTCACCCAGACATAAAAAGCTGTATAATAAAAGCCCTTTTCAAATTAAACATGAAAACCAAAATCATTTTTTTATTACCACATCCATACCCATTATAAAAGCATTTACAATTCCCAGCTGACAGTCATATATTGCCTGCCCCGCCTCTATGCATAGAGGTGTGGCAGACAGTTACTTTCCCTTTCAATTCAGAACTTCTTAGATGTTGCTGCCCTCCTCACATTGCCCTACCCTCCTCACCATGTAATTTTGTAACATGGACAGTGCATGGACATGGGCATTAGGTCCCCCCATACTGGCACAGAAACAAGAATTTGGCGTAATGCAATGCCTGCTTTAATAACAGTGTCCACAAAATGGTGCCTGTCTGCTTTCTGCAATTGTGAATTCCAAGGCTGAAGAAAATAAGATTAAAATAATTTATATAGTGTAAGTAAAGTTTACTTTGCTTGACAAACACAAAAGAAAACAATTTAGAATTATTTCTTAAAGTGACAGGTCAGGTCCCCTTTAAGATTTGGGATTGGGTGATACAAAATCAGCCCTGCCCCTTAGTAAAATGAATAATGTATTAAGAAGACTATGAAGGTATTGTAATGCATGTCTCAACGTCTACACACAGCAGTTTGCCTTTAAACAGATATTCAATTGCAACTTGCTTGCTGGTTGTTATGGGTTACTAAACTAGCTGCAAACTTTGCACATTTTATTTTATAAGCCCTATATAGTGCTAAAGCTGGCCACACAGTTCAGTGTAGTCCCCAGGCAGGCCCAAAGAGAGGATTTTAATGGAAGCAGGCAGGAAGTTGAGCGTCTTATACTTCCTTGTTGGCTCGAGGGATTGGCATTCTGAGTGTTCTGTCTATACGGCTAGCAATCTATGTAGAATTATAAATGCTCTGGAGGATCTGCTTGTGAATCTCTTATTAGATAAGCTTTGGCTGCAGACTTAAACTGTTCTTTAGTCAAGTTACAGAGTTTTTTTATACCTATAATGTAGCATAACAGAAAATAATTTGCAATATCATGCTTTTCATGGATTCCTATTTAGGTAGGAGAGTCCACATTTAAAGACCCAAAAGGGGCAAGTTACTGAAAAGTAGGTGCAGTCTCAGCAGATTTAGTCTGATCTTGGTGTGGCCAAATTGAAATTTTTTTTAATACTTTGGTCATAGAAAACTGTGAATATATGACAGAGGACCCAAAATTCCAAAGGATTATTATGTCAAGAAAATGAACTTTGAAAAACAGCAATAATGGGGCAGAGTACATTCAGTGGGATTAGAATATTAATGAATGAAAGAGTGAGTAAACATTGTGTAGGAGGCTAAGGTGAAAACAGGATCTGCGTGTGTAGAGAATCCTGTCTACTGAATGAGACCCTTGCAGATTCTCCTGTCACTGTTTAGCTCTTAGACAGCAGACTTAATGCTAGACGTCCCTGCGGTTTGTAATTATGAATTTGACAAGTTCATGTGTTTGCTGTTAATTATTATAATTAGCTTTCGTTTCGCACAGACGCATCCGTTTAACAACAATATTAGCAGCAGGAGGAGACCCCATGACCGATTCTGGATGATAAGAGATCGACGGGGCCCCTCAGATCATCTGGTATGGAATTAACTCTTTCTAGCCTTAAAAACAGTTCTATGCAATATACGTATGCAAAAATAAAATAATATTTTTGCTGCCATTTTTCTTACTGCTAACTCAAACCATTGAAACCAATGGGTACATCAAAGAATGTTTGAATAAAATATGATCTTTCTATCATTCATTCCAAAAGTTGCTGTTGCGTCAAAATGGGCGCAGTCACATCAAAATAAGCGCTGACACGTCAAAAAAAGTCATGTAACAAACACGTTTAGCAAATTATTGTAGTTTTGCAAGTTTTTTTGCAAAATGGGACAGATTTGCTCATAACTACTGATAACTACATGTTCCTGGCTTCAAGGTACAATCTATATAGAAGCTTGCTTTCAAGTCACCTACAAATAGCCTAAGTCTAAATAGTCTTATAACATATCTTCTCCAACATATTCCATCTTGAGAAAATATTATCTTTTACTTCCCAACTTACTGTAGCTGGGACAAAATTTTGGCATGCATTTAATGGGCTTCGGATATATCCTGCTATGAAGTTGGCAAGAATTTGTTATTTAGTATACAGTTATGAATGTTTTAGGATAGCTAACAAATTGTCTTACCTTGCTTGGAAATACAGAATAGATATTATGGGGATTTATTTAATTTCCAAGCTCAGAGAAAAACATGTCAGTTATATGTGGATAAAAGGTCCTACGCCTGTACACAAACATTTTATTATTTATAGATGTGGAAAAGGTCAGCTTTAATACATTTGCACTCCCTGTAGCTTTTCCCTTGTAGTCAGAAAGAGAAAAGGAACTCATTTCATTGCATTGGATACTTCCCTAGTAGGATGTATGACATTCTAGGATATTATACACAAAACACAGATAGAAATCCCCAGCGCTCGGTCTAACCCACGCTGTAGCGTTGACCAGCTGCTAGAAACACTCTTGTGCCAGCGCTCGGTCTAACCCACATTCTGGAGCTGACCAGCTGCTAGAAACGATAAAAAGCCATTATTTATACACAAAGAGAAAGAAAGATTGCCAGTGCTTAGTTTGCCTTTAAAAATAATTTTTACAAAAAATGAGGTGTTAGTACCACACTTTGGCCAAAATATGTAAGGTCACGTGCCACATCAAGGCCCCTCATTGTACGTGAGTCCTACACTGTCTAATTCTAGGATATTATGGTTGATCACAAAGCAAGCACGAGTAGCTTCAGCTTTAGTGAAGAGTTCTAGTGAAACAAAGTCAGCCTATGCCACTACGTGCTAGTGTTTGAAACTGATAGAGATAGATAGAGACTGATAATGGATTGGAAGTAGTGATGGGCAAATGTTTCACCAGGCATGGATTCGCGTCAAATTTCCACATTTCGCCATTGGCGAATTGTTTCACAAAAGGGATGAAAAAATTTGCTGCGCATCCCAAAATTGTCACCCGCGTCAAAAAAGAATTGTTGCAGGCATCAAAAGAATAGCCGCGGACGACAAAAGAATAGACACGCAACAAAAGAATAGTCGAGGGTGACAATTGTTTTGATGTGCGACATTTTCACCGTTTCACGAATTTTTCTGCGAAACAAAATATTTATATAACACCGTGGTAATGTTTATATCATACTGGGGTACTGTGTGGTATTGGGGTGGTGGATCTAAGTAATGTTTTCAGTAGCCTATAAAAATAATCATATTGTACTATCTATGCTATACTAAAAGAGCCCCTGGTGCCTTACATGTGCATACACATTAAGTAAATAGCTCTCTAAGATATTGCAAGAACTCCCAGAGATTGTTAAAAATGTGTGTAGCTAGAGTGGGCTAGAAGTGCACAGGGCAATCCTTATACAATAACATGGTCTCAGGGCAGTATATTTTACTAAGGAAAGATTATATTGAAGTAACCTACAAACAGGGATTTCCATGATGGATCTGAGGAATATATTGTTTATTTCAGTTTTGCAAAACCGTTTGATAGGGTGCCACATGAGAAATTACTGATAAATTCATTAATATGAGTTAAGGGAAAACATTTGCACTTGGATCAAATGCAGGTTAGAGGATAGGTTTCATAACATACTTCTGTAATTAGAACCTCTTAACATCTCATAACAGCTGCAATATATTGTATAATAAATGATCTCCTGGGAGACAGAGCTCCTCAGCATTTCTACCTATGCACATAAATCACCACAGAAAACAGACTTAACTCTGGATAATCGAAAGAAGTCAGATTTTAATGCATTGACTGGGGTTAAAGGAGGTTTGCACTTTTTTTATAATAAATTATGAGCAGATTATTTGCCTTAGGCTATTCTGCACAGAAGCCCTATTTATTTTCATATTTGCAATACATTTGATTACTTATCAAAGATGGTGACATTGCTTGGACTCACCAGGTAACATAGTAATATTACTGCGCTATTTTGTTTTTGGTGAAGGGTATATAAAATAAAAAACAGGGTCTTCTCGCTGTGTCCTGGTGGACATTTAGGGGCTGATTCATCAAAGTATGAGTTTGAATCCCGAAATGGGTAAAATAAGTTTAGATAAGATAATTTTCGATGATCACAAATATCACGAAAATGCTTACAAAAACCATATTAGTCACGATAATATTGTATTGGCAATCCGAAAGTCACAAAATTTTCGTATCCGAACTATTGTAAACAGCAGGAAAACCTTTCTGACTTTGATCCTTCTGTGCATGATTTTGGAAGCCTCCCATAGCAATCAATGGCACTGTGCAGCTCCAACCTGGCCCAAGGAAAGTCATGAGACCGATGCTTGAATGAATCTGAAACTTTCGTACTCGGCGTGACAATACGATTTTTTCACATAATTTTTGACGCACAGTATGAAAAAGTTGTGCAAATTAGCAAACAAAACAGTGAAAGCACACAAGGTATGAAAACTTTGAAAAAATACGATTTTTTTGTATTCGGAGGCAATCGTACTTTAATAAATGGGCCCCTTAGCATGCATAATTGTGTATGACTCCATCTCTAAAATGTTGGGAGTTATTCTGCAACATTTGGGTGGTGCAAAACAGTGTACATCACCTTTCAGTGATGCTGAACGTGTCATTGCATCTAAAATGTAGTGACTTTTTAATATTTTTTTACTGCTGCAAACAACCTACTCATACTCTCTTAAAGGGATTGTTATAATTGTCATATTATAAATTTTATTACTAAATCACACAGTGTAAATTGTAAATAATTCATTCTACTATTTAACGTTGCATTCTCGAACCAATAAATGTGTTTTTTTTTAGTTGTAATATTAATGTGTAGGCAGAGACCCCATCTCAGGTCATTGTGTCTGATTCTGAGCTCTCAGAAAAAGCCAGCACTTCACAATGAGACTGTTTTCAGATAAGTTATTATTTCTCCTACTCAATTTAACTGGAGAAGTTATGCAGAAGGAGTCGTTGAACTTTTACTATTGAGTGCTAGTTTCATATCAACCACTAGGTGGGGCATGTGAGCATTTTTAACCTGCCCATTGTTCTGCTGATCAGCTGCTGGGGGGAAAGGGAGTGGGGTGATATCACTCCAACTTGCAGCTCAGCAGTACATTTAGATTGAAGTTTATCAGAGCACAAGTCACATGGCTGAGGGCACATTGGAAATTAAGAATATGTCTAGCCCCTAGTCAAATTTTAAAATGAAAAAAAAAAAAAAAAAAAAAATCTGTTTGCTGTTTTTGATTTTCCTGGAGCGGCACTATTAACTGATGTGTTTTGAAAGAAACATGTTTTCCCATGACAGTATTGAAATATTTATTTTTAGACAAATAGAAAAGGACATTATGTATTATTTATTAGTAAGGTTTACATTCACATTTTTACATAGATATTCAGACAGGCATGTTGGATTATTTTTTTGGAACACTATGGGGCTGATTTACTTACCCACGAACGGGTCGAAATGAGTCCGATTGCGTTTTTTTTCGTAATGATCGGTATTTTGCGATTTTTTCGTATTTTTTGCGATTTTTTCGGCTTCTTTACGAATTTTTCGTTACCAATACGATTTTTGTGTAAAAACGCGAGTTTTTCGTAGCCATTACGAAAGTTGCGTAAAAAGTTGCGATTTTTCGTAGCGTTAAAACTTACGTGAAAAGTTGCGCATTTTTCGTAGCGTTAAAACTTAAAAGGTGCAAAGTTTCGCGTAAGTTTTAACGCTACGAAAAAAAGCGCAACTTTTTGCGCAAGTTTTAACGCTACGAAAAATCGCCAGATTTTACGCAACTTTCGTAATGGCTACGAAAAACTCGCGTTTTTACGCAAAAATCGTATTGGTAACGAAAAATTCGTAAAGAAGCCGAAAAAATCGCAAAAAAATACGAAAAAGTCGCAAAATGTTCGTTTTCAAGTCGGAACTTTTCCAATTCGGGTCGGATTCGTGGGTTAGTAAATCAGCCCCTATGAATTTGTGTTTATTCATATGAGTGGGAGCAGCCATGATTGCTATGATAAGGTAAGCTGATTTGAAATCTGTACTGAAATAGCAATCATTGTGTTCTATAATTCAGTAGAGAACATATTACAGACATTGGATGCACCATTGTTTTACTGAGCAGGAAAAGCAATACAAAGCATTTATTGTTCTTGCAATACTTAACTGCTCACTATAATGTTTATGGGAAAAATAAAAAAGGGATAATAATACACTGAATGATTAGGTGGAACAGCTCTTGTACTGTGCAGTGTAGCTTCTCATTGATGGTAAGAAAGAATATATTAATCCTGAATTCACTTCCAATCATAGACAGTATTAATGTATAACTTTATTAAGCGCTACTAAAATACACAGTGATGTACAATTTTACAGTGTACAAACGTACACAGAGGGAAGACAAAATGATAATTAATAGCAAATAGATACATATAACTATACAAAGATAAACCACTGTATGTAATTAAAGGTTGCCTAGTTGGGCAACCTATAGCAACCAACAAGATGCTTGCTTTAAAACAAATTAAATGCTACCTGCTGATTGGTTGCTGTGTGTTATAAGAACTGTAGCAAACTTTGCTCCTTATATTAAATAAACTTCCAAGTGCCACATGGTAAGTGACAAACAGTAGTAGAAAGGAAGCCCCTGCCCTGTAGAGCTTACATTCTAATTAAGACTGAATACCTAAACCTGCGGATCCTACTCTGGGAAACAGAAAATATCACAAAGATGTTAAAAATGATAATCTTGCCCTTAAGCTGTCTACTGTTCTACACAATTTCATCCTTAGACCCCTTCCATGTTTTTTGGTTATTTTAAAAGGATGTAAACATTTTGGCTGACATTATCTATCCATGTGTGGCAGGCTTAAGCAGTAGTAAAACTCAATACAATTCTAGGAAAAAAAATAGAAAAAATATTTTATCACACCAATGTTTCAGCAGTTATTACACTAGATTCAGCTTTGTTGAACTTATTTGACAGCATTTCTCTGCATTTCCTCATTGGATACAATGGTATTTTCTCTACATAAAACATGAGCTAATTTTTGTCATGCCACAGAATTTAGTTCTGAATTTCTTCCAAGTTTCTTATATACAGAATGCATATATTGCTGGGGTTTTATCAGCTACTTGAGTATAATTCCTACAGGGCCATGTTAGTATTTGGTGTTTCCTTCTCCCTTTCCTTACCAGCATTGGCTTTGTGCATGTCTTGAGGTGTACACCCATTTTCCCTTATTTCTGCCACCAGATTTAGAGCTTATTGTTCAGCAGCTGTCTGGGAGATTTTATTTAATGCTTACCCCCATATTGACACTCAAGAGATGCCCCCTAAAGCTGCCACCTTAGGATAGGCGTTTGGATGTCTATGTGGTAAATACGATCCCTGCATATGAGTTCTTGAAGAAGCATAGTATCCAAGGCTATTGTGATACTAGTATCTACAGTTAGTATTAGTGGTTGTATATATAGTATGTGATAGTATAGATTGGTAAGTATAGGTTGTGTGTGCTGGGTTTACTTGGATGGGTTGAACTTGATGGTCTTTTTTCAACCCTATGTAACTATGTTACTATATGTGGTCACTTAGATTCATGTATAGAATTACCTCTTCTCACCCATCTCAGTTAAAGCATATTATTTTATTTCCATTCAATTTTTAACGTCCAATGAAAGCCTGTAAAAATAGCTTCATCTTACAAGGTCCTGTCTTGGGGACAATTGTTCTGTTCTTGGGAAACACCTATGAAGTCCCAAGCCTAAACAAAAATGAAGACGGGGCACCCTCTAGGAACATTCTCTGCTTTACAGTTTGAATTCTGTATAGGGGTGATCCATGCTGATTTCACAGAATAGCAGATGCTAGAGTATTAGCAGTGATGTACCAAAAACTAATTAGCACCTGACAATTAATATATAGTGGACATTAATATTATACATCAGAAAACTGAAATAGCGACATTAAAGTGCGATGTCACAAAAAAGATTTTTTTTCTTCATGTGAAAAAGACACTGATGAATCTGCTTCATTAAACTGCATAGCATGAAGCCTTCTTTTTCTAAGGTGAGAACAATATTGTTTAAAAAGAAGGCATATTATTACCTTTCAAAAGCCTTAGAGAAAGAAGAACTCATCACACTCTGACTGCACATATCATCAACGCACCAGAACATAAGCCCTACTCTTTACCAACACTAAAACACACAGATTTGGAAAATCAAACATATTTAAAAAAGCTTTGTGAAAATTTGGTTTTAGAATACACCAGTCACTGCCACTTTGATGCCATAGCATGGAGTGTAAAAGCATAACTGAAAATAATATTAACTATTGTGTAGGGATTTATGAATGTGTCCCATTGGCAGTGGTCTGAAGTGGGGTAAAAAATTAAATCATTTTAGACATTGATTTGAGGTCATTGTAATGGAATTAATTTAAACATAAAGGCAACAATGGAGCTTTATAAATTAAATCACTACTACTTTTTACAATGGTTTTGGCATAACTTTACATTTTATTTATAAATGTGCCCTATAGAGTAACTCAATAAGGGCAATGTCACACAGGATGTTTTAATTGTTGCTACTTCGGGAATGATCAAAACTCTCACTAGTAGCTTTCTGTCACTTCCAATTAACATCAGTTGGAAGCACTTCCATGGACCTGTGATTATTGGCTGTGTCCGGGGGGATTCACGAAGCTTCCCATAGATACTTTCCCTGCCACTACAACAAGCCCATTATAAAGCTCATAGCTGCCCTAATGAATACAAGAGGTGCCTTACGCCCATGCAATTAAAAAAAAGAAAAGATTGCCTTAGGCAACAACAATTAAGAGGAATGGCAGATAACAACACAGTTACTAAACATTAAGGTGACTCTAAATATCTTTCATCATTTTGATTTATAAAGATGTAGCACTAAAGATAATGCTAATGATGTCCAATCTTATAACATTAAGAACCCACTGGTGCCTTGTACTGACATTATTTACTCTTTGATTCTTATTAACCACCTTACAACACTATTAGAGCATCCTTCTACTTTGATAATAAAGCTACATGTAGGCATATTCACCAATAAAAAATTAAATAAAGAAGGACCAGCCGTGAACTGTGCTTTACATACCTTGCTGTTAATGACATTTGGAGAATGTGCTGTTCAGAGCGCATGGCATTCTGCATGGCATGACACTCAGTGATTAGAAGCTGCCCAACTCTATAACTTTGCATTCTCACCATTTACATGGTATAATAAAGACAGAAATGTTTTTATGATACCAAATGACAGTGCTGCTGAAAGCACTAACATCTTACTTTCAAAAGAAGGGGAAGAGTTAAATAACTGTGATTAGTCTAGTATGATGATACAGTATTTTAAATAAAAGTCATTAATGGAAATTTTATGCAAAATCTGAGAACTTTCTCATTTAAGTACATCTAATATAGCTTTTGGAACCTGTGTTAATGGAAAAATTATACTCAATGTTTTTAGAATGTGAAATTTAATGAGCAGCCACCTCTTTAACAGTTGCATTGGTCAGTATATATAAGGTTGGTTTATACATTGTTCTACAGCGCCCAGACTGTGTTGGACCTTTATATAAATGTGCCAGGCTCATACACCTCAAGTGCTACTCCTCTGCCATGTCAGTCCCTGCAATGGTCAGTCCCTGTCTTTTAGAATTAAATTCTAAACTCTGCTTCAGACTAAATCACTGAACTAATTTCTAGATATTTCTTTGTAATGCTTCTATACTGACCTACTTCCTAAGACCTATGTCATTTCCTTTTCTCATACATGCATTAAAGGCTTTGATAGGGTTACACACCTACTTTCCCATGCACCATCTGACCTTCTTCCAGCATCACCAAAAAATTAAAGTGTATAAAAGTTATTACAATATAATATACTGTTTCCTGCAGTGGTACAACTGGTGTGTTTGGCACAGAGAGACTAATTTAGTTTATATACACAAAAGCAGCGGTGTAGCCATGGGGGCAACCATTAAAAGGAGAAAAGGCACTGGGTACTTAGCAGATAACAGATAAACTCCCATTATATTCTATAGGGCTTATCTGTTATCTGCTGTGTGCCTTTTTTTTTCTTTTTTCCAGCTTGAATGGCTGCCCCCATAGCTACAGCAGGGTATTTATATAAACTATAGTAGGTTTCTGTAGCAAACACACCAGTTTTACCAGTGCAGGGCAACAGTACATTATATTTTAATTACTTTAAAACACTTTCATTTTTTGGTGTTACTGTTCCTTTAAAGGGGTGGTTCACCTTTAAGGTAACTATTAATATGTCATAGAAGGCCTTTTTCATAGCAACGTTTCACTTTTATTTAATCTTTAATTTTTATAGTCATAAAACTACTGCTCTGTGAGGCTACAATTGTATTATTATTGCTACTCACTTACCTTTCTATTTAGTTCCCCTGCTATTTATATTCCAGTCTCTCATTCATGCCACTTCTTGGTTGTTAGGGTAAATTGTTAAAAAAAACTTGAAAAATTAAGACCAACTGCCAAGTGTCTCAGCACATTACTGTGTAAATTATGCTAAAAGTTAAGTTAAAGCAACACTAACCCTTCAAACAATACCTGAAAATATATGTCTTTAAATTAATATGTCAAAGCAGCACGACCGCTTTAAACAAACAATATTTCAAAACATTTTTCTTTAAATTAGCTTACCTTTATCTAGCTTAAAATAGCTTTATAGTGTATACTATATGCCACTAAATGCAATCTTTCATTATGATATTGCCAATCCCCATATCGTGTTTCTCATACCCTTTTCTTATTTTTGTTATTTATTGAGCTAAACAGGGCAAAGAGTGAAACTAAAGCTACTCCATGTTTGGTCCTTGTAAGGTAGAATTTCCCAGTTCACATATAATCCCCACTGCGTGATTGGCTCCTTAGGTAAAACAGTCATAACAAAGTGGTCAAGGGCTCTTTTTTGGTAATCTCATTATCTGCCTCACAAGAACCAAACATGGAGTACCTTTGGTTTCCCTGTTTGACCCATTAAGCTCATGAAATAACAAAAAACAGACTTTTTTCATGATTAAATCTATGGGCTAAAAGTATGCTTAGTGCAAGCCACTGAACTCATGTTGAATGAGGTATATTGCCCCTTAAAATTGTTACTATTTGCAGTTTAAATTCACAATGTAATAAATGTCATTTGGATAATATTACACTAGTGCATTACTCCATTACACGTGTGATCTGAAAGAGTCATATAGTGTTTTCTGCATGAAATTATTGTTTCTGCACCAGATTTGTGCCACTTTATACATAATCCCATCGGCTATGTTATGAGGATTATTTAAACTAACTCACAGATGGAACTGTGATACTTTATATTCTATCTTCATTGTCTAATTATTCCCATACTATTATGCTTAGGAGGTTTCTGGTATTCCTGACTAAGGATGCTGGGGACAGCAGCTGGAGACACACGTATTGATTCTCTCTGGCATATACAACAGCTCTGTCTAATTGCAGGTCTGGGTTTGCATTTTTCTCGTCTGTGTATCTATGCATAATTATCTGTCTATCTAAATGTATCCATGTCTTTCCACCCGTTCATCTGTTTAACTCTGATACATTTGCACTGACAGCGCGGGGCTCTCAGTCTGACAGATATCAGAGCACAATGCGCAGGGATGCTTCTCTCTTCCCTCTCAGACTATTTGCTTTCATTTCCCCATTAGCCATATGCTGCACTCTGCGGTGACAGAGGGAATAGAGATGGCTTTATCATTACCACTCCTAGATAGAGAGAAGACAATTTAGGTAATTAAAGGACACGTTATTCTTTGCAGAATTGCCTCGGTAGTAGATGGTATGAATCCTAAAGGTACTGTAATCTTCCTCACTAATAACCTGTGTACAAATCAACAGCTCATTTGGAGCTCTGTTGTATCAAAATGGCTAGTTCTTTGGCCTGGACTTAAATACCTATAGGAGTGAAATACATACAGGTGTGGGCAAACCAGATTAAAGGGTTTTTTCTTGGATGAGCAGGGCTGCCCATTCCTAGTATTTATCTTGGGGAAGAATTTATTTCGTAGAGAAATTATGAACACAGCAAGGTGTACTGGCAAGGAATGGGGAGACAGGTAAGTGGTGCATTTCAGTTAATTAGAAGGTGACTTCTATAGGGCAAAGCAAATGGATGGAGCACACATATTTACATAAAGTTAACTCATATAAAGTGGCTTCCATTTAAATTGTTTTTAACATGCAGCATACAAATTACATCTGAATCCACCAAACAGCAGAGGAATAATCCCTCGACTCCTAATACTTATATATTCAGTAAATAGTTGATTCAGTTATATTGAAAAATGTATGCGGAAAGTCAGTGCAGCTTTTCACATTATTAGATGCATTATTATATTCATTTCAGCAAGAACTAGTACAATTCAAGCATTAGTGCCAATATAGAACCAGCAGTACAAAAAAAGCCTATTTTTAAGTGGAACGGTACTTAAGGCAATATGGTTCTATAAACAAAACAGCAAACCTGTCCTGGATAGTGGTCCATTTCACAGGTCAGTAGTATTATCTCAGTGGGTAAGTTGTTAAGCCACTACACCTGCTTACTCAGCTGGCCATATGTATACACATACACACAACATGTAAAGTCAGATTTAATGCCATGTGCTAATGAATTTAGCAAGAAAAATGTGGAATCCCTTTGGGTAGAAATTTCAGCAGGGTAAAGGTCAAAGAAAATGATCATTGGTGTATGCTATAAACCGCCCCATATAAGTGAAGAAGGTGAGGCCCCAGCTACTATTTTTAAATGGAGGAGGCTTCACAACTAGGTCAAGTTGTTATTATGGGGGGACTTTAATTATCCGGACATTGACTGGAGTAAATTAACTGGTTTGTACAGTAAATATGCTAAATAACAACTTTTTATTTCAGGCAGTTTAAAAACCTACTAGGAATGATTCTGTTTTGGACCTGGTGATATCTAATAATACTGAACTCATCTCTAACATTTGTGTGGGTGAGCATTTGGGGAACAGTGATCATAGCATGGTCTTTGAGATAATGTGCAGAGACAGCTCTATAAGGGATTAACTAAAAGTACTGTTTCTATTTTTGCTGATGACACTAAATTGTGCAAAACTATAAGTTCCATGCAGGATGCGGCCACTTTGCAGAGCGATTTGACAAAATTGGAAAACTGGGCAGCAAACTGGAAAAAGTTATGCACTTAGGTAGAAATAAATAAACGAGAGCTATCTACTAAATGGTAGTTTGCTGGGGGGATCCTTAATGGAGAAGGATCTGGGTGTTTTTGTAGATAACAAGTTGTCTAATTCCAGGCAGTGTCAATCTGTGGCTGAGTTTTTGAACAAGCATAGTATCCAAGGCTATTGTGATACTAATATCTACAGTTAGTATTGATGTTGGTATATATAGTTTATGGATGTGAGTGTATAGATAGGTCAGTATAGGTTTGTGTGTGCTGGGTTTACTTGGAAGGTTTGAACTTGATAGACTCTGGTCTCTTTTTTCAACCCTATGTAACTATGTAATGATTGTGTGACATGAGGCACCATTGGGCCAACATTATAGGCACCCCCACTGGGGCTGAGGTAAAACCTTGCTTAGGAGACACCATAGTTCATCATAGTTGTCAATAAAATAATGGAGAAGTTGTATAAATAGTATCATGGCATTAGCAATTCCAAAAATATGTTGTTAGAAAATAAGGGAATTTCATTAGGTCAGACAAAACACATACAAATCAGGGTGAAACATTTGTTTACAATATTAGCACATTCTGCAAACTGACCAATTTTACTACTTTGACATTATAAATAGTCCCAAATATGTTGTTTCATTAATACAACCCTTGTATTCAGGGTGCCATGGACAGATGCAAAACATTTTCAAGGTAAAACACTGTGGTGGGTTTTATTAAAACTTGCATGATTATCAGGAAAGTGTTAATGAATTGACATGTTCATTAAAGCTGATAAACGTGTAATTTTGTCAATATACCTTTAGATTTTAGATACATTAATTTTCAATGGGTGTTAGTGCTAAGTAGTGATGAACGAATCTGCCCCATATTGCTTAGCCGAAAAATTCGCAAATCTTTCAAAATATTCGCAAAACGGCGAAAAATTAGTGAAACAACAAAAATGTTGTGTGGAAATTTTTTTTTCTTTTGATGCCCACAACTATTCTTTTGCTGTGCGACTATTCTATTGATGCCTGTGACAATTCTTTTGACGCGCGACTATTCTTGCAACAGTTTTTGGACTATTCTTTTGATGCGCGACTATTCTTGCGTCAATTCTTGGACACGTGGCAAATTTTTCTGTGGCAAATTTTTTCATAGTTACGCAAAACAATCCGCCAATAGCAAAATGCGGAAATTTGCTGCGAATTCATGCCTGGCGAAACATTTTGCCCATCACTAGTGCTAAGCACTACTCTGCATCTCTACTGGGCACTAACACCCATACAAATTGTTATTTCAAGATAAAAACTGCATGTTGTGATTAATAATGTGGACAGTTGTTAAAAAGCAAAAGATACCAGCGCTCATTTATTTTTGCAAGTGCAGTGGGCAACTTGCACTTTTCCCTGCAGTCAGCTATGCTTAAACCCACTTTCATTAAAGGTACATCATGTGCTCCTTGCTCCTCCCCATTGTTATGCTTTGTGCTGCTTAGGCCTTTTCTCCCCTCTGTTTGAAATGGGAAGCTGCTGAGCCTATTAAAGCAGGAGAGCCTGGGAACTACTGCCACCTCCGGAATATGTGGTAGCTCCAGGATTCCCTCAGCACCCTGCATCAATTGACAGATCAGTTGCAGCAAAAGAATAGTTCACACATGTCACTTTCATGCCAAACATCGAAGTTATGCTGATAAATACCAGATGCCAGGTAGATTTTAAAAATATCTGATATGTGATGAAGTGTGCACTCAGTTGCATCCATTTTGTCGAATCGGATGCAATTGCAGTAGGTGCAGTGCACTCGCATCAAGAGAATTGCCCATTTGTGATGAACATGCACTTGAAATTGCACTTTGCTCATGCGCTTGCAGACATAAATCCGCTCTACTTTCTTTTTTTTTTTTTACAAGCAGTCACTTGTTACAATAAATCACTTGTACAAAAATAATGCATCTTGATAAATCGGCCCCATAATCTATCTAAACAACCTCCAAATTGTGACTAATAGGCATAGTCTATTAACCTGAGAAATTCTGAGTGAATCTTCCTATAACTGGAAAAACCCCCTCCGTGCAGAGCACAAGACTGATGGACATTTGCCTCATCAATTCCTCTCCATTTCTCTGTGTTGCTTTTTGCACTGTAAGCATGACAGAAAGGCCAAATAGTCTGTAGCAATCCTATGTCTTTCTAATGTCTACACCCTGATATGCTATAAATTATATAAGATCAGATGCTTCCCTGGCAATTAATGGTTTAGAATTATAATTAAGACAGATTACTGTATATACCTTTTAACATTCCTTGGTTATTTTAGAATTTGATTAAAGGTGTTCTGGAAGTAAAATTTGCCAATAAATATTATTATTATTATGATGGAAACGGTCTTTATTATACAAGAAACATATTTAGTTTGATTTGTTTTGAGTCAAAACAAATTAATAAAATTGATAACCACTTAAAAAATACTTAACATGAGGTAAATAATATCATAATAAATAAATCATAATAAATAATACCATGAATATATGATTTTTACAGTGCAACATTTGATATCTTTTTAATGATGTAAATATTTTAGAAAGGTACTGAGTGTAGTCCTAGGATCCAACCAATGATAAAAGGCTTCCAGCACACAAGGCTCTTTCAAATCAGGACAAAGCCCAATGCTTTATTATGCTTAAGGACACACACCATTTAGAGTGTGATTCACCTTGGCCAAGGGGCACATCTAGGGGTGCTGCTGCCATGAGGTGAGTAGAGAAATTCACCTTAGGTGGCAAAAAGTCTCTCTGCACTATAAGAGCAAAAATTCTGACTGAAAAATGTTGTCTCTTCTAGTGCAGAGATTGCAATAGCGCTCTCTGCACTGGCATTGACCCCCCCCCCTTTATCCACGCCAGAGCTCCTAATGGCATGTGCAGGGAGGGGGCCAGCATTGGAAAGCCCACCCCAGGGTGGCCAGAGGTGCAAAATCACCCCTGGGCACACACCCCATGTTGTGTGCTCTTTGGCATGATAAAGCATAGTGGCTAGTCCCCATGTCCCCATTTGGAAGAGCCTTGTGTGCCAGAAGCCTTTTATCCTTTGTCACATGCTTGTGGGTGCCATATCCCTTATTACCAAGCACCAGGGGCCAACTAGGGAGGCCTGGCTGTACATGTGGGGGAACTTTGTTAAAATACTGTAGTCCCAGTATAATTTTTCTTTATAAATTGCTGAGTTTACCCATAGGTTAATTTATCTTAACCTATCATACTATGTGTTATACTGATTGAAATACAAAACAGCACTAGATGCAGGTCTCTGGTGCACACCCGTAATTATAATTTGTTAAAATTTTATCTGTGGTGACAAATTGCAAGTGATAATTAAAAAACACTTTATTATATCTATAAATCCATTCTTTATGTCCCTACAGAGAAATAGAGTAAACTCCTGATTAAAAACAACTATTTCCTAGGACAGAATTATGATTACTAAACATAATAAAACCTGGCTAGATGGAGATGGAACGTTTGCGTATGCAATATTTTCTATGTCTATGCCTATGTCTAGGCTGCAAAACACTAGCATCTACTAATGTGTTTACCACTAATACAATGAAACATGAGAAGTATCTATAGAGTTAGCACTACCTGAACCTTGCTACAAGTGCTTAGTACAGTGTGCCAGGATCCTTTACTAACTTCTTACATAGACCAAAGCATAGATGTAATTGTGCATTAAAGGGGATGTACTAGCTCTTCTAGAAAAATAAATAAAAAACCCTCTCTCCTATCAGAATGTAGACTGAACAATTAAAATGAGGGTCTACAATTACTGAAGATGCAAAAAGAAGTTACTGCAACTCAGATATAAAAAGAGATTTACTAGTTGCCTTTCCATTTCAAACCTATTTCAGCCAAACGACACATTATCGCCATCGGTTGCAACCCAGAACCCAGCTAGAATCAGATTTGTGCTGCAGATAATAATACACTGATGTTTTAATAGAGTAACATTTAGATGAATCCTCCTCCAGGTATGGCACAGCAATTGTCTGAATCAACTAGACGAGCAATGTCTGTATTCTCCGTGTACGAATGATAAGTTTTAACTTGCACACTATTCAGGAAAAATATATGAGTTTTTCAGATTTCCTGCTTATTTTGAAATTGTCCTCCATACTAATTATCCCTTCATACAGCAGGATAGAGGCAAAGCATGTAAGTAGGGACAGATCCATTTAACTTCTATCTATCCCCTGTAATCCTCTACAGTATAGGTAGGTTCTGCAGCCATCCATCAAAGAAACAATGACTTTGCTAATTTGATTCTGTCTCCTTCCGAAGTATTTCTCTAACTCCGCTCCTCTAACACAACCCGCTGAGCCTCAGTCACGGCTGAACAAACTGCCAAACTCACTTCAGCCTGACTCCCTGAAAGAAAATGTTTTTATAGCCAAAGAGTCCAGTATCCAAGCTAATTAACTTTATAAAAGGTCAAGGGGTTTTAGACAAATTTCTGCTCTGCACACAAACCTATCAGGCTGACTGGTTAGCTCGCTGACCAGCTATGGTGAGGACATGGTTTGGTCTTATTTAATATTTTAAGCCATTCAGACAGGACTGCTTCACACTTCAATGTCTACACAAGTGAAATCAATACTTAATCTATTAATACGGGGGATACCTGCAGGAGGCAAAGCTGGACAAACACTTCTGTTCAAAAGCCATTAAGTTGGGTAAAAGAAGCATTAAGTTAAATTCACAAAGCCTTCTCCTGATGCCATTGCTGGCCTCCCTGTCCAAAGTGTTTGCTAATAAAACCAATATTTACAAGAGATGTTGGAGCACTCCCGTGGGGTTTTTGGAGGATAAGTGTCAAGTAAGTAGGATGAATATGTACATAAAATCATGCAGGTTTTGTTATAATCCCACTTTATCAGGAAGGCATTTCTAAATCCTAGGAGCAAGTCCCATTACTGTGTGGAGTGCAGGATTGGGAGACGGGAGCTGTGTCTGAAGCTTTGTACAGATCTCTGATAAAAGCGATTGCTATTTAGCTCACATTGCAGCGATGTCTAAATAACGAGTTACATTTCACATGCAGACAGCTTAATATACTGTGCGTACTCAGAGTATTTAGCCTGTACATTGGAAGGGAGGATGCTGTCTGGCTGAAAAGCATTTCTATTACACTAATGTAGCAAAGTATATAAAGAAGTGAGAGTAAACCCTTGTTTATTTTGTATCACCATCTCTTTTACTGCCACGGAAACCAGAAAAGCAATGATTTAAAATAGATAATATAAAGACATAGCCCCTGGAACAGCTTATGTATTGCTAATAGCGTAATATTTGATGGGATGCAAATTCAACAATGTTGGTTTTATGATAAGGCAGAAAGGGCCACTGACCTGACACAACATCAGAAGGCCAGATAAGGGGGTCATATTCCCTTGCACCAAATAAAAGGGATTCCTGCATTATTTTTCCTACGGCAGATGATGAATCCTCACAAGGCACACTATTAAAAATCTATGAAGCATTGTTATGGTATTCATTTTGAAATATCTAAAGTTCTGAATTTCTGGGGTATCATGCCTTTGTTAGGTGTCCTCATAAATAAACCTAAAACCTGCAAATTACAAAGGCTAAGATCCAGAAAACCTGCCCCCATGTGAGACACAATAAAGTGCCATATTGATGATATAAGGGTGACAGACTAATCACCACAAAATTATTCATAAGAAAACTCATTTAACAATTTAACAGAGCCAAGGAGTTCCGTTTTGGCAATTTTTCTGTTAAATGTCTGCATAACCTTTTATAAATATGCCTGAGGTAATAAGGTGCATAAATATAAACACATTGTTAAACAGTATATAACATACATATTTTCAGCAAAAAAACAGAAAAAAAGGTTTCCATGTAATTGAAAGTAATAAATAATGGAGGAAATAAATAAGATAAATATATCAGTATCAGTACAGTATATATGAATCCTATGTAATCATTTTGAGAACATATTGTTTCAAGATGCTAAGTGCAAATGCCTGATTTGGTTTAAAAGTGGAAGCCAAAAAAGACATAGCAGGGCATTTAAATGGTTACAAGCATGTCAGTAAAAGCAAGTCATTACGTGAAAGTGCCTGCCTGTATTTGAGCATTTACACCCTATTACTGACATGCCGGAAGTGACTTGACTCTATATACTCATATATGTAGGAAGTCATAGTAGCTGATTAAACCCGAAATTGCACCATCTCCCAATGGTACCTGTGTGGGCTTGGGATGGACACAATTCTAGCAGCACCTATGGGTCATGGGTCATACCTTAGCCTTTGAAAAAAAACGGCTTCTTGAGGTAACAAGAGTCTTCTTACTGTTTAGTGAGTCAGATGGTTTTTAGCAGGGTTTAAAAAATTACTACTTTTTTGGGAGTGCGCACAGGGTGGAAAATACTGTATGTTTAATGTATTTATTCCCATTTATTCCCATATACCGCATCATTTGCTAGCTATGCAAATTATGAGATGGCCACTGTTCATTCTATATTTGTGTTACTGTTACTGACCAATAGCAGATGTGTTTTCATGTTTTTTATAGAGTTTTTGACACCCATGTTTCATTAGATTCTGATTAAAGCAAGATACACTTTCCCAAGAATGCATACCCAATTATTGATGGCATGCTGAACATAAAAGGTTTGCACAGTCCCCACCATTTGCTGATCTATTCTGCTTATAAGTAAAATATAATAAATATGCATAATAAAATAGAATGGCTCCCCTAATTAAAAATGCCTAGTCTCTCTGCTCTGCTTAGCTTACTCTGCTTACCTTTTCCCTGCACAATACATGTCCAGGACAATGGGAAATGACAGAAATGCTGGTTACATTTGAATAGAAATTACACAATTGCACATATAATACGCTGAAAGATTTGTCTGTCGGCAGTAAAACAGTCACCACATAAGACTCATAAAGGGAACCTTTCTTCTCTGCTACTGTTACCACAACTAGAAACATAACACATTACCTCATTTACACTTTATTATGGAACCTAACACCCTATGGTGCTGAATTATACCACTTATTTCCCTGATATACAGGAACAAAACTTACTTGCTTTTATAAAAAAGACTAGCAGGATCCACAGTGTGTGTGAAGAAAGTTGCCTAAATTAAATATTCAAATATTGCTGCATAATACAGTTTTTCAGTTGGTCATATTAAATGATTGTTTTAAATTATTTTATTATTATTATTATTATTATAATTTTTTTTATTTTTTTATTATTATTTTATTATTACTGTTCTTCTATCTTGTATTTTAACCTTGCTACTTCTTACCCAACCCAAACTCCCTGCAGCTACCACTATAGCATGACTTACATGTCTTTCTCAGATGGGCTCTCACTTTCAGACTGAGGAAGGGTTAAACACTTTAAAGTCACTTCACAGACACTTAAGGGCTGATTTACTAATCCACGAATCCGAATGGGAAAAATTCCGATTGGAAAACGAACATTTTGCGACTTTTTAGTATTTTTGCGATTTTTTCGTCGCCGTTACGACTTTTCGTAAATTGTCGCGACTTTTTTGTAACCATTACGACTTGCGTGAATTGTTGCGACTTTTTCGTAGCCATTACGATTTGCTCGTATCTTGTCGCAACTTTTTCGTATTGAGCGCTCGTAAACTGCGGGCAAAACATTCAGACTTAGCATGATTTTGGAAGCCTCCCATAGGACTCAATGGCACTCTGCAGCTCCAACCTGGCCCAAGAAAAGTCACGATACTGAAGCTTGAGTGAATTCGAAACTTCGTACTCGGCGCGAAGGCTACGAAAAAGTTGCGACAATTCACGCAAGTCGTAACGCTACGAAAAAGTCGCGACATTTTGCGAACCAGTAGTAATGGCTACGAAAAAGTCGCGACAATTTATGAAAAAATCACAAAATACCGATCATTACAAAAAAAACGCATTCGGACGCCTTCGGACCGTTCGTGGATTAGTAAATCAGCCCCTTATAGTTACTTCCCTAGATGATATTGGGCATAGGCAGAATATTAGTTACAACCAGTGGTTATACTCACGCATAGGTGAACTAGTTCCCAATGCTAGAAGGATGCTTCCATATTAAACATCAATGTTAAATCTGCAAAATATATTTAACTTTGACATGTTAATGCTATCTGCTGATTGGCTGACTGAGTCAGTGGGGCCTATGGGATAGGGGGCCTGTGCCACTGGGTCTGCTTCCTCTATAGTTGTTCATCCCTTCATCGTCCCTTCTCAGACTCTCCCTTACCTACCATGGCACGAGTGGGTGAAGGGGGGGCTGGATAGGGGCAGCTGTGCACGCTGGAGGCCCTCTAAAGATTTCTTTGTGGAGGAGTTGGTGTTGCTGTTATGCCACTGATCTACATTATTACAGATAGAGTGAAAATTGTACCTGTTATTAGGTTATGAGTGTGCTGAATTATAAGTAATATTTTACTAAACATATTTTGTAGCAATTGAAGGTGTAAATTAAGAATGATGTATAGGTTAAATAAACACCCTTCAACAGCACTCTACATAGACTAAACTTAAACTATGTGTATGACATACTAAGATCTAAGTCACGGTAAGCTAACAATAGTGTTCCTAACAGAGTTGCCAGCTACTATAGATACCCTTAGTCCATGAAAATAAACAGGTTCCCCATGTAGTAATATGTGTACAACACCCCACTCTAAGAATCATACAGGTATCTATTATATAAACAGCTATAATATCTTCCCTATTGTATTTTATTGTTTCACAAGTTGAGGATATAAGACAGCAGTCTTATTCATTGCATACCTTTCATTGTTTTGAACTATATTCATCAATCACGAGCAGCCACTTCTTATTAGGTACCACTCAACAGTGAAGATAAAATAGCAGCATATTTAGTAATATAGAGCAGGTGCCCAACATTAATACTATATACGTATAGCACATTCATAAGTGTTGGCTTTAATAGAAATGAGTGTGTGTACATGAGCTATGTATAAAACATGCAGGCACCCTGTCCAGTGGAGATAGAGGAGCAACCCCCTGCAACTCCCAGTTATGCACTTGTAGATTTTACCTCTGTTCCTCTGCTGGGCCTCAGCTGGACTGGTAGGGAGGCTCACAAGTTTAGCACAAGTTAGTAACTACAGTATAAAATGATCAGCATCAGGTAGCTCTTGCAAGCATGATCTTCATTTATTGAACCTCCAAACAAATCAATCAGTGGTGTTATAAGTAGGCATGAACGTTCCCACCCATCTCCAATTTGGGAAACCTCTTTCATAGAGGGTAATCCTCTCCTATCAGGGTCCTACCTGTACCCTGAACTTATACACTGAGGTCCCTGATTACAAGTGGCTAGATGCACCACGGGGTCCTAACCCCTCTGATCTCCTCGGTGGGACTTAGAACAGCCTGTCAAGATAACCTAATCTTACTTCTCGCTCCTAAAATTACTATTACAAAGCTAACTATGTTAACTGTCCAGAACTAAATCCTGTAACCTCCTCTTAGTAAGGGGAAGTTCCAAGGCAGACACTGAGCACTATCAACTTCTCTCTTTTATACAAAAAACATACTGCCCCCTAATGGGCATTTCTAAGAAGAACTTCCCACATATAGGGTTATGAAGGTGTCCACTATAAATTAAGGCTTACGTAGCTGGCCAAAACTCTCTAGGAATTGTCAACTAAAGGGGAACTAAAATCTTAGGGTCCCTACATACTATATAGCTTCCATGTGGTTATCATGTGAGGCCAAAAACATGTACAAAACAAACCTGCAGAGCTAATCTCGGATACTTCATACCACACAAGCTGAAACACAATTCCTTGTTGGGTTTAAGCTATAGTCGCAGTCACATTTTAAATTATTTAAAGGAACAGTAACACCAAAAAATGAAACAGCTTTAAAGTAATAAAAATATAATGCCCTGCACTGGTAAAACTGGTGTGTTTGCTACAGTAACACTACTATAATTTATTTAATAAGCTGCTGTGTAGCCCCAGGGGCAGCCATTCAAGCTGGGATAAAGGAGAAAAGGTACAGGTTACATAGCAGATAACAGATAAGTTCTGTAGAATACAATAGTGTTTTATCTGTTATCTGCTATGTGCCTGTGCCTTTTCTCCTTTGAATGGCTGCAGGGCAGCAGCACATTATATTTTAGTTACTTTTATACAGTTTCATTTTTTGGTGTTACTGTTCCTTTAAATATCGATTATAATATGGGATAAAATAATGCATAGTCTGTGCTGTCCATTTATTTTGTCAAGCCTATTATTTGATCTCAAAAAAATGTTTTTTGTTATTTTGTAAGCTAAACATCGCTAACAGGGATACTAACGTTACTCTACGTTTGGAAATATCTAGTATAAATAAATCTAAAGCAACTGGACTTGTTAAGTAATCATTGAAGACGTTTCACTACTCATCCGAGCAGCTTCTTCAGTTCAACTGACTGGTATGGGAAGTCCTCAGCATATATACTCTTCCACTAATCCAATCACAATGGCACTTTGTAACTCTTCAGAAAGGTGACATCTGAAACTCACAGAGGTGTGAATGCTGTGGAGTTACTTTGAAAGGATTACCAAAGTATCATGCAACTCTTCAAAACAGGTGTTACTTGAGTTGCATGAATGGATGTGTGAAGAGTTCTGAAACTGCCGGGGTACAGATGTTAGAACAGCATTGTATGTAGCAGACAGATGGTGTCAAAGTCCCCCACCTCTGTTTAGGGATGGTTTCTCCACTTTAACATGAATAGCCTCTTTTACACCTCTTTCAAATCAGCGGTCTTCTTTGTCCAAAATTTGGACGTTGCTATTTTCAAAGGAGTGTCCCTTGTCTTTTAGGTGTAGAAATACAGCAGAGTCCTGGCCTGTAGTGTTCGCCCTCCTATGCTGAGCCATTCGCTTGGAGAGCAGTTGCTTTGTCTCCCCAATGTAAAGGCCTGTACACTCCTCGCTACACTGGACTGCGTATCCAACATTGCTTTGTTTTTCCTTTGGTGTTGGATCCTTTGGGTGTACAAGTTTTTGTCTCAGTGTGTTGCTAGTTTCTCCGACACTCCTGCTACATATGGGATGACTATATTGCGCCTTCTCTCTGTGTCAGGATGGTTATTCCTTTTGGTGTTCCTGTTGGGCTTAGTTGTTGTTGTTTTGACAAAGGCCCAGTCTGGGTAGCCACAAGCTTTCAGTGCTCCTCTGAGATGTTTACATTCCTTGTCCTTGGACTCTGTATCGGTTGTCACACTTTCCGCCCTGTGGTGTAGAGTTCTAATGACACCCAGTTTGTGTTCCAGCGGATGGTGGAAATCGAACAACAGATATTGATCCGTATGAGTGGGTTTCCTGTATACGTCTGTTTTCAAGTTACCCCATTCTTGGATGGATATTAAACAGTCCAAAAAAGCAAGTTTGTTCTCATGGACATCCTCCCTCGTGAACTTGATGTTACTTGATAAACAGAGATGGTGGACTTCGACACCATCTGTCTGCTACATGCAATGCTGTTCTAACATCTGTACCCTGGCAGTTTCAGAATTCTTCACACATCCATTCATGCAACTCTAACAAGTAACACCTGTTTGAAGAGTTGCATGATACTTTGGTAATCCTTTCAAAGTAACTCCACAGCATTCACACCTCTGTGAGTTTCAGATGTCACCTTTCTGAGGAGTTACAAAGTGCGCTGAAGAAGGGCACGCCTACGTGGAGGAGCCCGGGGACCAGCGCGCACAGAGGTAGGAATGCACGCCGGATGCCCGGGTCTCCTTACACAAGTTTAGGGCAGACCTGACAAAAATGTGAAGTTGCCCAGCAAGCCAAAATTACAGTCTATGACAGCAGTCTATAGATAATAGTTGCAGCTGGTTACAGTAAAGATTCTGCTCTGTGATTGGCTACATGTTCAAACCATAATATGCACTTTGTATGTCTGTAACTTTACAGTTTGGGATCTCTGTCTATATAGTGTAGCAGCAAATTTACAAAGGATGAAGACAAATCACCTTAATACATGTCCCCAGTCCCTGACAGATGAAACAGTATGAAGCCTCTCCTGTGCAGTGTCATTCTGTTGTTACAAAACACCAGGACCAAAATATAAAGTGGATACCTAGCACAACACTAAAATCTAAGAATATCCATCTATCACGCGGCCAACATTTATGGCCTCTGATTTATTTAGTTACATATAATGAACAATAGAAACTTCTCAGAAAAAGGAACCTCTGAATCTCTGCTGCAGCTTAATTCTATCCACATTGCTTCTTTTTTATTTAGTTATTTTAAGTGATGGGCAAAATGATTTGGTAGGCATGGATTTCTGGTGAATTTTTGCGTTTCGCCATTGGCAGATTTTTTTGTGAAACGGGCAACAAAATTTGCTGTCAAAACATTACCGCCTGTGTCCAAAAAGAATTTTTCTGGCGACCAAAACGGGACAGATTAGCTCATACTAGTTATTATTAGCTGCATTATTATTGGTTTTTATTTGAGCTTAATTATACAGTACCTTATAAATGAACAAAATGTTTAAGGTTTTAACCTATTCATAATAACTTACCTATAATATACCTGTACAAGTTTTCACCTCTACATAGTGCAAATATTTTACAATGTACATTATCCTCTACAATTAATGAGCATGCTGATCCATAAACACATGGTCGTTAAAGAAAAACGCTCATTATGAGTTAAATAACACAAAGAACATCGCTTCTTAATTATGACACATGTCCTTTAAGTGAATCGAGCGTTAAGTCGCAAAAAATAAGAAGCCTGTGTGTAATTGAGTATATTGTAAGATTGTAGAGTGCTGCGTATCCTTATAGCGCTTTATAAATAAAGTTATACATACATACATATGTATATTTATACAGGTGCAGAGAGAAGCACAACCCGGGTGCTGGTCAAAATAAACTAAATATAGAAACGGAGTACAGCACATGCTGGGACTTAATATACAGAAAAAGGTACTCTTTCTCTTTCTCTCTCTAACAGAGAGGAAATTACCTGCAGCTGGACCTGATGAATAATATGTGTGAGCCATACAGTACATAGATATTAAACCAAGGGAAAAAATAGAATTGAGTCATCACTAATATAAAGAAATAGAGTCTGCATCATTGATTATAAATCTAAACCCACTCCTTTTGCTTAGCCCAAAGAAGCAACATCCTATAAACACAAGCTTCCTGATTCTAGATTACGCAGGTCCTGACACATAGATTTATAGTGTACTGGGAGAATTCAAAATCCTGCATTTGCAGCCATGTTTATTTTAGTTATGTGCAATATGCAATGGTGCACTACATAGGAAAGTGGTTTTAGTATACTGTATATAGTTCTTTATCTAAACAACAGAAACAGTCAAAAGAAGATATATACAGTATGTATTTGATTAATAGCCACCATCTAATTAATTAGTAAATCTTGAGAGAGAAGAGAAAGATCATTGACTGACCTAATCAGCACAGAATTAGGGATGCACCAAATCCACTATTTTGGGATCTGGCCAAACCACAAATCATTAGTGAAAGTATCTTCGAATCAGCTGAATACTGATTCGAATCCTAATTTGTATAGGCAAATAAGGCTATGGAAGGTTTGAAGAGAACCGTGCAATGTGTTTATGGGACAAAAAGTCACCTAATTTTACAGATTTGGATTCAATTCGGCCAGGCAAATGGATTGGGCCGAATCCAAATCCTGCTGAAAAAGCCAGAATCCTGACCAAATCCCAAACCGAATCCTGGATTCCATGCATCCCTATACAAAACATGCAAACTGTGACTTGTTTCAGAAATATTCATTTCAGGCTCATGGACATCAGTGGAAAGTAAGTTTATTTCCAGGTCTTGCTCCATTCAGAGAGAACAGAGTTGTAGTTTGAAATCCAGTTTTGTTCCTAAAATGTATATTTTCTGGAGACATGTCCTATTGTGGTTACAGCACAGCAAAGGCCATTAGATTTCAATTACAGATCAAAAGCTTGACTTATGTATGTGCTACAATTTCTGAAATGAGTTTAGTTTAATTTAGGTTTTATCATGGCCTGGCATAATAACTGTTGTTAATGTCATTCTAATCTGGCATGCAGACAATACCCAGGGGCAATTTTGACATGAGACAAGTGAGAACCTTGCCTAGGGCAACAGTTTGTCAGGGGCAGCTGTTTACTTGAAGAGCAGAGTTTTTCATTTCTTAACTAGAAATTAGTATTTTTCAGTGCAGAGAGTGCAATTGCACTAGAGATGCAGCCCCCCATCCCCTCCACCTTTTCCGTCACCAAGAGACTGACTCCAGCTCCCTTTGGTGAAAGTAACCTAGAGGTAGTGGATCAGTCACATATTTAATCAATTTTGTCGATGTGATTAATGGTCACTAATGGGCTATATTTCTTGATTTTATTTCTTGATTTATCAGGGTGTGTGTTGTAGGATCTAATTATCATAATTATCAGTTAGAAACTGACCAAATTGTATGAAAAAGCTGGGAGCAGTGTATGTCTGATGTGACACAGCTTAGCATCTGCTAAGATGCAGAATTAATGTTTTAAAAGTTATGTTTAGGAAGAACCACTGATCAAAGGCATCTGGGACCAAAGAATCTGCCCAAGGGCATTTCCCTTATGAACAATAAGAGGCTGTGAGGTTTTTTGCTTTTTTTTGGCTGTAAGGTTGTAAACAGTGAGGCTTTCTTTAAAATCATTGCTCGCCTACTCTAATCCCACCCTAAAACTTTTCCTTCTGTCTCCCCTTATTATCTCCCCTTATACAAATGCAACATTCAGCTACCCCCCTTTTCTCCTGCCTTAATGCTCAGCCTCTGCCTTGTACTCTGAAGCATCATTACAGTGTCATTTCTAATATGTATAAAATGGTGCAAATTGAGTTCTATGCTTTATAAGTATGCAAGTCTGAAAATAATGATTCACAGACAATTCCCACATCAGCAGACTGAACACAGACCTCAAATCATATCATCCCATTATTAATTCAAAATCATTTCAACACTAGCTGACAAGATAGGACATTTACAGGTGAGTGGGAACAAAGAGTTATAAAAACCAGTATTTCCTAACATTCTTACATATATTTCTCAGGATCCAATATGTCTTTCCATTCTATATACATGATTCTATGCCTTGTGCAACAAACTGAAGCTTATAATGTACATGCTATTGTTAGCAAATACTGTACAAAATATCCTATGCTTTTTAATTATAATTTTAAAATAATCTAACATTTTGGATGTTAAAGACCATTTACTTATATCTCCTTGGCCATGTGTTCAATAACCATTATATACATTATGTTATTTATTATTATTAACATTTATTTATAAAGCGCCAACTCAAGCGCCGATTCAATGCACTATAATTTTATTTTTTTGTGTAATAATACATAATTACTATCACAATTGTCCCCAATTACATGAAGAACTAGCATGTTCGAATATTAATGTTACAGTTTTCTTTTATGTTTAATTCAAACTGTCAGAAATAAACCTGCAATACATTTAATTTTAAAGGCATTCAAAAAGCAGCAATCCTTTTCTGGCAACCATTGGTAAACCCATACATGTAAATAATTGAGACCTTAAATTCTAGGGTTTTAGACTCTCTGTAGTTCATAGTTAAGGCTCTTTAACTTCACATAAAGAGATAATCTTAATATTGACCCTCCTATTGCTCTATAAAAATCAAACTTACAAGTTTGATCCTCATCCAATTGTTTGGCACCCATTTGGGGCAACCTCACAATGTTGATAACCACTGGAAAGAATTTTTAACAGTATGACTTGGGCATATGGATATTTACAATTATTCAACTCAGAAACAGCTCTCTGGGGCATCAGGTAATGTATGCTTATTATCCTTAGCCTAACAGCACACCTGGCTGTAATGTGTAGTGTTGGTCTCATGTTAGTTGTATGCAGAAGCACTAAGCATACATTTGGGGGTCAACCAGCCATTATACAGTGCACTTTATTAAAGGGTAAGTAAAAGTAAAATTATTGGTTACACAGTTGCTAGTATCCAGAGAACTACAAGAATGCTGTTAACGTGAAAATCCAGTGAGAGTGAAAGATTGGCTATTAGGAAGCCTCTATGCACACTATCAGCTTACATGAGGCTTTATTTGGTAGTAAATCTTGTTTTTATTTAATTAAAACTTGCCAACAAGTCAGGAATTCAAGAATAACTACTTGATTTGGGGGAAATGAGAGCAGCATCCAAGGGGTTGGGGAGCAACATGTTGCCCCTGAGCCACTGGTTGGGGATCACTGCCTTAAGTCTACTAAAAAATCAATTAAACATTAAATAAACCCAGAAGATTTTTTTTTTGCCTCCAATAAGTGTTTTAATTATATCTTAGTTGGGATCAAGTACAAGGTACTGTTTTATTATTACAGAGAAAAATCTAAGATATTTGAATGGAGTCTATCGGAGATGAGCTTTACGTAATTCAGAACTTTCTGGATAACAGGTTTCCGGATAATGGATCCCATACCTGTACTTCAGTTCATGAGCTGGTTGCTAGTAGTATTTGGGCTAGATATGCCCCCATACTCCAAGTTTCAGGTACAGGGCATCAGGTGCTGTGGGTATATTAGTGCAGTTATAGTTATCGGCGCATGCAAAAAAGCCCATTAGTGTCACGCAGGTTACATATTGCCACAGGGAATTGAACATAAATGTACAAATGAATGTGAGTGTGTTTGTTGCTAATTGTACACACACTGTATCCTGAAATATGCTCAGAACTTCACAAAGACACTTTTATCACAAAAATTATTGGTATCATTTCCTTAGATATAAACATTTTATTTTAATGACATCAAGCGTAGTTAGATTAGTATATTATATAGTATGTATCTCTTATGCTATTGTACAGAGTGGCATAAGGGTTTCCCACAGTTTGGGGATCCATTCTCTTACCATATGGGCACTGAGCCTGCCATGTGTTATGCTCACTGTACTGTAAAAAAAAAGTTCTTATATAGAATGCAAGTTTTTTGAGGACTAGTACTGGATGTTATTATCCAGAATGAAATGCATCTTTCTTAGTGTAGTGACACCAGCATCATTACACAGAGTCCAATGCATTATTTAAACGAGCAGCTTCACAGCAAACTCATACACATAGTCCCACAAATACGAGACAGGAAAGCTTCCAACCAGAACTGAGATCAAAAGCTGAGAATAACAACTTTTTCAATCTGGAAATAAACCTCCCCTGCCAGATATTAAAGTGTATGTAAACCCCCAAATATGTTATTCCTATTGGAAGAAAATTCTAAGCAACTTTCAAATGTACATACATTCAAAAATGTAATAGTATTACATTGTATTAAATGTAATTATACAAAAGCTGTATTTTTCTTCCCCTTTCTATAGTCTTCACTGGTGGGACTTTTAAAATAATGTAGCAGAAGCTAACTGATAACATGCAAGACTCATTGCTTCCAGTGTAGGATTTTAATTGCAGTAATGTTTTTAAAATCATTATAATTTTTAAATAATGTTCATTGAAAAGTTGCTTAGAGTTATACACAAATATAAAATGGAATTTTTAAAAGAAAGAGGTGCACATGATATATCTATGGTACTATGCATTCAATTACCTTTACACAGTGAGCAAAGTGCAATTTCCCACAATGCACCAGTTTTTCACCAGAATTCACGCATCATGTTATATTAATGCAGTATTATTACTTTAGTGGCACAAGGTTCCTATAGAGTCTGTTGAATGGATTTAATATCCCATCTCTAGAATTCTTTACGATCACTAGAATTATTTTTGTAGAGGAAATGGCTAGTGGGTCTAATGGATAGAATTTTTGCCACCTGATCACCACCTGGGATGTTTAGAAGAGAAAATGCTGGTAAAAAAATGCAAAAAAAAACCCTTAATCTGTGGGGAAAATGCTCCTTTTTGAACAAGATGTCATTATCTTTCATCTGTCCCTATAGACTCCGTAGGATCTTATAAATATTGTGTGTGTATGTATATATATATACAAAAGGGGGTCCAAGTAAAAATATATATATTTTATACAATTTTTTCTTACACACGCAACTTTTTTTCACTCCAAATGCATTAAAGTCAATTGCCATTTTTTCCTCACTCTTGACAAAGACTTTTTTAGGCAACACATTTACACATGACAAACTTTCTTACATGCAACAATTTTTTCTTACCCGCCCAGTTTTTTTAAAGTCTTGGTGATTTTTTGATGCAGTTTCTTGAAAAAAATTTCTGATGACGAAATGTGGAATTTCGCTATGAATCCATACCTGGCATAAAATTTGCTCATCACTAGTCCTAACTATTTACCTCAGTCATATATTTCAAAGGCTGGCACCTCCCTGCACGGTAGCATTTCTTGGGATAAATGTCTCCTGACCTGGGAATTGGTTTCATTTTCAGTGTAGTCCTCCCCTGTCATTAGCTTTTATAGGAGAGAGAGACAAGACTACAGCATTGGTTACACAGGTTCTTAATCCTCCCCTGCTTGTGGCTTTTAAAGGAAAGAGACTGCCCAGACCAACAGCCATTTTTAAAAGTATAAAACCACCATGTAAAGGCATGGGTGTATGGTTGATACAACCACCTGGAAGTTTGCCTATGCGAAAGAGAGAAGATTGATCAATCTACATTCCCTGGTCCCCTGCAAGTGCATGTATTTACAAAGTCATGGTCATAAAATGATCTATCATTTTTATCATAAAATGACAGGCCACCACTTTAAAAATAGGTCTGGGCATCTCTCTCCTTTAAAAATCGCAAGCAGAGGAGTCTAAATACCTAACTACCCACCATCTTGTCCTCTAAATGCTAATCAACTATTTTAGCAATACTGTATGTAGATATGTATCATGCACCATCAAGCAAAGCTGGTAGTCTTGCAGGAGATATAATAATAATAAAAACTGAAGCAACAGGAGAAAATATCTGGGGAATATAATAATCACATACTGTTACTTCTTCCAAGGGAAGTAGGAAAGGAGGACAAGAAATTGAATTATACTTCCATTGTGTCAGTCTAGATCCTTGATCAGTATTGTGTGTGCAGGTTTGCAACATGCATAGGCGTATGGGAGCATAGAGAGTTTAAATGGATTCACTGTGGCAAGAATCAGTTCTAAAAAACATGAAAAAGCATGAGGATAAATGAAGTTGGATCTTAGTAAGGATTTACTGGTTCTGCAACACAAATATGATCAGACGAATCGTGTCAGGTAACTTGACTTTTTATTCAGTAGTTAGGGATGACAGCAGATTTTGAGGCATATTTATAAAGGTTTGTTAATGTATACCTTGTAAACATTGCCACTTTTATGCCGTGGCACACCATGTAAAATCACACTTCTTTTAGAGCACTTTTGCAAATAACTATTTATTTTCTAGATTTCAAGGCTTTAGCAATTTTTTACTAAATATTACTAATACAATTATTTAAAAAATATTATCTCTTTGTAATGGGTTATTTCTATGACAGCTATGTATTGTATTCATTCATGTTTGCGGATGACAAGGAGCTTTAAATACAGTATACTTCTGTTAATATGCTCTGCAATCTTAATGTCTTTTTTTTTAATGGTTCCTAACAGAGTAGTTACAGTAAAGAGGAAATAGGGAGTTAATAGGCTTCAGGAGCAAATTAAAAACACTAAAGTCAAAATTATTTACAGAGAGCAATTGAGAGACAACAGATATAGGTGTATATAGGAAAAAAGCAGAATAGAGAGTTTGGATCGATACTTTGTCCTAAATAACTTTGCGACAGAGAATCAATGGAAAGAAAAATATGGGGTGAGCGAAGAACAAGAATCAGGGTATGCAAGGTTACAAAGTAGTAAAACAGTATTTGAAATTTAGACAAAGCTAATAGAGAACAATGTTTGAAAGATTCATTTGTGGTTTGAATGCTGGCTGAAGAGCTTTTATATCAAACAAAACATCTACATTTAGGAAAACAAAGTTGTATCAAGGTATGTATACTGTAAATGGGAAAATGTGTTAGTGAGAAAATATAAGACTTTAATCGTCTTTAACCTAACCTACTTATATACAGTATATGCCTTATATCCCATTTCTAAAAGAACATTCATGGTTTTGGGGACTTAAAAATGGCAAACCTTTACAGTAACCTGGCAGAGTTGTGGCTGAATGTAGGCACAAGTGCTGTTTATAAACTTTGAGCTTCCACCCAGATGTTTTCAGAATGGTTGCAAGCATGAATGTCCATTTTACATTTTATCCAAAACGAAATCCAAAAGGTTTTCTAAACTGCAAGACAGAATTTCACTTGGGGCTTCTATGAAGGGTTTGAAAACTTGGAGATTTTCACAGTAGCTCATAGAGGCTCTAGATAATAAAAACAAGTCAAAATGGGGTCTTTGTGGTGAAACCTTGATTGCTTCCTAGCTATATCATTTAGTGTGTAGTCAGGTGCACAACTTTGACTTTTGCTATTAAACATTTGTATATAGGGATAAGGGATAAGATTAAATGAGCCTACAATTACCCATTAGATTCTTTTTCCCTAACCAAATGGGATATAATTGATCACTCTGCTGATATGAAAAATGTACCATGGGTTGCACCCTGGAATATTTCTCAATACACCACTGTTTGAAATGATACTAAGAAATTCTCTGGATGAGGAAAGCACTGAATGTCCCTGAACATTTTATTATCTTATGTGTCATCAATTAATCTCAACTGAAAACCTATTATTCATGGAACCATATCAGAGAAAGCTAATTGAGGTAGTATAACGCTTCCCTTCTTTTTAGCTGTTACAAAAGTTTATACATTTTATGAAAACAATCTTGTGCATTTTATGAAGCCATCATTTTTACTTGTATTGCTAAAATTATATCATTTGTCTGTAGGAGCTTTTTTTCTTATTATGAAATGTGTTTATGCTGGAAAATAATGTTGAAATTGTGAAAAAGAAAAGTGTTAGAGTATACATTAGCCATATTTCCTCCTTCCATCTGGTGCACTTCCTGGTACATGTCAGCCTATTTACTTTCTTATTTACTTTCTTCTAGTGCTGGTTTCTAGTTCAGTCCCATTTAGTCTCATGGTGCTAATGTTACAGATGGAGATTAATAGATTCTGCTACCAGCCAGCTATAAAAAGAAGTGTCATTATTTCATGTAGGGGTATCAGAGATAATAGCAAAATCTATTTCTAGTCGACTACAAGTAGCAGCTACTAATTCTCGTGAGGGAAATATGCATTAAGTCTATTAGTCTGAAATTATTCTATTGTCTTACAACTGGGACTTTGTTAAGAAAGCACAGTGGTAATGATATTTAAATATACTAAAAGCAGAGAAATTAAATGTATAAAACTTTTAGAAAACAAATTCATTAACTTTATGGCATGTATGCTGTGCCAAACTATAAAGAGGTGCATTCTGGGTAACAATTCAGTTTGTTTTACTTACCATTGCCCCATTCACTATAAAAGAGAATAAACGGCAAACCTCCTTGTATTCTATGGAAACGTCTTAAACTTAAAATTATTAAGAACAAACTTTCACATTTTGCAATACAGGTATGGGATCCCTTATCCGGAAACCCGTTATCCAGAAAGCTCTGAATTACGGAATGCCCGTCTCCCATAGACTCCATTTTAATGAAATAATTTAGAATTTTAAACCAATTTCCTTTTTCTCTGTTGTAATAAAACAGTACCTTGTAATTGATCCCAACTCAGATATAAATAATCTTTATTGGATGCAAAACAATCTCATAGGGTTTAATTAATGTGTTATTGATTCTTTAGTAGACTTAAGGTATGGAGATCCAAATTACGGAAAGACCCTTTATCCGGAATACCCTTGGTCCCGAGCATTCTGGATAATGGGTCCTATACCTGTATTATATTCCTCATTAGATCATGATATTCCTCATTAGATTATTACATTGCAGATTTTGATTTTGAAATGTTAACAACTTTTAGCAAAAGCATCTTAAAGGTGGGTATTTGGGGTGCCAAAAAATGTTATTACTTGTACCAAATCTATGTGATTTTTGTTTCCTTAAAAAAATATTTTTTTCACATTGTGTATGTTGCCTTTAATGATATTTATTATGTTTTCTCTATGAGTGTTACTTGCTTTTAAGCAACAGAAAAGTACAGAGCAATAAGTGTGTATGCATTAATGAATCAGATTACCTATATAAAAATGTATGTGATGATTATATCACTTTATCTTGCCTTAATCTTATGTGGCAGAGCTGCAAAACAAAAATAATTTCTGGCCTATATTTTGCCATAATGAACTGGTATAATTCTAGCTACAACTGCACCAACAGAGGTAAAAACTAGAAATAACAAAAATCCTAGCTGAGGAAGGCAACATAAAAAGGGCCTGGGAAAGCTGGCTAGTGACAGGTAAGACTGGATATATTCTAAGAGAAGCTAGCTGTGTTCTTAAAGTTCTGCCATGGTTATAGTGAAACTTATGTTGCACCATTATACCAGACTTACTTTTGCTGCATGCAGGATTTAGTAGTGCCAGTGCCTTTGTCTAATTGGATGGTTCTCTATACATGGCTGCAGTATTCTTCCAATACCTAGCAAGGAATGATAACATTAAAAAGAAATGTGTGCTGGTTTGTAAGATCCTTGGTATGACTGGCTGATAAGTTCCCCCAGTGTACTAAGACTACTCTACATACTTGCCCATCTTTGCCACTTAACTTGCATCTGCCACTCTGTGAAACCTGTCAATATGTAGAAATATAATCCATTGTAACCAAGTTGCTGCTCAGCTATAAGTGCACCACTGCGTACAGATAAAAAAAACCTGAATTTTACCACAATAAAATTCTCATACCTTACAGTAAGGTGACAGTAAATCTGAGAAGTGATATTATGCATACCTCATTGTAAACGAGTAGAGATACAGTATATCTGTAGGCTTGTATTATTTATTTATTTGTCTTTAACTTTATAGTGAGCACAATTTATGTGCATCTACCCCTTCTGTATAATTGTATTTTTCTTAACTTAAAAGGAACATTTTTATTTATTATATTTGAGACTGCTGCTCATTTATATAAGTAGGAGGCATGGTAGGAACTACCTATCCACTTATTCTTAATTGCTTAATTTGTATTCTTTCACTAACTTTCAGCTAAAACAGGCAAACACACAATACAGAAGGGTGCATGTGGCTCCCTTAGCATTATTAAAGGGTTGAGTGTAGCGCACATAGAATATAGTGTACATAATCCCCAGGCAGACAGAATCAGAGTATATTACCAGTGCTTTGTGTTGAGTATCTGAAACCACTAGATACTAAGCCCAGGGCCACAGACTGATTTGGGAACAACTGCCTTCTCCTATGATGGAGAAGAATGAATGGATAAATAAAATTATTATTAGATGAGTTCTGAGGCAGTTTGCAACTGCTGGCAATGGCTCTGCTGAACGTATGTTCATTTGTCTGACTGTATAAGTTTGTTTCTTCCCCTAACATGCTAAGGGAGTGGTACCTCAGTACCTACAGTATATAACTTTCCATTTGAAATCTTTTACAAGTGGATGAACTGACTCATGGTGATTGGTAGTTATATGTGAACAGAGATTAATTCTGTATTTGTCTATTATCCAGACAGTTTTAATATACTGCTGGTTAATTAAATAAGTATAAGAGGTAACCACCTTACATTTTGCTGGGTGTAGTATTGAATATTCATTTTTATCTGCCAGGAGTCACTTTTTGGTCTCTGAAAATGCTGTCCTTTGATTTTGCACCTACAAAAGAAAATCTGGGTATTGTTGATGTGTTTTCCAAATAAGTGTTTAGTGTTCTTCTGTGGTTTCTATGCACTCGTTTAAAAACAAATGTGGGTGTTTTAATACATACAATATTTGACAAGGGTTCAATGTGGACCCATGCACACTCATGCACAAACATGTCATAACATCCAACAATGGCTGCAAGACTCAAAACATGTAGTGTTAAACATTAAATTGCAGCTAGTTTCTGCTTAATGTCTGTATTTTTACAAAACCAAAGGTATGGATAATTGTGGATATTAGGTTTGTTTCACCCAGAGACCCCTTCATCAATTTCTTTTACAGTATAATACCTGGTATTGGTTTCCTTTGTTATTTTTCCTTTTGGAAGCCCAAGGAATGAGGATTTGCTCTTATTATTCTTTTCTTTACATCATCTTCTTTGGCCTGCCAACCCATATTTTTGTTGTAGTTCTCTCTTACCCACTCATTTACAGGCTTGCATGTGTCTTTAGGTGTTGATATCTCTGCTAAAGACACCTGGTTCCTGATGTTTTGCATTTCATGGCAAGTCTCCCAGTTTATTTTTAATGACCCATTTTTAAAGTATTGGTTTGTAAAGGGAGACATTTCAATTTGCTGTGTTCCCTGTTTGCTAAGATTTGCTGTCCCTGGTGCAGGGTTTTCATTAATAATGACCTCTCCATTGACATCTGGTCATGTTGCTGCGTTGCCATACTTAATACAATACAAATGGCTAGAAAAATGACCTTGAGTTACAGAGGAGGATATGTTAAAGCAGACATAACTTCAAAATCTATAAGAGATGACAGACTTCTTGGAAAAGACAGACTTGCACTTACTTAAATGCTTAGGGCAAACTATTTTTCCTGATTAATACACCCTACAGCACAAATCCAGCGCAATCATACTGTTTCTATGAAAAGAATACAAATTACATGTGGCCTTTATAGTCTGTAAGTGCTTGGTACTTATGTCAAGTGCTTCATCTTGACCCCTTGGCTAAGCAAGGATTTATATTGGGTGTAAGTGCAATGCAAGGGCTTACAGTAAACAGGCATTTCTAGATCCAAAGACAAGGAGTTATATGGAAACTTTTGTGGGCTTATACTGAATTAACATTGCAGTTTTAGGATGAATTTAAAATTGCCTCGCTACTCTTTTCTATTGCCAGTGTTTCACTTAATTGAGTTGTTAAGAAATTGTGATGTAAATGCCATGGACTGAAACCTTAGTGCAGATAACCAGTGCCCTGGCAGCTTAGACAATAAAATTGCCAGCTCTTAGGAACGAGCACTACATGAGGATGATTAATATGATTCTTTATATCCTATATATCACACACAGTCTGTGCTGGTGAATGTAACATAATAATCAGCCTTCTATTTCCAGACTTATACAATTGGCCAGATTACTTTTTAATGAGACCGAGTCATTTCTGGTGTGGGCTGAGCGTGACTTTATTTACTGAATGTGCTCAGCTTCTCACTAGGCACAAATTAAAGATATATTCATTCTCCAGTACCTCTGGAAGAAAGAAATCCTGTTTTCTGGCAGTAAATACAAGTAGCAGGCCATATGTTTCATTTTTATCTTCGCTATGTTTCTGCCACCAAGGGAAAATTAGACAAAAAAGGTACAAAACAGCCAGAGGTGGAAATGTGAAACAAAAACAAAAAGTCACCCCAGTCAATGAAACTGACCAATAGTAATACATTTGAATTCTTCTCTGAGCTGTCTCTACATTATTCCCAAGGTGCACAGACAATGCTAGGACTATATATCACTTGATTTATTGTTATGGCCAGATCTGTACACAACCTAAACTCTAACATATTGTCAAGCCGGTTCACAGAACGTGCATTTATCACTAGATCAATGCATTAATGCTGCAAGTCTAGAATTCTCACAAATCTGTTCCCATATCCATGGCTGTTTATGCACAAGGTTTACATGTATGCTTAGACTGACACCTTAATTTAGATACAAATATTAGAAGATTAAACTGCTTAGAAATACACAGGTATGTATATTTATTGGCATCACAATATATCGCTCAGTCTTCATGTTTTACTAAAGACTCACATTAATTGATCTGCACAATTTTTCACTTAATCTGCACAATTTTTCACTTAATCTGCACATCATCCTAGACCCACGCACGTTGACTCTACACATCTTACAAAATTGATTTACATCATTAGGGCTACACATCAATAGTTGTACATTACTGGATACAAACCACCAAGATATCCACCCTTATGGCATTCAGTAAGAACGGTTAGGGGGTGATTTATCAATGTCTGTTTTGCGCCAGTTAGTGGCAGCTATTGATGAAACTTGCTAGTGGAATCCAGGATCTACTGCCATGTCCAGTAGTGGTGTTCGGGCTGGCCTGATACCCGCGTGACCCGTCTGTTTACTAATGGGTCAGGTGTGTTTGGGCCGACCTCGGCACATCACTTGCTGGTCGTTACCCGAATCCGCTCAACACGAATCCGCCCGCAACCTAACACTGCCAGCTTCCTTCCCTGGCACACCCTGCCCCTTTTGTGATGTCATTGTGGGGTGGGGCAGGCACGGGTCTATAAATTGAGGGGAGAAGCCGGGTCAGGTAGTGTTCGGGTTGGAAGCGGGCGGGTTACGGTCAGGTGCAGGCTGAGTTTTTCTCAACCCGCACATCACTAATGTCCAGGCTGCTAGCCATTCCAGAGTTCTTAGACACTAGTCATCAGAGGAGGCAGGTAGAACACACCGACACTTCTTTTAAGTACTCCCAAGTACAAGGACTATGTATGTCCTTCCAGCAGACACAAGGGCATTGATTCCGATTAGAAAGGAGGTTCCATCCAATTCAGAAAGGGTTTTTTACTGAGAGCTCATTCTCTCCCTGAATCCATCATACTGGCTGATACATTAGATAGCTTCAAGAATGGGTTGCCATCTTGGAGTCAGAAGGGAATTTTTTCCGCCTCTGAGGCAAATTGGAGAGGTTCCAGAAGGGTTTTTTTTGCCTTCCTTTGGATCAACTAGCAGTTTGGCAGACGATGTATAGACACAAAAGGTTGAACTTGATAGATGTGTCTTTGTTCAACCTAACTTACTACGTTACTATGTACAGTATAGATGTAAGTACATTTTATAATTGGTGTTAATGTGAACATGATTTTGCAGCCATTTTAGTGCTCCACACTTGTGGTTACATTCGTAAGTGAATCCTATATTCCTTGCAGACATAGCACATAAACAATACACCACTCTGGTATACAGTATTCTATACCAAGGAGTGTCTAATCCACGTGTTCTATGTAAGGGGGCAGTAAGGGCTCTGGCACACGGGGAGATTAGTCGCCCGCGACAAATCTCCCTGTTCGCGGGCGACTAATCTCCCCGAGTTGCCATCAGTTGCCATCCCACCGGCGATAATGTAAGTCACTGGTGGGATGGCACACGCTGCGGCATGATTTCAGCAAATCGCCGAAAATGCCTCGCAAGGCAACTTCGGCGATTTGCCGAAATCGCCTGCGCAGCATGTACCATCCCACCGGCGACTTACATGTTCGCCAGTGGGATGGTCACGGGTGACTAATCTCCCCGTGTGCCAGAGCCCTAAAGGAGCAGTACTACAGCACACCTACAGTTAAGTGGAGAGTCTTATGTTAAGTAAACAGACCAATATTTGCTTAAAGGTTTACTTGCTCTTTAAAGGACAGGACCTCAGTAGTACTTATGTACCCTTTAGTACTTAAAATGTTATGCCCCACACATAAGGATTAACACAAGTGGTTATTATTATTTTCACTATCATGAATTTAAAAAAAAAAAAAAAATCTTGCCTCCTAAAACCTGCAGAGATTAGCTTGATGTGATTAACAAGAACTTTGACAAAAGCAAAATTAATAATTCAGACTCATATATACATATACATACACATACATGCATATATTAGACTTTAAGGCAACCAAAGATCCAAATATGAGATTTGTGTGACCTATGGGAGAAATATAATAAGAGATGTAACATTTGCTAGACATCTAGTCACCTATAGCAACCAATCAACAGGTAACATTTACTGGTCATCTGTTTGAAAGCGCCTGGGTTATAGCACCTGGGTAAATGTTGCACCTTATATTATATTCCCCCTATGACTTCACAGTATTCTACATTTAAATCCATATATGGACCATGGATTCATGTAAGCCTTTAGAATTTTCAACCCAGCTAACGCTACTCATATATCATTTCATACAGAGAATTCATTAGATACCAGTGGGAAATACCAATGTGCATAACCGTATCATCACTACCCACTGAAAAAAACACATTATAAGCACAACAATATGATTGTGTAGTGAGAAAATAAGGATGTAGCCCCCCTCAGCTTCATAGTCTCCTAACTTAGAAGGAAAGACCTTTGGGTTGTTTATTATTTAGTGGAACACATTAGGACAATATGGTAATAAATAGTAATTAGTGTTGTAATATTACAGGACCCACTTAAAACTAAGTATCTGAATAAATAATGTACCTTTCATTTTAAAACATAGGGGTACAAGGAGACCCCTCTTGGTGACTTTTAATGTCCTTATATTTTACAAAAGTAGATACATTTGTCTCTAATATCTTAGCACTAAATATGTTGGCTCATTATAAATTCTTAATAATTCCTTTATTGCGGTATTAATGCTTTTCTAATTTATATTCCTATTAATGGTAACACAAAGCACACCATTAAATTCAAATCTATATGCTGTTTTCATAGTGATCTGGATACAAATGTAATTTAATGGTCTTAACTTATACATTTTCCATTACTTAATGGTCCTTAACACCTCATTTCGACTGATGTCAATACTATCATTAAAAAAATTGGCTATAACACTTATGTCTCTATGATTATTAGCTGGTGTGATACAAGTAAAGTTTAGTTGATGGTTGCTTCTCTAGATGCTGTTATTGTCAAAATAAAAATTATTTGTGCCAGTTCTGTATTTTTTCCTGTAAGAGAACAAACCACCCCACCCACCCCATATTCTGGACAATGTGCTGCAACTCGAAAATCCTCACAGCTGTGCTATTTTAACAAAGCCCAGGCACACAAGGAAGGCCATTTTAGGAGCATTAGCATTCATTTTCCTCATGTGCATTTTGGAAAACAATAATGCATTTAAGTTCCACTTGAAAATGTGTAAAATAGAAAACAATGATGTGACTAACATGAAAATGTGTGAAATAAAAAAACAACAATGTGTTTAAAGTGGACCTGTCACCCAGACATAAAAAACTGTATAATAAAAGTCCTTTTCAAATTAAACATGAAACCCAAAATAATTTTTTTATTACCACATCCAAACCCATTATAAAAGCATTTTAAAATCCCAGCTGTCAATCATATAATGCCTGCCCCGCCTCTATGCCTTAGGCATAGAGGTGGGGCAGACAGTTACTTTCACTTTCAATTCAGAACTTCTTAGATGTCGCTGCCCTCCTCACATTCGCCCTCCTCACATTCCCCCTCCCTCCTCACCATCTAATTGTGTAACCAGTGCATGGACATGGGCACTAGGGCACAGAAACTAGATTTTGGCAGGATGCAATGCCTGCTTTGATAACAGTGTCCACAAAATGGCCCCTGCCTGCTTGCTGCAATTGTGAATTCCAAGGCTGAAGAAAATAAGATTAAAATAATTTATATAGTGTAAGTAAAGTTTATTTTGCTTGCCAAACACAATAGAAAACAATTTGAAATTATTTCTTAAGGTGACAGGTCCGCTTTAAGTTGCCATTGAAAGTGTGTGAACTAGTAAACAATAATGTGGTTAACTTCCCCTTGAAAGGCTGTCACAATTTTATTTCGATGGCACTGCACTGATGGTGCAACAATCAATCACTTCACAGATACTTCAGACATTTCCTCTACTTGATGAGGGTAACACTAGCATAGTATTTGCAACATCCAGAGGTAGTACTCAAATACTGGTAGTCCCCAAAACTAGAATGATGCTACCAGTCATGAATTACTCCAGCAATCTCCTATTTCTTTTTTTTTTTGTAACTTACAATTTTTATTAGGAAAATTAGGGGGTACAGAAAGGAAAAAAGGGAGGGGGGGTTAGCAATTTCACTTCCACAGGTGGGCATAGCATTGTAGAACATGTTATATCCTTAAATTATACATTTGTCGTCTGTTACAATCATATATTGAAGTGAGAGGAAAGGAAGAAAGAGGGAGAGAGAACGAGAGGTATAAAGATGTATGAAATTTAGGTAAGGTAGAGAGGGGAGGGGGAAGAAAACAATAACTGTCAGCCTTAATAGTTTTAAAGGTATATAGTGATTGAACCAGAAAGTTTATAACTTAAGTATGTTAGCTCCATAAAGATTGTTCTATACATTGCTGAGTGGTTAGTTGGAGTGGCCCCTGAACTCCCAAATTGACCAGATCTTTTGGAAGGCAGCAGATTTATTTTGTATAAAAGCTATCCTATCTTCAAATCGTCTGTTGCTGTTTACTCTAGCTACAATTTCAGGTATAGTGGGAGGATCTATGATTTTCCAATTGGCTGCTATAGCTATTCGAGTAGCTGTTAGAACATGGTTGGCTAAGATCTGGGAGTATTTAGGAAGTCCAGGGAATGGCCTCCCCAGCAAGTATGTGATTGGATCTTTCGGCAGAGTTTGGGTAGTTAGATTGGTTAGTAGGTTTGCAATGTTGTCCCAAAGAGTCTGTATTTTCGGACAGGTCCAGAAGATGTGGTATAGGGTACCTTCCTCCCCGCAGAGTCTCCAGCAGGTGTTGGGATGGTCTGGGAAGAGAGCATGTAGTCTGTCCGGAGTGTAGTACCAGAACATTAATATTTTATAAATGTTCTCCTTTTGTCTGGCCCATTTGTTAACATACCGCAATCTCCTATTTCTAATCCACTTGAGTCCCCATGCTGGCAGGTTACACTGTGTGGTACTAACTCTCCTGGTACTAACACTTCTGATTCTTAAGAAGCTACTCTGATCCTAGTTATCACTCCTATAGCAAGCTATTACAGAAACTTTCTGTACACTGAGGCCTACCTCCACCTCAGGCAAGACCTTTACTCTTCTACATGTGTTTGGTTATAGAACTTGTGAATCCATTCAGTTAATTAGATAAATGCTTTCTGATTTTTGCATTTATCCCATAAATGTGCATAAACACAGCAACTTTAGCAGTGTAGCAGCAGAGGGAGACTAGGTAGGTGACGCTAATAATAAATTCAAGCATGGAAGGTACACTCTTTACTGGCATATAGCCACTATTTTGGGATTTGGTCGAAACCCGAATCCTTTGTGAAAGATTCTGCCGAATACCAAATTGAATGCGGATCCAAATTAAGCCATAGAAGGGCTAAAAAAATTTCAACTTCCATGTTTATGTGACAAAAAGTCACATGATTTTAAGGATTCTTGATTCAGTTTGGCCAAGACCATGGATTTGGGCAAATCCAAATCCTGCTAAAAAAGGCTGAATCTTGGCCGAATCCTGAACCAAATCCTGGATTCGGTGCATCCTAGTTAGTACACACATCAGCTTCATGCAATTTAATAAATGATGTAGCAAAAAAATTGCACTTTCAGGTTCATGATGAAGACAAATTACAATTTAACTTTTACACATTCCTCATAATATTATCTGTTCCATACTGTTCCATATACACTCATTTTTAATAGTCAGTCAAGGTTAGTTTTTTAAAGCATCTTTAATACTGTTCAGACATTTTTATACCTGACATGTCATTTTTGTGATGCTTCTCAAATATTCTTGCACATACTGTAGATAAAATGAGTCTTGAATTTTACATGTTATCTAATCAAAAAAGCATGAAATAAAAACTGCTTATTTTATCCCTCAGGTGCTGAAGGAATACTTAATGCATTTCAGTATAATGTATTATAGAACTCTCTGGAGCCAGAGTGTTAACCAGTGCGTCTCAAATGGATAGAAGGGTTAATGCATTTTCCAGTGCCTAAGGGAAGCCAATACTGTGCAGATAAGAGAGACTATAATAAGCTGTCACTGTGTCACTTACCAGGGCTATGACAGTGTCACTGTGACAGCTTATTATCACCCCCGGTGACATCCTCTTCCATGGGATCAGCCCCTCACAAGCTGCATATTTCAAGAGTTGAGAACAACAGAACCACGACTCTGCAAAAGTGTCAGAAAAGTTCATAGAGGTCAGCAGAGACACTTCAGAACGTGTCTCACAAGACTACGGTCCCAGAGCCCAGTCTCCTAATGCACAGCTTAAGAAAAAGGGATAACAGAGGCTAGCGTGTGTTGGCATACGCTTGCCATTGTGGACTAAAGACTGACTGGAACTGAGCTTGACCTTATCCCGTAGGAGACTGGTAATTCCCTTACCTTTAAAAATGATGGCCATTTGTAAAATCCGAGGTGCAGTTAATGAGGGGAAAAGAGCTATAAACCAATATAACAACCCACCAATCCTACTTTTTCACATTTTGCTACAGTATATTTGTATGACTTTTTAATAGAATACATTTAAGTGACAAACTCACTCTATTTATATATATATAGACTTTACATTTACTTTTTAATAAATATTCAGTAATACATAATGGAAAAGGTCATTGCAGATGGAACCTTATTTATCAGCATATGGACCAACAGACAAATATAACCATCAGATATATCCTAAAAAGGCACACAGCCTCACCTATAATAATGAAAGCTTGTAACCAACATGATGGGGAAAAAATATATATACATACACATGTGCGAATGTCAATTCGACAGAATTTGTTTCACTGATAGCTGTTCAGTGGTATTGTTATTTATTAATGGGAAGGCAAAATTGCTGAATTATTATTTGCAGCCAGGTGCAATACTTTGTGGACTTGGACTTGACAGGCATCACTGTTTTATGCAGTAGAAAATAACCTGCAGAGCAGGCACAATTGCTGAATAGCTATGGAGTCCAACTCTCTGTCAGGCACCACTGGTTGTGCACCATACTGGAGGTGCTAGGAGCTATATCTAAAAGTGCCAGGCACAACTCCAGGTAAAAGTTTTCTAAAAGTAAAGTTGATCAATATAATGACTTACATATTCTAATCTTGAATGATAATGGCATTCATGTGCCACTAGTACAGAAGGACTATTCCCAACAGTGATAGAACTGCCAGTTTATCTTATACAAAACAAATGAAACATTCTATCAATGTATGTGTTTCTGATCACCTTATTTTCACTACTGGGATAATATTGTGTAGATGCAGCCAAAGCAGATTTGCGCTATAATGTTTCAGAGAGGACCCTAAAGAAATGTACATCAAGCCTGAGTTTATGAAAAGGGATATATTGGGCATTCTATTTACATGTTTACACTAGTGATGAGCGAATCTTTTCCGTTTTGCCGAAAAATTTGCGAATCTTTCAAAAGATCCGCAAAACGGTGAAAAATTTGCGAAACGGCGAAAATGTTGTGCGCCAAAAAAAATTGTTGCCCGGGGCTATTATTTTGTCACACGGCTATTCTTTTGTCGCCCGCGGCTATTACTTAGTCGCGCGCCTATTCTTTTGCCGCCCGCGGCTATTATTTCGTCACGCGGCTATTCTTTTGACGCCCGTGACTATTCTTTTTTGACGCCAGCGACAATTTTTGGACGTGCCGCGAACTTTTCCGCTGCAAATTTTTTCATCCATTTCACGAAACAATCCGCCAATGGCGAAACACGTAAATTCATGCCTGGCAAAACATTTCGCCAACACTAGTTTACACTAATATTGTCAGGTTCAGAGTTCCAGGTCTATGAGGAAAAGTTTGCCCAAGTCTAGTATTCCATAGCAACCAATCTGTGGTTCTAGATAATTCCTTCAAACAAGGGACAAGTAATTACTGCTGATTTCCAATAACAGTGGTTACTGAGAGAAAGCCAAGGAGCAGGACTTGCTGCAAATCAGTGTTTATTCACACAACATGTATCAAGTGGCACTAGATAAAGAGTATGTAGCTTGAAACATGTTGTTTGAATAAACACTGATTTGCAGCAAGTCCTGCTCCTTGGCTTTCTCTCAGTAACCACTGTTATTGGCTTTTGCATTTACACCTGTGGTGGGGGTGTCACACTGAGATTGAGAGCCTGGCTGATCCACACTCAGTCTCCTTCACAGGTTTAATTACTGCTGATTTATTGCACAGTTACTAGACCTTTAGCATACTTTTTGCCTCATCACATTACCCCCTAAGTAGGTAATATTATTTGTTGTACAGTTATTCAAGGCATTAAAACCACATGCATTCACCACTTTATATTATGATTATATCAAATTATATATGCTCTTTTAAATTGGTTAAGCATTGGTTTTACTTCCATTTAGTGCAGTTCCTATTGCAACAATGGCAGATGCTAAGATGTATCAATAATTTTTGGCTGTGGTGATGGACTACTAGATATCTTGAACTGGTTGATGCAGCAGCACTAGCCACAATCAATGCTTCACTTGTAGGTAGGGCATGTTGGTAGGTGAGCCATGATTCCTATACTGATGGATATCCATAGTGTATCCCTACAGAGTAGTAGAGTATTGGAATCACAAACAAAGGCATAATAACTACTGTTTAGATTTTTATTATGCATCCACAAAACATGTGAAGAGGGCCTTTCACTGGATGTCGGTTAGGGACATCTGGAGATGAACCTCTGTATAAGTATTACCTACTGTGTATTAACCCAATATACAGTATGAGGATATCCACAGTGTATTAGTCTACTCCTAAACTCTTAAAAAAACCTCCATGCCTTACTTGATGATATCATGGATAAGCTCTTAGCAATGTGATCCACCAAGTGCAGTGCAGTCTTCTGTCCAGTAGGCTAGATCCAGCAATGGTTCAGAAAATAGATTTGCTACAAAACAAGTTTTAATGTGAGTATTGCAGCCTAACTACATCCCCAGAAACACAATGCCAGACATTGTTGGAGATGTTCTTAAAGTGTTTAAAGGTAAAAACTAAGTAAGCTCTATTAGAAAGGTCTATGTAATACACCATAAACACTTTCAGAACTGCTGCTCTGAGGCTTCCTTCTCTCAGAAAAATCTTTCAGGGCATGGCACAAGCCTGCTTAGTTTGCTCATCTCTCTTCACTCCCCCTCCTTCTGCTTTCCCGCCCTCCCCTCTAAGCTGTAATCTGAGCTGAGAGCTGTTCTCTGCCTGCACACGGCTCCCTGGAAGTCCCTGCCTATCCGCCCCTGGTACTAGGTGGGAACCAAAGAATGTAAGCTATGTGCTCCCTCACCTTATATAAACTAGGGACAGAGACACACTATTCCTGGGTCAAGAGGAATACCTCTTTTCATTCAGCATCAGCATCAAGAAATTACACGACCCTCACCCGACCCTAACCAGCTCCCAACTCGCAGCCTACCTGACCCAGCTTCCTCCCTCTATTTATAGACCCATGTCGGCCCTGCCCCGCAATGGCATCACAAAAAGAGACGGGGCTGTTGCCTATAAATTAGAGAGCTGGAAGAGGAAGCCGGCAGTGTAAGGTTATGGCAGAAGCACTCAACGCATACAGAAACATTTGCCAATGATACACTAATATGATAGGAATACACAATTGATGAATTTTAGGAAGAAAGAAGAGTAAAGCCTTTTTTGGTGTGTTAGATAAAGGGAGGCACCAATAATAGTTATTGGTGATGGGCGAAATAGTTCGGTAGGCATGGCTTTGCGGCTATGCCATTGACTGACATTTCTGGGAAACGGGGGACAAAATAGCTATGTAAAAGTTTGTCAACATTGCCGAGCAAGTCAAAAAATAGTTACGCACATCAAAAAAATGACGCGTGCAACAATTTTTTTCGATGCGAGACATTTTCACCACTTCTCAAATCTTTGCAAAGATTTGAGAAGTTTTCGGTGAAGTGAAACGGGACAGATCCGCTCATCACTAATAGCCATAACTAAGCAAAAAAGGGCATCTACTAAGCTGAGACCCTTTCTAGCCAGGAAAGTCAAATATTTTCACATTTAGCAGAACATCCCTTGTGCTAAAACACTGTTTTATTGAGTACTGCAGCCTCATTAACAACATTCTTTAATCTCATGAAGCCTTCGTTGCATTAAAACACAATCTCTCTAATTGATACCAACCAGTTGTAATGCTAACTGCTGTTTTCTAGAAAACCTTGTATCCAAGCCTGTGTAGAGTAGGGAATTGATATACCTGTCATTTCTGTAAGACACATAACAACATCCCCCCAAATGTGCTGAATCACAGAGCAGTTCTATATTAAATGGGAAAAAGAGGCTTCATGCAGCTTATATCCATCACAGAGAGCGAGACTGTTTGATACCTGCATGAAATAGTCACTGCAGTGTATTATAAATCTGATGTTGGGGAAAATCTATTTCTACTGTTTACAGACACATAATTTGGCGATTCTAAAGCCTTTTGCCAATTCCGTGAATCGAGAGCTCCCAATACAGCTTCCCACATGAATTTAGGATCTCTGTCTGCCTGCAGTGATCGATAAAGAATTAGTCTAGAAATTCTACGCTTTATGTTTTCGGCTTCTGTACCAGCCCAAGGCAACCGCAGCCCTTTAACAGTGAAGATCTGTATCCCTGAATATGCACCCAGTATCTTCCCATTTTCTTTTCTGCTGATTCACAGAACATGCTATGGGCAGCTGCCACCGGAGCTTCAATATATATATACAATAGCAAATTTAATATACAAGTTATTAAATCAGGTTCACATTACATGGCATCCAAATTGAATAAGATTCAGATGTAACCTCACTTTCTTGACAATTTTTGATGATTTTTGAAAACCCTTAAAGAATAAGTAAACTTTTTTTTATCTTTTAATAAAATTACTCTAAACAGCTTCCCAGAATTGCTTACCTTTGTCCCTCTGTTCTTTCTGACCTGGTTCCTCAGTTACAAGCTGCTCGATTCCTCTCCTTCCTTGTTCAGAATGAAGCCCCGCCCCCACTTCCTCTTCAGGTCTCTCATCAAGACAAAAACCCTGCTAATGCGCAGACTGGCTCCTGCGGCCTCCAGGCATGCACAGAAGGCTCTCCACTTCGACTACAGGTAGTCGATGTAATGAGAGACCTGAATAGGAAGTGGGGGCAGAGCTTCACTCTGAACAAGGAAGATGAGGAATCGAGCAGCTTGTAACTGAGGAACCAGATCAGAAAGAACAGGGGTAAAGGTAGGCAATTCTGGGAAGCTGTTTAGAGTAATTTTATTAATAGAAAAAAAAAAGGTTTACTTATTCTTTAAAGGAGAATGCAAGTCAAAATTTAAAAAGCATACTGCCCAATAGTCCTCCTATTGTTTAGTAAAAACACCACACTTTTGGCTCACCTAATCAAATATTTACTCAGTCACACTTACTTCACATTTTCTAGAACAGGCAGCCATCTCTAAAAAGGTATTCTCCCTTCCTTTCCCTCCTTGCTTCATACTGCACATGTGTTTCATTCCCTCCCCCCCCTCCCCTCTGCCAGATCTGCTTCTGATTGGCTGGTGGGCATGTGTAGCTCAGAACAAGAGACAGGATCAAGTTACACACATGCCCAGAGAATAGGAAGGCTGCCACTGTCACCTACAGGAAGGGGAGAGAGATTTCATTGATGTCACTGTAGTCTTCACACTGCTGTAGGCTGCCAGCACCATATCTCAGAGAAGCAAGCAGGGATCTGGGAATTTAGATATGCAGTAAGTACTTAAAAAGAATGCCTTTAGATTTACTTTTAATTTATATTAACCTTTCATTGTCCTTTAAGCTAAGCTTCTCAAAAGCAGCCCAGGGCACACTGAGCATGTGCAGGGTCACTGACATGGAAAAGATGGCACAAGATGTGAAAAATGGGAAATTGCTATAGATACATTTTATAGGATGGATCATAAACTATGGGCGTGTACAATAGCTCAGTATTTAAAATACAGCATTTCTAGTACTTTATTTACTTATTACCCAACAGTAGCTCCCTCCTACAATCTATCATTTCTGCATTATATTAAGAATGAGAAAAGATTGGAATTGAGGATGTTAAGTACCCATTAACCTTGCTTTAAAATGGGTCTATAAGCCTGTTGTAGCTATAGGTATCTAAATCAGTAAGGGTATGCTGTATTTCATGTACCAGAGACAGAGTGTGTCATACAAATAGATCTCTCATTTGATAAGGTTGCTAATAACAATCTGTTCCAATGGCCGTGGGTCAATGGTCATATCTTAATGTGGGCCTTAACAAACCTGTTGGGTTGCACCACGCCAGTGCAATCCTCACCCAAAGGATTTTCTAACCTGAATAATAGATATATGGCAGATTTCTTGGCACATATTGGTCAAGCAGGCCATTGGGAGACCCCCAATACAGGGGCCAATAAACTAAATCTGCCAAATCAGCAGCTTTTATCTTTTCTTGTAAGAGATGTAGGGCCTGTACTGTATATATATTCTGTTCAACAAATAATCTAAAATGACCCCAGTTACCAAAAGACTGGGAATAGTACACCAAATGGCAGTACTGTTAGAACTTAAAGGGAAAGGATACCCCTTGTTTAAGGTGAGCGCAATGATAGAACTTGCGCTGAACATACTTTTTGCATATTGTTTTAATTAGGGAATATTGTTAATTCTTGAGTTTACCAGAGAATACAGGAAAATTAAATCTGCTTCATGTATGTATGTATGTGAGGTAGATAGGTTAGATAATTAGATTACCACTATACATCCCCTTCCCTTCACCCATTGTTTTTTAACCACTATCAGTGCACTGTAATCTAATTATCTATCCCACAAGGACCAAACATGGAGTACATTTTTGGTGAACTATAATGAATATTTGCTGAGAGAGAAGGCTTAGTACTGCAAATAGTGCAACTGTTATGAAAGCTTATGCTGTAATAAAGCAGTAACCATTTTGCTCCAAGATATAACAAAAGAGAACTTTGCAGTAGACTGCTGGATAATATAATGAGCAAAATGACTCAGTGGAAAGTACTGCATCAAATATCCTATACAGGATACTGCTTCACATGTACATATATTATGGTTGCACTGCAAATAGCAGAAGAGCAGTATATTTCTGAGCACTCTACAATTAAGACGTGCTCATGTACATACTGAAATTTAAAATATGGTGAGTTGTTTCTGTCTTTATGCCATAATCCTTATTATTTTCTTACTAGGACTCTCTAACATTTAAAAATAAACTGCATTGGACAATGGTTTCTACAGAGAAAGCACATGATGTCATTAGGAAAAGGATTAAATAGACAAATATAATAGATAAAATGCATCATCTAAGAGCACAGCACCCTGTTGACCCATACAGTTGCTTACAAAATAAAATCAAATAATTTGCAATTGTCTAAACTAAGCATAATTTAAAAAAAAAAAAAATTAAAGTTATGTGTGGAAATATGGTTGTATATACACTTGCATGGACCTTTGCAAAAATCCTCTGCAGTGTTCTACAGCTAGATCTCTAGATTTCATCCAGGCAACTCTTGTACAGAATCTGCCATCACAACATCACCTGGCAGGACATTCCCCAACCTTGCTGCCCACTAACCATGAATAACCAGCAACGCTGCTTTAACTAAAAGTTATGTTTCTCTAATCTTAAAGGGTGGCCTCAGGTGCACTGATTTTTTATGGGAAAAAAGACCCCCAGCAAATATCTTTTTGACAGTCTCACCTCATAGTGTAAATCTTCCATCCCCTTTACCAGTTTAGTTGCAGTCTCTGCACTCTCTCCAGCTCATTAATATCCTTCTTATGGACTGGAGCCCAAAACTGCACTGCATACTCAAGGTGAGGCCTTACCAGGGACCTATATTTTTACCTCTTGAGTTAAAGGAGAAAGGATGGTACAATCACTGGGGAGTGCCTAACATTTTTGCACCCGCCAGTGATTGTACCATTCTTTCTATGTAATCATTTAGCTTATTCCCCGGGCTGGTGCTCCTGTTAGGAGAAAACCGCCAGAACGACCTTCCTCTTTCTTCTGTCTGCCACTTGCGCATGTGCAGTATAAGGAAAAGTCAAATTCAACAAAAAAGCTGCCTTTTTCACTCTACTGTGCATGTGTCACCCCCAGGATTCCAAAGAGACAAGAGAAGGAAGAGGATTGCTTCCTTGCAGCTACCCCAAGCTGGTGCAGTTTAAGGGGTTTAAGGTAAGAGATTATCATAACTGGGGGGTGCCTAACATTTTGGCACTTTTTTTTTTTGCAACAAATTTGGAATTTTACAGCCAATCCATGTCTGGCAATAAAATAAGTTCACTACTAAGCATTAAACCTTATTTTCTAAGCTCTCTGCACAATTTTGTGTCATCAACAAGAATGGAAACAGTACTTTCTATGCCCACCTTTAGGTCATTAATAAACAAGTAGTGATAAGAGAAACATTTCATCAGGCATGGATTTGCGGTGAATTTCAGCATTTCGCCATTGGTGGATTTTTTTGCGAAAAAAATTGCCATGGGAAACTTGCTGTGTGTCAAAAAAAATGCTGCATGCGACAACTTTTTTTGATGTGCGTCATTTTCGCAGTTTCACAAATTTTTCGCAGATTTGCTCATCACTATAAAAAAGTTAAAATGCAAAGGACTAAGGTCTGACCCCTGCCCTACTCCACTAACAACACTGGTCCAGTTAAAAAATGTTCCATTTTCCACCACTCTCTGTAATCTATCCTTCATCCAGTTTTCCAAATACAAATATTTAGCATGTGGCATGAAAGTGTTTTTTGTTACAGAATAGCAGGGTGTCTATGGAACTACAGTATGTCTAGAGGTCAGTATTAATCATTGTGAAATACAGTGAGCACTGCAGAAGACTGGCTATACATATCAGCTGCAGACTGAATCCCGCTCCATCTCTCTCTTTTATTGTTATACCTGTGTCCTCTGCTGGAGTAAAGAAAACCGTTAAACACTAATTGCTCTGCATCTCCGCAGGGTGTTCAGAGAGCTGTGATAAGGATGGCTGGACGCAACCTGCTTGATCCTGCCAGAAAATTGTTTCATCTGTTCGTGTAACAGGGGAACAAATACTGTGTAATATAAGCTATGTTTATAATTAGGTTTTGAGTACACTTCTGCTGTTCTACATCCGAAAAACATTGCATACTATGAACTGACTCTGGTCAGCACATCTAACATCATCTAGAACTGCTATGTTGCTATAAAATGCAAACAAAACAACTTGGAGAACATACAATGGTGTGTATTTTGACCCTTTTTTTATCAGTATGGCAACATTTGACAAGAATTGCTAAATTATAGGATATGTCCAACAACTTACCACAAGTGAAGAGAAGCACCTGAATCTTCAGCTAGGGGAGTGGATATCACCATTTGTTGGCAGAGCAGGCACTCATTGAGCAAATCTTCAGGCAGAATTCTTGATTAAAAAGCAGCTTTACTGGAGTACCATAATTGCCTTATGTGTTTCGTGTTCACAGATGCTTAATTTAACAAGAATTCCCCAGGAAGAGGAATGCTCCCAAGGTTCAAGAGAAAAAGCCTCAGGCTAAATTATCCAGCTTTGTAGCTATATAAGGGTACTGCCCTCTGAAAAGAATTGATGGACAGCAGGTGGAAGCCCCTTGAGCTGATGCAAAGAGAGGAGTGTTAGCAGAGATTAGAACACTCAATGTAATTGCTCCTGTTATCAATGCTAACCCACATAGTCCCATTTGCCACTGTAAGATGCACCCAATACTTGTTAAATGGCCATTATACACATTAATGACAGCGTGTAATTTATATACATTAAAGTCAGCAAAATGTTATGTGACTATATAAAAGCATGAGGCAGCATGCTGTGTGCTATTATACAGGTCACGCATCTTTTAAAAATATACATTATTGGAGCCCATCGAAAGGCCACAAACCTCAATTCAACCCAGTTTATGACCTGTGATCCCCCTGAGAGAGGAATAGAGAAAGTGATGGGGAATAGAACAGAGAAAGGGGTGTAAATATGAATTCCAGAGCACCCACAACTGTGGGCCTCTCCACCAACACCCATAGGGCCCCTGTCCCCTGTGCTAGTTTAGCCTTGTAAATGCATGTGGCAGGGGGTCCTATAGTGTGTGGGTGGCATCTGGTATTCATAGTTCATGTGTTCTGTTACGTCCATCCTCAGTTGTCTAGCCCCTTCCTTTGTTCTTTTCCCCTCCCCTTTCCCCATAAGGCTGCCGGTTTTATTATTTCAGATAAAAATAGATCACTCAAAAATGATATTTTGTTTTTTCAGAGCTGTATTTTTGTTTGCAGTTTTATGTATAACACATACACCAGATCTCCAAGGCTTTGAATAAGGGCAGCTCTGTTTAAGTCAAAAGTTATAGCTCAATCTGTGGCTGTACCAGGCTGGACCCATCATTATAAATAATAAACTTCTGCCTCACGGGGCGATTTGCGTGAAATCGCGCCGCCGCGTCTGCCATCCCACCGGCGACTTACATGTTCGCCGGTGGGATGGCAGGGGGAAGGCAACTCGGGGAGATTAGTCGCCCGCGAACAGGGAGTTTTGCCGCGTGCGACTAATCTCCCCGTGTGCCAGAGCCCTAATGGGCCCTAGGCTGCCCCCTTCACACGAGCAAGCTTAGTAATTTAGCATCAGAGCAGGTTGAGGGGGGCTTAATCACTGGTACAGAGTGCACAATCATGCTCCCTGCACTGCAAAACCTGAAATTTCAGTTTAATAAAAATATAAGCTCTTAAAGTTACCGTGACAGGTGCAGCGTCGAACCTGCAACCCTTCCCTTCCCCTATTTAACTCCACACTCCTTTTTTTCCTCAGACCTAAACCAAGGCTGACTCCGATCAGGACCCCAGGTCTACCGGGCTACTCATTCTTCTTGTCAACTTCCCTTTAACTTCCCCCTAGGGCACAGAGTAAGGTACCCTCTGCCAACTACGACAACAACAACCCCCCTCTTAGTGAGAAATGGTGGGATGTTGCGAACTGATGATCCTCTCACCATCTGGAGCCAACTGAAGGTAGGTTTGCGTACCTTAAGTAAACATCCCCCAAGTACCATTCCCAGGAAAAATTCAAATCACCTAATTAGCCAGCCACCAAGGGAGAGAGAGACATGAGAGGGCTGCCCTCCTAACCCCGTAATGCCCTGCTTCCCTGCACTGTGCTTCGAGTCATTGGGCATCAGGAGCAGCTTTTTGCCACCCTTGGTAATTGTTTGGGCCTGAGCCAAGATTCTCACCTTGCCTAATGGTAGTAGCACCCCTAAAAATATAACATAACATATTACTAATATTGACATCTCTGTATATTTTCTTGGAAAGCAGCTGCAATCATTGTATTGATGATGGTAAAGAAATAGAAGGCCTAAAATTAAAATATTAAAAGACCCAGTGGTCCAGTAACAAAATGTTCTGTTTGAAGAGAGTGTAGAATCAAAACAATAGGAAATTAATTACCTCTAAATAATGGATATCGCAGGCAATTGTGGCATGCGTTGTAACTAACATCATTTCCCATTTCCCCTGTGATTCCCAGCAGTTGGTGACAACTGCATCAATATACTGTGAGCTCAAGACCTGCATTAAAATTTCAGCTTTTCTTACATGCAGGATTTCTTGCTTTGTTTATTACTTACAGTATTTTTTTCTGTTTACTCTTAAATAATGGTCCAGGAAATATGACATGAATTAATGGGATAGGCTCAGAATAGCCCATCCTTAAGCTATTCAGTTTCAATTCGGACGTTAGGTGGGTGTAGTGCAGCTTGTGTTCCACTTTACAGAATAATGATGATTCTTGGGCCCATTTAGGTGTATGCTCACTGGGTTTTCTGCATATGTATTATGGCTCATTAGTTTACCCATATGCCAATCTCTGTTAAAAAGCCTGAAACAGTTACAACAGTGAGTGCAGTTCTGGTTGTGTTAAAATGGTTATATGTGTTATATCTTCTGATAAATCATGTGCAAGAGTGATTCTGGGGAACCTTAGAGCTACATAGCCGCAAATTACAAATTCCACACTCAAAAAAATGTTAGCTGCAATTTGAACGCAGTTTGTGACAAAACGCACCCACAACTGCAATATTTGTAATTATGTAATGTATTATGGGTAAAGAACATAGTACCACACTTTGGCTAAAATATGTAAGTTTATGTGCCACATGGGTCCTACACTATCTATTAGCTTTCTAAAGGTGGCCATACAAGGGCAGATTTCAGCTGCTGATTTAAGCCCTTTAGACCAATTTGGCAGCTTATTTGCCACTGGAAATCCCAACAGCCCTACCCAACCAATATGTGACCAAAAACCAGGTGTCAATTAAGCATAGTTTTTAGTCACATTGGGCATTGCATCGGCTCATTGATAAAGTCCTCACTCTGACTTTTCTTATCCCCTATATTGTAATGCGATGATTTGTCCTATGCGCTTACGTATTTTGGACAAAATGTGGTACTAACATCTCATTTTTTATAAAAATTATTTTTAAAGACAAACTGAGTGCTGGTAAGCTTTCTCCTTCTTATAATTTGCAGACTGCACCTGGTAGATAAATGCCTTATGTAATGTAAAGCATGTTGTATTGCATAACATAGACATAGACTTTTCCATAGTGTTATTTCCTAGTGATGCAATTTGTATTGTATTTAGCAATTAAATTTCAAATTTGATTCTGTTTTAGTGTCTCAAGAGCTTGACATTTTGCTTGCTTCAGTGGAGGTGCTAATTGCATCAATTTTGCCTCATTTATGTTTTGTGGTGCAGGTAAGTTCTGTAGGTGAAGAATAAAGGAAACCCAAAAGTAACAGTTTATCAAGTCAAGTGTTAACACCACGACTGTCTGCGTCCATGTTGTCTTGAAACTTAGTAAGTTCTCTTGTAACTTATTCAGCACAGAGAATGCACCAGGAATTTGGGCATGTAGAGCATGTATTGACATACCTTTGTCTATAGCATTTGGATGGAGCTATTTTGCACACATTTTTGCACTTTGCAGTTTCATTTGTGTTTATAAATGGGCCTTTATAGCACCACATCAGATTTGATACGCACACCTTTCTCTTCTCACTATGACATCTAGAAGTCCCAAACTGAGCAAACATTGCCTAATGTGTTGCCAGACATTCTGTAGTAGAGATAGTTACATTATTTTCCACTGAATACATTTCTTACAAGCATTCCAGTGATTTCCAGGGGTACAATGAAGTAATCACATGCAAAGTATACATTGATTTCTACATGATTCTGCTTTATATACTGTGAATGTCAACTGTTACTCCCTAGCTACTCCCATGGTTGTTTATTATTATAATTATAAGCAATGAAAAAACTAAATGAATCATTTTGTAGGCACATTGAGCTCCTACCCAGACCATGCAATGCAAAGAGATTAGGTGATATGCCCTGGGCCAGATCTCCATGAAATGTGTGCTGTTCTCATGGACTTCCATTTTGCTACTTCCAGCTGCCCTCAGTTTGTTATTCTAAGAGATCTTGGAACTTGTGATGCCCTGTGGCTTCTGGCCCCGAGATACTGCCCCTGGAAGATTATCTGTTGACTACTCTATCCTGTCCCACTGATCTTTCTGCCATTTCCTGATGAGCCGTAATTCTGTTTGATTTCTTCTCTATGCCAAGAGCTCAGCAGTTCTGTTTATCTGAAACTCTGTTTATCTTTGAGATGGAGCCCAAAATGTGCAAGCATTTCACTGGATCTGCCAACTGTCTGTTATTTATTTATTCTTTCAAATACTGACTGCAGCTTCATCTTACCATGGACACCCGAGAGAAATCATAAGAAGGGCTAATGAGTTCTCCCGAAAGGACAAGCTTTAGAAAGTGAAGGTTTGTGCAGTGAGGGACACTTGATGTTTTCCAGAAGCACAAGGATAGATACAAATATGAGTTCAAAATATAGTTTACATTTTTTCTCCATATGACACTGAATGCATATTTAAAAGTAGATTGGAAGTGAGTCAGAAAGGACTGGCACAATGGGGCTAGTTGACAAGAAACTGGCACATTAATCCAAACCAAGGCATTATTAAATCAGATATCAGTACACATTGGGCATATTTTTCTCTCTGCATGAGAACTACAATTTATACTGGGAAGTGAGGAGTGCAAATCTGATCACCAATAGTGAAGAGCAATTTTTTTTTTACAAATCTTTTACTGAGCAACATACTGTAAATTCATCTTTTGTCTGTTTAATAGGCAGTTCAGCTTAATATACAGTATCTGTTCTCCAATCTCCAGTTATTTTTTAAAAGAGGACCCTTTTATTTTTTGTCTATAAAAAATTGTGGAAAATAAACCTTTTCATGCATTTATTAGTGATGGCAGATATTAAGGCATTCTACAAATGACATATTATGAAATTGTCATATGCATTCTGTAAATGAAGCCCAGGCCTTATGAATCTTTTTCACTGCACAAACCTTAGGAAACATGGCTTATTGAATAACAACAAAATAAAAGGTAATGTAGAAGCAGGCACTCACGTTTAACAAAGGTATAAAATGTGCCTGGGTGCAGTGCAAAACATAATAAGTATCAGAGGAAGATATACCGCACCCACAGGTCTTAAGATGCAAAAAGAAGTTTTCTATTGAACAAGTGACTAACGTTTCGGCTGTCGGAACGTTTTCAGACAGCCGAAACGTTAGTGACTTGTTCCCAGACCAGGACTGAAACGTCGATGTGATGTATTTTTATACTGCAATAAATTGAAGTGGACATTAATGGAGTGTGCAGTACTTTCGGTGAGAGATATCTAATACAACTATATGCAGCACCCAACCATGTGAGTTAGAATTTTGATGTTTAAAGGGAGTGCGGACAATTGGATATACTATATATATATTACAGTTGAAAAAGGCTAGTGTGTTAGCCGAAACATCAGTCTTCTTGCAATAAACACTGTTTTTTCTCCATAAGTCCTGTGTGCGGATCCTCTTCTTGTTGTGCACGGTCTTTTTGTTTGTCCCTGAAGAAGAACACATTTAGGGGCACATTTTCTTATCTACGAACACTCGTTTGATCGGCCCAATCGTATTTTCCGCGGCTTTCTCGTACCTTGTGCAAGTTTTTCGGCGCTTTCGCGATTTTTTCTATTGGATTGGTTTTGCCGCTGTTTACAAACGTTCAGTACGAAAAATTTTTAACTTTCGGATCGCCAATACGATATTAATTTTCATTTCCAATCCAAATTTTTCCCATTCGGCATTCGAACTCGTGTTTTGATAAATCTGCCCCTTCGTGTTTGAAACATTGGATTAATAGAGATTTTTTGTTCTTTTTTGAGAACCTGTGTGTGCGGCACTCTGTTCTTCATTTACATAAACTTCTGGCCAGCACCTGGGGCAGTTGATTGTTTGTAGGGAGTGCTCCTTTTGTTTCTTATATATAATTTTTTATATATATATATATATATATATATATATATATATATATATATATATATATATATATATATACACACAAAATCAAAATATAGATGCACACCAGGTATTTTTAGTAAAAAAAAAAATTAACTTTTAATTAGCATCTTGGACCTTTCTCAAGTTTTCAGTTAAAAACAATAAATATATACATATTTAAAAAGAAAGACTCACCAATCACTGTGCAACATTCACCTAGGTTGTGACATCAGCAGACCCACCCACCTGATTAACAGAGGAAAGGCCTGCCACCACAGGTGTGGAGTAAGTGTTAACTTAAAAGAGAAAGACGCAGAGCACATTATAGCCAAACATCCAAATATTACCACGTTGCTAAGAAGACATCCTTATGTAAAAATTATTTTTATCTCTGGTTTAAAAAACATGAGAGTGAACATTGTTCATATATATATATATCGTTACATGACACCAGGGGATTCGTTTCTGCACGTTATAGAATTAGACATCACATTACCTGTACTACCACCCATGTAATTTATTTAATCACATGTCCCTGTGGGCTTTCATATGTGGGTAAGACAGATCAAATGCTACGGTTTCGGGTGGATGGGCACCGTTCGGCTATAAGCACGCCCTTTAGGGATGGTACGACCAATAAGCCCGTGGCCAAGCATTTTTTAGATAAGGGGCACAGGCTGCCCACCTTCCATTAAATTGCTATTGATCATGTGCCACCCCTTACAAGGGGTGGCGACCGGGCCAGGTTACTCCACCAAAGAGAGGTGTTCTGGATTAAAAAATTAGGTACTCTAGCACCTGCAGGGCTGAATGAACACTGCTCTTTTTTATGCTTTTTAGATCAAAGGTGAGGTGGTGTATTGATGAAGTTGTTACACTTGCCATATGAGTTACTACTTCATGATTAAATAGCTTGTATCTTTTTTGTTTCTTTTTTGTATTATTTTTGTTTCATTTTCTGCATTTGCTCTGAGACATGCACTTTCTCTGTCAGTAGAATAATATGAACGTTTTTAACTTGCTGTATTTCTTGCACTGCACGCTTCCTGATGTACAACAATGGTTATGATATGTTTTAACCTACATACAGGGTTCATTCTCCTGTCATGTGTTTGGGGTGGGAGCGTGGGGTTGGATGAGTGTTTACAGGTTTTATCTATTTATCTGCTGATTTTAACTATGTATATGGTCTTGATAAAGGTCTTAGGAGGAGACCGAAACATTGGCCTGTTTTATCAGTATAAATAAAAGTAATGTTTTATTTTAAAAAAAATACCCTGGTGTGCACCCAATTTTTGGACTTCTGGATAATTGGATACACGGAGGTAGCACCCAGGTAATTTACGCTATGGGTTTGGTGTGCTGAAAATCTGTGGACTGTATATATATATATTTATGTAATGCCAAATGTATTTCCCTGATTTTAGAATGTCATGGATTTTTTCTGGTCCCTTTAAAAACATAAAATGGGGGTTGTGTGCACTTTGGAAAAGCTTTTTGAATAACATATTTAGGGTATAAATGATATATGTTTGCAAGATATGCTGTATACTTATCATTATATTTATACTTCTCATTATAAGGGTGCTTATTTTGGTTTGGTGGAATAAAGCGAGGTATTGGGTAGGCCAGCTTCATATTTTAACCTAGGTTTCTATTGATTCAAATTAAGTTTCTGGCCATACTTCTTAATTAGTATATGGTGTCTGCTAAGCCAACCAGTCTCTGCAAAATGATTGAACCAATTATCATAATGGTCTAGATTTATCAACAGTCAGAATAAAGCTTTTTATTTGCTTTGCCAACTTGCCCATATTATTTATGAATGTATCAGTTTTCATGCTGTCAGGTTACGAAGATTGCCAAAAGCATGGGATACAGAAATGCAAAATTAAACAGCACACTCAGGAACACTTGTATTACATAGCTTGATTTATAGGCATGCAACCTTGAGTTGCATTAGTAAGTCATTATGATATGATACTTTAATGTGTTTTACAAAACTCATTGCTTAGGTGAAAACTCAAACACTATTATTGATCATGGATATATTTCTTTATGGCTTTTTCAGGCCACTAACAACATGCATACAACAATTCCAGATATACCTACTGTAAAGGAATGTTACAAGACTGGTTTCTAATTATACAACATGTACAATATGTGCATTTGGGAGAAGGATGCTCTAGAAATACTTTGTCAACATTGTGTAGCATGGATAGACACAGCATTACACAATTTACAGTCCACCCCACTGTCTCCATATCTCCAGTTATTCCTGGGCGCCCCTTGCTAACTGTGTCAGGCTTAGAGATTCACTTGTGACCAAAGTAAAAAAATATAGTTTCTGAAAATGAGACTGAATTTAAAGAAGATTTTAGTGTTGATAGTGGTAAAAATGTCCGACTGAATGCATATAACTGAAATGATATTGTGGGTCTGTTAGAAAAAGAGACTTTATTTTTAGCAAACTCAGGAAAAACACAATGTTTTGCAAAGATGCAGTACACACTTTTACCAATAGGGGGTCAACAGTAACCCTGCAAGCACAATCCTGGAGCTCTAAAACTGCCTCTTTCAAAGGCTTAACACAGACTCCCAAATCTTTTGGGCCAAAAGAAACCAGTCTGCAGCTTTTATAGCCTCCAAACTGCTCTATTCTACCACACACACTTCTAGCTCAGCAGAGGCACATGCTTTAAACAAAGTAGTCCTCAGTTTGTTAACGTAAGCTAAAACTATTGCAAAGTTTCCACTTTTAACACACAAACACACATATATATATATATATATATATATATATATATATATATATACACATAGCTACACAAAAAAGTTGTTTACAGCGTATGTATATTGTGTGATACCTCTTCATAACAGTTTTATTTCCATGTAATACTAAATTCCTAGTGGGATCAAACAGATGCATAACACCATCTTGTAAGGTGGACACATTGTTCTAGATGTGTATCAGGTTACCCAGCATAGACCCCCATATCACAATTTAGCCTTTTGAGGTTTGTTCCATGGAAGAGGTATGGTATGAGGTATGATTACATGTTTAATGTGCAAACTCAATCACAATTAATTGGTGGCCGCAGGCTCCAATTTGATTTTATGCATTTAAAGAAACATCTGTCCATTCATATATTTTACTGTAATTTATTGCATATTATGCTGTATCTGAGATCTAGAGTGTTGAGCTTTATAATGGCAAAAATAGGGGAAAATATGGGATTTTCTAATTAAAAAAATAGGCAGAATGTAATTTTGAAACGGAAACCCAACCATAAGTTAATTTGCATAATTAAAGAAATATAATTCAAATACAATATACATGATTTAAACAATGTCAATGGTTTTACAGTTCAAAAAGTAGTTTCAACAGTTCAAAGGTACAAAAACAATTGCATTTACAGATAACTATAAACAAATCTGAAAAAGTACAACATATATTGGAAATTAGAATTATGCAAAAAAATGTTTTTTGGGGTTCCCCAAATTGATGATAAGGTGGGCACAACCCAATGTTTGACCACAAAAGGAAAACTTTGCTACGTTATATATTAAATTGCTGAAAAATGTACTCGCATTGGACTGATTTTTTTAGCTTCAAGCCTACAGGGGCACAACATTAAATTATCCAGAGAAAACTGTGAATAAATTGAGGCCTAATGGAGTGTATAAAATAAACTATGATAACAAACCCGAATGGCCCTTCCAAAAATCACCTCTGGTTATGCAGATTCACAGGTGAAGGATGGTTCTGCAGAAGTTAATCCAATAAAGGTGTCACCTTTGTCCATACTGTTTTCCAGAGATTTGCAGGGAAACCATAGCAAAATGTATAATAGAAATGGGATCATGATTCCCACGTACTGTGCAATCTGAGAAGATTGTTTTAGAGAGTTCATTGGAGTCTGCTCAAATAAAAATGCAAATGCATTTCTATATGTAAATGGCAGTTTTCTACCGAGGCATGGCTCACACTGAATTATGGGAAATGTATTTTAAAGGAACAGTAACATCAAAAAATTAAAGTGTTTTAAAGTAATTAAAATATAATGTGCTGTTGCTCTGAAAAAAACTGGTGTTTTTGCTATAGAAAAGCTACTATATAAATAAGCTGCTGTGTAGCCATGGGGGCAGCCATTCAAGCTGGAAAAAAGGAGAAAAGGCACAGGTTACATAGCAGATAACTAGTAGATAAGCCCCATATAATGAGGGTTTATCTGTTATCTGCTAAGTAACCTGTGCCTTTTCTCCTTTGAATGGCTGCCCCCATGGCTACACAGCAGCTTACTTATATAAACTATAGTAATTTCTGAGGCAAACACACCAGTTGTAGCAATGCAGGGCAACAGTACATTATATTGTAATTACTTTTATACACTTTCATTTTTTGGTGTTACTGTTCCTTTAAGACATGTAGAGACTTGACATAAAAAGTGCATCCTTTGTGTGCATCAACACTCCCATTGTGCCTGTTACAGCATTGTGTTATTGTGTTACTATATAAATGTTGTCTTTTGTTCTAATTGGCAGCTATAGCATATTATATTGGTACTGTGCTGTACTAGGAGCATGGATCTGGAAGCCAAAGCAGCGTTAGATCCTTCTTTCCCAGAGGACTGAAGTTGTGTTACATTGGAAGCTGCAGAGTTAATTCCCAAGGAGCTAGAACCAAAAATACATGTCCAGAAACAAGAAGACATTTTTCCTCCCTGCCTGCGGACAACAGCCGTTGGTTTATATCAAACTCTAATTATCCGAGTCTGGATCTCTGCTAATTGGGACTCTAGGGTAAACCTTCCTCCAGTATGTGTATTAAGAAGACCGACAGGAACCATCTCGAAGGCCACGGCAGTGTCAGAGGATGTCCATTGCAAACCAGGCAGCAAGGGAAAAAAAATCTCATCAACTCACACTGAATTTTAGCTTAATTCCATTGTCCCGAAACAGCTTCCACAGGTCAAAGAACAGACAATCCTTACAAATGTGTTTATTTCGCAACCAAGTCTCAGCCTTTCTCACCTTAAAAGCTTCTAATAACTAGAAAGGTAAATGTTCTTTCTTTTTGTATCATTCACTTCTAAGGGTTTATTTTGCTTTTGAGAAAGAAAACACTTTGATTACCAATAAATGTACTTTCACACCTTTAAACCTTGTCTTATGTGAGTATTTTCCCAGTAATCTGCACTCACAGGGTCATGAGTTGTGTTAGACTTATCAATGACTCTGAAGCCACTAGTACAAAATTCAGTAGTGTCTGGGTATTTCTGTACATGCCAAAGTCAGAATGTTTCAGTGAGCAGTGTCTGATCTTGTCCTGATAATCTTTATTTACAAAGTCACCTTTTAGTAGACACACACTAAGCTCTTAATAATCCTGTTCATAGAGGCTGAAGTAAAAATATTCTGCCTTTGTCTGAATCTTGCTTTGACATCCTGAATTGAAGAGGTTATTATGCTTTACACAAAAGGCCAACTTTGTCAGAGACACTCTTTAAACTCTTCAGGCAAGAGGTTACATTAAAGCCACAATATAAATATTGTGCTGCTAGTAGGTAACACTGCATGAAATGTAGTTTGGGCATTACCGTTGTGTCAGAGTAGAAAGGAATAGCACTGCTTACCAAGCAGATGATCAAGGCAACACCATGTGACTTTAACATCAAGTTTAATCATATTGTCCAAACAAAACCTGTGGAATTGCCAGCTGATCTAGTTGGTGCCACCAAAAGTCTTTCCTGGCAAGCACGGCCATAGCTTGTGAAATCTTGTCAGTGTAGATACTGGAACTAAATCAGTATGGTGCAATCACAATGTTCCCTGCAATGCTAATTTGGCAACTGAACTTAGTAACTTTTGGACTGTTTGTAATTACTGGGTGTCTTAATTTTGGCTTTCTTTGCCATAGTAATGGAGTTAAGGCAGCCCCAAAATCGTGTGTCTGTTTCATATAGTCCCTTGTGTGTATTTACTGTATTTTGGGAAACAACAGACTCTTCATAAATCAGTCTTGTTAATGATTAAGAATATATATCTGATTGTGATTGATGGTGCATAGTGTATATCACAGGGTTTATGGTAACCGTAAAGGCACAGTCAGTTCCACTTAAAACTTATTGGTTGCATTTTAAGCAAAATAGGTTTTATAGGTTTAGCTTGTTATTTATTTATATTTTGTATATTACCCTGTCCATTAAAATATTACTATAGCTCTATATAGGGTGATAATAACAATACATTTATTTTAGGAATATCACAGATGTTTATTATGCACATTTACAAACGTAATATTATAAAAACTCTGTTATCCTAGTTAAATATTGTATGGTATGTTTTAACTACTGTATAATAATTTAAAATGAGTTTAATGTGCTACCTCCGCTTTAAATTGGGGCAAATCGATGAGGACATTGGCTAGACACCAAGAAGAACAAATCCAGTTCCTACACTCCAACTTATTGCCAAAAATAAACAATTTTGTATTCTACAGTCTCTTTACCCAAGTAATTAACCTTACACTTATACCCTTTGAAGATAATCCTGACAATCTGAGTAGGAGGGCTTTTCAAAGGAAAAAAAATATATATATATAAGCCTACCACTAAAATTCATGTTTTAAATGGAAGTTCAGTTCTTTCTCTGCCTGCCAGCCTTAACCTCCACTGGAATGATATTTTACACTACATTAAATGAAAATCTGAAACTGGGAGCCTCTTCCTTATATTCTGCTGTAAAGAGGTCAACCTAGATTAGTTAAAAAGACTAAATTGTTTGAACCTGTCTTCAGCATCTTGCAAACTGTGATGTGCTGTACTGTACATTGAAGAACATTTAGACTCTGGTACAAATCTAGCGGCATGTTCATACCGAGCTAAAAAGAGCAAGAGAGATTGTGCAATATATTTATCTCTGTATTTTTAGCTCCCACTCTCCTCAAAAAGTAAATGATTTATCTCTGATTTGTGCTGATATTCAGTATTTTCTTGATGCGATAAAAGAAGTGTATACACTTTAGACAGCAGGACTCTCCTATGAGGATTGCTCTGATATTCAGCTTCTGGAAATTTAAGACTAAAATCAGATAAGGAATGCCATGCCTAAAGGGATATTCACCTTTACAATGCAATACAAATAATATAAATATTAAAAAAAAAAAAAGAAAAGAAAAAATAAAGGCTGTCACAAAGCTGTAGCAAAGCTGTCACAAGTGCTACACTTTTCTGGGGTACCACATCCAAAATGGCCACAATGTCAATGTGCCATGTAGTGACGTGCCAATACATGGCAAAATTCCAAATAAAAGGATGCCAAAGACCTGACTTCAATGCCCAAGTGTAGGTTTTCCTCAGTAAGTTCCTCAGTGTACTTAAATTGTTATTTCATATTGATCTACTCGTTTCTGGTCCTTCTGCTTTGGTTCTAACTAGGCTAATCTCTTTCTGCCCTGAACTTTGTCTGAGAGACTCTTTACCCCTTGGATACCATTTATTGGACTTAACCTGCCAGAACTAACTCTTAGCATCTTAGAGAACGTCATTTGGATATAGACCATAAAAGGCAATGTCTAGGTAAGATGGGGAATCTCACCTGGGCATCACAAAATATTCATAGATTCCTGCTTTCCTGTACAGTTCCAACTTGCTTCTGAAAGCTTAAATGTACAAACCTTCCTCGATTCTGGAGCTGCAGTGAATTTCATGGATTCTGCCTTTAGCAAACCTCTTGGTGTACCTCTTCTACCCATGTCTGCCCCCTTGCATGTATTAGCAGATACAGATAAAGACCATTGACCTCGTGATTAAAATCCAAAACAACCAGGGAATTACCTCTGACTGTGCAGACACTGCACAAAGAGAATTCATCCTACTCATTATTTATTGCCCTTCAGCTCAGGTGGTCCTGGGTTTACCCTGGCTTTGCTTGAATAACCCCACCATTGAGTGGTATTTTAATCAATCTCCTGCTTGAATTCCTATTGTTTCAAGAACTGTCTGTCTACTGCTTTAACTTGTATACTAGTTGTCTTAGTAGATCTTCAGAGTTTGCCAAGTACCTATAAGGTCTTTGCTAATGTGTTCAATAGGAAACTCTAAAATTCTTCAACTTCATTGCTCGCTATTGACCTTTTTCCTTGATTCATGCCACCCCATGTCTGTACGTACCCATTATCTCCTTCTGAAACACAAGCTACGAAGGATTACATCCAAAACCTAGTCTTACACTTGTCCTGCTGGATCTTTCTTATTAGAAAAGATAAATGGAGGTGTTTGGCCCTGAACTGATTATTGGTGTCTTAACAAAGTCATTATAAAGAGCCTATATCCTATGCTTCTCATTTATGAATTCTTTGTTCAATTAAAAGGGGCTAGAATTTTCACCAGAATTGACCCCTGAGAAACCTACAATCATATTCGCATACATGAAATACGGCATTGAACTCCAGTGAGGGGCACTATGAGTACCTATAGCAGAAACAACAGTGAGGTGCAAGTGGATACTCCTGGTACCCTACATCCAACAACATATGCCAAAAAGATCAAAAGAGAGATCATTTTAAATTAATAACTGATAGTGTGTTTATTCCATGTGTTTCAGACAGACACCACGAACACCCTGCACAACGTTTCGGGGGAGTGGAGTTGTGTTACCCAGTCCCTTATTCAGGTGCACTATGAGTATCTGGCCATGCCTTTAGCCTGTGTTATGCCACAGCTGTTTTCCAAGAGTTTTTCAATTACATTTTCACCCTAACCCTTATTTGGGGCTTATTCACGATTGTCCTCTTCACTGCTCATACAGTAATTACAGACAATTCATTAAAGGCTTCCCCCCACATATTACTCCTTTTTGGCTCTAATAAGAAAAAAAGAGAAACCCAATGTTTGGCCTCCACAAACTTTAGAAGCCTTTATTTTCTTACTAGAGACCTTTGCATCCTATTCACGTGGAGGTCCTCACCTGCCTTTTGTCATTGAAATGGTCCAATAGTTTCCTAGATGCAGTCTGCTCTGTCCACTGCTCCTCCAAATACTTTTATTGGTATGGCCTTTGTTCCTCCTGAATACTGTCCAATCATTTTGCAGCAGACCCACTGCTCTAAACAAGCTGGCCACCCATGGCCTCAATGTTACATCCAGCACTCCACGATTTGGCGTGAAAATCACAATAAACTTACTCCAAAGACCTGACTTCAATGTCTGAGTATAAGTCTTACTTAGGGGCCAATTTAAGATTTTCTACATATTTGTAATGTAGAAAAACTTTAGCACCTAAAAGCTGCCAAGGTTTATCTTTGTTACAGAACCCCATTCAGGTTAAAAAAAAAACATGGACAATCTTAACTAGGCCCCCTAGTTAGTTTTTGGGTACGCTTAAATTATTTCTACGTTCTATGTTTCTGATCCTTCTGCTTTGAGTCTGATTCCCAACCCTTTGGCTGAACTTTGACTTAGAGATTGTATGCCCCTTACCCCAACATGTGTATTGGACTGTATACCTGAACTAAGGTTCCTCCTTGGTCCTGACTTCAAACCCAGTAAGAGCTGTGAGGGCTCTGACAAAAGCATTTTAGACCACTTTGGTTTGCATTATTTTTTAAAGATTATCTTTTTTCGATTTCTTAATTAGGATATACCTATATTCTGTGATGATGTATTATAATTAAAGTAAGAACAAACAAACAAAACAATTTTTTATTGTTATCAATCCCTCCTATGTCAACAGTTTGGTAGCAAAAAATAAATGGTTTGAGTGCCATAATATAGGGCTCACTTGTTTTGTTTGTTCTTCCTTCAGTTATGGTTGTCTACCCATAGGTATCACTGCCTAAATGTAATCAGTGTGGCTTAAACCTATATATATAAGTATGTGATCCACTCCAAGCAATATGCTGTATTATAATACCAAGAAAATGTAAATGGAAGGACTGTGTGTGGGTTAGTGCTGAAATCCAAATAAAATGTATACAGATGAAGCAAGAAATGATCTTAACCAATTTCCTATTAATTAATTACACCTAGAAACACACACATATTTATTCATGTTAGTGAAATTAACTGGTTAAAACACCAGTAAGGAATAAAATACATTGCATTAGTACATTACATTAGTGTCCAGCCGTATTTCTTAATGCCAACATCCATTGATGTAGAAACTTGCTGCTAAACCAGAATTCATTTAACTAAAACTCCAAAATATTACCAGCAACCACAGTTCCTACTGAATTCTCCCCCCCTCTCTACATACAGGATGCATTTAATTAAATTATCCCTTTTCAATAAACTTGGTCAAAATAGTTTCATAGTTTCAAGTATATATAGGACAGAATATACATAGAAAATACATATTCACCCCAAATATAATGATAAATAATCTTCAAGCTGGTTTATCATGTGTGGCTAAGGAATAAAATTCTCCCTAATTCTCTCCGTAACTGGTGTTTAGGCTGAAGGTATCCCCCCACCACCATTATGTCACCATCCCCCGGGGGGGCAACCCTACAATTAAGTAGGGGATCAAACATATTTTACATTCTGTGACTGCAATTCTATATTGCAGTATATTTAACTAAAGCAGCATCCAGATTTTATCTATTTTAGATCTGAGAAGAAACCATTCGTATTGGCAATCCGAAAGTCACGAAATTTTCGTACCAAGCGATTGTAAACATCGGCAGAACCTTTTCGATTTTTTCGCGCAAGTGTACGAAAAAGTTGCGCAACCGCGAAAAAATCTGCGAAAATACGCTCGGAGCTTTTGAATTAACACTCCAAGCGTTCGTGTCTTAATAAATCTCCCCCCAGGTGTAACAATTATTACATAATATTTATTTGTAGTTTTTTTCTGGCAGCAAGGGGCCACTTTAAAGCCTGAGGTCCCAGGCCAAAAAAAAAAGTCTCTAAACATTCTAGATCTGATAACAAGATAAATAAGCAATGTCTTTTTGCATTCAAAACACATGAACAACATGCAGATGCTCAACATATTTTTCTCGAGATATCCAATATTTAATGTTAAAAAGTTGATGTCATTAAAATGTTAATATGCATATGACATAAAATGTAAACTAATCCAAGGACAACAGCAAGTAAGTGTTTATTTCTAAGTACTGTGTGGTATGCTGCTACAGATTAAAACCCAATAGGTAAGATCAATATTCATTTATACAACAACCTAGTTTGTTTTCCTTCTTATTTCTCTCGCTTTGTAAATAGATATGACAGTAAAATTAAAATGTGCAAACAGCTGCTATTTTGCTAGTAAGTTTAGTCTAGCTAACAAGAACGGATTGAGGTAATGTAACAAGCAATGAGTTTACTCCTCCCCTTATCTTGTTCAAGGTCATATTCAAACTGGCAACAACTTGGGACCCTGTCCAGAATCCTAGCCAAAAGATCTTTCAATATCCACCCTTCCAAGTAATCTGACCTGCAGAACTCACAGCAGTAAACATGCAATGCCCAAAGTGTACCAGAAATAGAAATAGTCAGTGCTCTATCAGTACCAGTTACAAAGTCTAACAGGAGGGACACCATCACAGATTCATTTTGTCTTCTTGTGTCAAACTGAAACTAACCCCCCAATGGCTGCCCTGCCTCATTGTCACAATTGCTTACGCAGCTGATAATGTGTGGTATTTGCAAATTTAGCTACTGTACACCTCCTAGAAAGCTTTATTGTAGTAGAACTTAAGCAGCAGCAACCTTACATCTGTAGTAAGTTAAAGGAAATTATACCCCCTAAATGAATACCTAACCAACTGATAGATCATATCAAATGGCCTATTAAATAATCTTCTAAACTGGCATAAACTATATATATATGTAAATGTTGCCCTTTGAAATCTTTTACCATTAGCTGCCATTTTGTGATGGTCTGTTTGCTACCTCAGAGATCACCTGACAGGAAATCATGCAGCTCTAACTGTAACAGTAAGAAGTGTGCAAGTAAAAGGCAGCTTTGCCCATTTATTGGCTCATGTGACCTAACATGTATGTGTACCCATGTATTTGCGTGCACTGTGAATAGGATGATCTTAAGGGCAGCCCTTACTACTTAAAATGCCAGTTTTCTATTTAGAATTACTCAATGGCACATACTATTAAAAAAAGTATATTTTTATGAAAATGGTTTTCCATATGGGCTGTTTTATGTGATACATTTTTCTAGAGACGTACATTGTTCGGGGGGTATAGTTTTCTTTTATTCTGGCCTTACAGCTACAGATAAAATTGTACAAAACCTCTCAGTATATGTATAGTGGCCTGAACAATATACTATGGATATTGGTTGATCTGTTAACTGGACTGGCTTAAAAATTCCATCTGCTGGTGCACTGGCAGATGAGGAAGAGTGAAGAGGAAGTGTGGCTTGAACAGTGTCAGACTGAGATGGCAGGGGCCACCAGAAAACCCTGGACCATAGGCCCATTCTCAAAACTTTAGTTCCTCTTCTCCTCCCTCAAACTGTTTATTATGCTTATCTTTTTTCTCTACTTACTATACTCTATTCTTCTATCAAGCTTCCTTGTTCCCATACAGAAATAGGGAATGACCAATAACTGTTGGGCCAGTTCGACACAGGGCTTGAATAAACAGAATAAAAAGCTGTGCTCATTCATGGTATCTGATAATAGGTAGAGTAAATTTCATGAAGAACTTGAAAAAACCTTAAAATTGATCAAAACATGTTTGCCCTTTTTGTCACAAGAACATTTGGGGAAATATTGTGTTACTTCACATAAACCCTATGTAATCATATCACATGGTCACCAATTTTTATTCTATGAGATCAGCACAATGGGAATGCTTTCTGTAGTATAAACAGGGACTATGTTAATCCTGTGTAAAAACAAAATCTAAGGGCTTATTTAATAAAGAGAAGCAAACAAATCAGTGGAGTCACAATATTAACTACCCACAGTGCAAGATTTCTTCCCAAAATTTTTAGCTTCAATCAATAGCAAAGTTTTTGTCCAGTTTGAGATGCAAATATTTGTGTTGGTTATTGATCCGTTTGCAAATAGCCACAGGAAGAGACAGCATGCAGGTGGGATATGGGTATATATTCCCATACCTTTCAATCACATGCCATTCTAGTGGCACAAAAGTGTCTATAGGTGCAATACACAAAGGGAGCCTTGTACTTACTGCCTATGTTTAACCTTGTACCTGATGCATCAGAGGAGGAACAATGGATAGACTGTAACTACTATAGATGAGTGCAAGTAGGCACAAGGACACTGTATATGGCATTCTAATGGGTGCAATTTTTCACCTATTTTAGTACATAGAGCTGCACCTAATGATCATAAATGAGCCCTATAGCTTTTCATTGCAGTTAACAGCTGTAAAATACACACTATTAAAGCAAATTTAGTACCATGCAAATGTTGCTAATTATAAGCGGATCACTCATACTTGGCCTTAAACTAGCCTTTTTAATGGGTTAAAACGTACAGATTTAGGTGAAACCTGTCTAATTTATTCCACAAATCCATATTCCTATTTTAAAATATTATCCTACACATTTTTTCTCAGCTCCCTGTCATACTGTACCCAAGCCTAACTGCCATAAATTAAGCATGTAATAGCAGAATCAGTGACAGACATTTGACCATGTCCACAACATTACTTCAATTCCCATGAAGCAGCTCATTTAGGTGGGGATTACATTTGCCATGATAAAGTGGCCACTATTGCAAAAGAGGTATCTTCTCCTACTGCGTGCAGAGCTTTTTACAACATTTGAAACCTAATGGGGTCTGATAAGAGTTAGGAGATATTTTATTATGATAATAAATGTGAGAGCAAGCTTCACATTTAAGGTAAACTCCTGGTAAAAACATATTGCTGTAAATTGGGCATTTAAAAACACTACTGCTAAGGCATTTACTACATTCAAACATATACAGTAATTTAACTCAATGTGCCCTTTCCAACTAGCTGAGAGGTAGCAGTCTAATTTTCCTCTGGTAACTTTATAATTGCATGCACTTACCTAGAGATGACTGGTCTTCTTATGAGCCGTTTAGCCTAAATATATGGTCGGGAAATTATTATAGAATTGCTATGTGACAGAACACCTGTTGCACTGCAATTTATTCACTAATATGTCTTCAAAATGACTATATTACTATTAAGGTGAGCTTTTATGATTCTTGCTGAACTCAAAGGGAATAAGTTCAAATTAAATGATAAAAATGAGGATTCCTATATATTCTCTTACCTATTTTATTAGTGATTATTGTCTAGCAGGATAAGATGAAACAAAAAAAAATATCAGTTTAAATTAGACACCTGTTTTACACCTCACTCCTGCTTAAGATGCAAAAACATGATGTGTTAATTCAACTTTTGGACTGACTAAGGGCTAGTATATTAAAAACTGAATACGTGAATATGCTTTGACTGGTGTAATTAAATGCATGCTTCATTGAAAAATTACACATGTGAAAGGCATGCAGCTCATTAATTTTGACATAGTAAATGATCAGTCATGGGGCCCAACTCTTTTTTTTCTGATTGGGCAAATGAAGATGTTGTACATATGTCAATGTGACTAATAACTGCATATACAGTGAAAGCTGGAAAGTGGGACAGGTTAAAAGGCCAAAACCACTCCAGCATAATGTTTATAGTCTCAGATCTCAGTGCTACAATTTTTCTAGAAGATTACATTTTGCCAACCTTGATGAGAAGTGAAATAGTTAAGCATGTTTCTTGCAACCCTGCCAATAAAACCACCTTCCCTATTCATCAAAAGGAAGCTGTAACCAAGCCCACAGATTATTGATCCCAGATGGTTGGCGCCTGCTCAAGGCAAGCTCTTCTCTGATACGTCAATACAGATTTCCAAAGTAAGCCCTACTCTGTGGCCAACTGTGTAGATTTGAGCAATTCGGCTTCTTTGTTTGCTGCTGAACTCAATCTGTGTTCTTTGTTCCTTACATTTCTTTACCTGCCAAGACTTGCTGAGAGATTTTATATTCAATTCTGTAAAGTGAGAAGATCAAACCAGAGTTGTCTGAACCTGTACAGCTTGTTAAAGGGGCCGAAGCAGATTGTTGTTTGCTGAATTGCATCTGCTCTGTTTTATTCCTATAAAAAAGAAAAAAATCACCTTCAAGGGATGGAGTAGTGATTAAATAAATATATGGGTTCTGTAATTCATTTAAAAGTTGGAAAACTAATATTTACAAAATATTGTTCTATTTAGTCTGTGTGATATATGTGTATATATATATACATATATATATATAATGGAATTGTAGAAAGCACTCACAGCATATAAAAGTAAAACAAAAGTTTGTTTGTTTATTAGCTCATCGCATCAACGCGTTTCGATCCTAATAGGATCGTCATCAGGATTTTTTGTATATATATATATATATATACAAAAAATGCAGCTTATCCCATAAATCAATCAAATCTAATTGGGTGCACATAGGTGAGTGGCTTGTATTATATACTATACACATTACCCCAGCACTCCATTATATAGCTTCAAGAGAAAATTAAAAACCAATTTTGCACACACTGAACGTAAAATGTTTGCATCTTAGTGAAAAGAGACACGTTTAGTTACACGGTTTGTATAAAGTATGCATAAGCTGACACACCCCATCAAAGCAGTGTCCTTGCGTCAGTCCTAACCTAGCGAAAAAGAGTACATTTTCTTTGCTGGGAGACCATACCTGCTTTTCTCTTTATATGGCATGACCTATTCCAAAGAAACCATTCAGCAATTGAGCTTATAAACACCTTCTTAACTGCAAGGCTATCCTTAAAGGGATGGGGTTGGGAGAGCAAGCATTCAATTGTTTGTATGGTAAGGGGAAGTGGCTATTCCCTAATTGAATGCTTGCTCTCCCAACCCCGCCTTGCAGTTAAGAAAGGAAGCCCTGAAGCTATAAACGCAGGGGCTGCATGACAAGGGATCCGAATGACCAGCAGCCAGATTACACTGGTTTATGTTTAAAGATTGAAAAATCAGATGCAGCTGTGATTGGGTGAGAAGCAGTATGTTAAGGAGGAAAAAAGCTGGGCTGGGGGTGGAGAAGGATAGGGATATGATGTCACAAAAGAAGGAGTTCACTTCCTATCTTCTGAACAGGTAGAAACATGAGGCAGAGCTCTCTCTGTAATATAATGTTATTAGCTGCAGTATATACACACTAACTCCTCACTATACTGCTGGCTTTGGGGGTAGAACTATTTGGGCAGGCTGTTTTTTAGGCTCTTGCTGTTTGTTTGCAGCTTTACAGCAGTTAATCTCACTGTAGTCACTCAGGCAGCATGGAAGTCAGCCTGGGCCCAAAAATGTACCCTCTCTATTAAATAGGAATCCAGGCTGGGACATTGAGCTGCAGCTACTGCAACTCATTACAGTATACAGAGAGCTATAGTTGGAGTATACAGAGAGCTGTAGTTGGAGTATACAGAGATAGCTATAGTTGGAGTATACAGAGAGAGCTATAGTTGGAGTATACAGAGAGCTGTAGTTGGATTATACAGAGAGAGCTATAGTTGGAGTATACAGAGAGAGCTATAGTTGGAGTATACAGAGAGCTGTAGTTGGAGTATACAGAGAGCTGTAGTTGGACTTTACAGAGAGCTGTAGTTGGAGTATACAGAGAGCTATAGTTGGAGTATACAGAGAGCTATAGTTGGAGTATACAGAGAGCTGTAGTTGGAGTATACAGAGCTGTAGTTGGAGTATACAGAGAGCTGTAGTTGGAGTATACAGAGAGCTATAGTTGGAGTATACAGAGAGCTGTAGTTGGAGTATACAGAGAGCTACAGTTGGAGTATACAGAGAGAGCTGTAGTTGGAGGTGGGGCTCAGTTGGTAATAAGGCAAAGCCTGAATTCAGTAACTTTCCTGGGCTTTGTTTTACTAACACTACGTATTATACAGTAGTTCTATAGATATAATCATTTGATTCAGCAGCCTGCTGTCAGAGTTTGACCTCTAAATTTACTGGGCCTTATCCAGTTGCGGATGTCATCTATCTATATATTATTAACCCATGCAGAACCTGCCAGATAGCCATCTAGTTATTTGGACAACATTCCTGTAGAGGCTACACTCAGGCTGTGTACCTAGGGCAGAAGTAGTTCTACTGTGTTTCGGCACACACACACACATATATATATATAGAGAGAGAGTGAGGGAGGAGGGGATTACAGTACAATTGCCCCTGTGAGTGTATCATGGACCATGTACAGACCTCTCTCTTTTACATAATGTTATTAGTTGAAGTATATACAAATTTACTCCTCATTATACTACTAGCATTGGGGGTAGAACTATTTGGGCAGGCTGCTCAATAGTCGTTTCCTTGTTGTTGCTACAGCAGTTAATTGCACTGTAGTCACTTGGGCAGCAGGGAAGTCAGCCTGAGTCCAAAAAGGCATCCTCTCTATTAAATATAGAAATCCAGGCTGTGACACTGAGCTGCTGCTACTGCAACTCATCAAAGTACACAGAGAGCAGTAGTTTGAGTTTACAGAGAGGAGCTTAGTCAGGAATAGGGCAAAGCCTGAATATAGTAACTTTCCCAGGCTTTGGTTTAAGAAGTCTGTACATTGCATGGTATTTCTATAGATATAGTTCTCGATTTAGCAGCCTTTAGTAGGATCCTTACCTCTAATTTATTGAGTCACAGATTTCAGGTCATGCTCAGAGGACAATCCGCTGCTACTGCAGACAGAACCTAAATATAGTATAATCCTCTATTAGTACAACTAGTAGGAGTCCAGATACTGATGGGTAAGTATAAAAAACAGAGCCTGCCTATTGTAGCTTAGCTGGGATGCAGCCGACTGTTAGCGAGGCAGGTGCTTGATGGGCTTGGGTCCCACAGGAGTGTTGACAATTGGCTGCCTGGTTACACTTGCCCACCCAACCCCTAATGGTTGGGTGGCTGGCATGCCAGGTAGTCCATGAAGGCGGATGGTGGTTTATTACTGGCAAGCATTCCCTCTGAAAAAAGGTTTGTATAAGAAAGCCACAGCGCCTGTGAAAATACCATACGCTTAGCACAATGTCGCTTGCAGTTTCAGGGCACTCAGCTTGCAATTGGGGGGTAGATACAATTTCACCATATCTGTGCAATTATATAGAATTAGCAACCCCAAGATTATATTATAGAGGCCTGCTTACTGTAGCTTATATGTGTATATATATATATATATATGTATGTATATATATATGTATATTTAAACTGATCACATAGCTCCCTGGCACAATGCTAGCCTTTAATTCATAGAACTTATTTTTAAATTTTCTGGGCAGAAAGCAGTTCCCCACTGTCAGTATATGATTTGATCACCTGGGGGGGAGGGCATACAAGCAGGCAAGAAACTAATAGCCCCCATTCTCGACAAGGTTATTATTTCTTTCTTTCTGTGGCTAGTTGTCACTACAGTGACTATAATATCAAAGCCTAAGAAAAAGTGGTTGGTTGGCCTTTTTCCCTGAGCTGGGCCCTTATGAGCTAGGCTTGCAAGGTTGGATGGAGGTCTCTGCACAAAGGGATGGGCTGTGGCAAAAAGCACAGTAGTCTGTACGGGAGCAGCGACAGGAGCAGTTTGGCCTTACCCTCAAAGCTGGGCATTCACAACGTGGAAGGGCTGCTACGGAAGCAGCATGGTGGAGTGGTTGGTTGGCCTTACCCTCAGAGCTGCGGTAGTGTGTACAGGAGCAGCAAGTGTACGGGAGCAGCAGCAGGAGCAGTTTGACCTTTTCCTCGAAGCTGGGCATCCACAACGTGGAAGGGCTGCTACGGAAGCAGCATGGTGGAGTGGTTGGTTGGCCTTACCCTCAGAGCTGGGGTCTCTGAGCTGGGTCTCCACATGTGTGGAAGGGCTGCTATGGAAGCAGCATGGTGGAGTGGTGGTTGGCCTTAACCTCAGAGCTGGGGTCTCTGACCTGGGTCTCCACATGTGTGGAAGGGCTGCTATGGAAGCAGCATGGTGGAGTGGTGGTTGGCCTTAACCTCAGAGCTGGGGTCTCTGACCTGGGTCTCCACATGTGTGGAAGGGCTGCTATGGAAGCAGCATGGTGGAGTGGTGGTTGGCCTTACCCTCAGAGCTGGGGTCTCTGAGCTGGGTCTTCACAGTATGGATGGGCAGCTACCGGACCAGTATGGCAAAGTGGTTGGATGACCTTACCCTCTGAGCGAGGCAAGTACAGCCGGAGGGAGGTCTCCACAGAGAGGACAGACAGCTATGGAGCAGCTTGGTAAGTGGTTGGTTGATCTTACCCTCTGAGCTAGGCGTGTACAGCTGGAGGGCATGGTAAGTGGTTGGTTGACTTGTGCTCCATTGTTATTAATAGAAGTGCAAGTTTGGTATCCAGGATGGAATCAGATTGCCTTTGAAAAGCTGTGTTTGCATCCTAGTCTACCACATGGACAGAATACATGGTAATTTGCAGCAAAATAATGCTACAAATTTTTAGTCTCTTGGCCAATAGAATGCTCCAGTGGTTTTTGTTTTTTGTGCTCATCAAATCCTCTAGTTGAGAACTATTTGGGCTGATATGCCAGGCATCCTAGTGGGAAGTTTTGCCTTGCTGTAACGTGTCCAAAAAATATACATCCATAACTGGCCATATTGGTAATTGCACATGGTCATGGATTTAAAGGTATTTCAATAAAGGAAAGTATTTATTTATGTTTTGCATACATATGATATTTAAAAAAAAATTTAAAAAAAAATGATTTGTATTTATACCATAGAGCTAATGGCCAATTTTATTCTATCCTGTGGTACAGTATGTGTGATACAAAAAGAAATGTTTTATAACATAGTTAAAAATTTATGGTGGGGACGAACCCAACTGAAGGTTTTCAGTTGGGCTCGTTGTGGCGGTAGGACCTTGCCAGAGTACTGCACAGGAAATTTTAGAAGAGGGAGAAAGGAGCTTCTCTCCTTTGACTGCACGGTGGGTTGATTGATACAGACGCTACTACTGCTTGTGCTAGGTGACAGCCTGCTTGGATTTCCTATCATCGAGGCACTGCAGATTCAGGACCGGCAGCAGGGCTGCTGAACTTCTCTCATGGTGGGAGATGCAGCTCCTGCTGGTAGCAGAGTTTGGGGCCATCCTCTCTGTAGGTAGAGGCAGCCTAATACTCAGTGGTGGATATAATGACATAGTGCTGATCTCAAGTCTTCAGTAAGGAACAGCAGAGCATAGTAGCGATCTCTTATGGAATTCTGGCTTTGAATATTGCCTTGGGGTGAGGCTGGCAAGGTCCTATTTATTTGATAAAATGTAAATAAATGCTGTGGCCTCTTTTTACCCATTTCTGTCTCCTGGTGTTTTATTAATGTATGTAACAATGGGGTTCAGAGGGATGGCTGAAGGCGAAGGGAAATTGAGGAGTCCCCTTGTCAGGTGTTTATAAGCTCAATCGCTGAATGGTTGCTTTGGAATAGGTCATGCCATATAAAGAGAAAAGCAGGTATGGTGTTTCTCCCACCAAAGAAAATATATTCTCTTTTTTCGCTAGGTTAGGACTGACGCAAGGACACTGCCTTGACGGGGCGCGTCAGCTTATGCATACTTTGTACAAACCGTGTAACTAAACGTGTCTCTTTTCACTAAAATGCAGACATTTTTCCTTCAGTGTGTGCAAAATTGATTTTTTCTCTTGAAGCTATATAATGGGGTGCTGGGGTAATGTGTATAATATGTATATATATATATATATTGTATTATTTCAATATGTTTTATTTCCTTATATTGTTAGATATGTTGTACTATAACTAGCTGGGGGGAAAGGGCTGAAGAAGTGTTTAAAACAATATATATTCCACTGGGTAATAAATGAAATCACACGCTTTCATGAGCACCAGATACAGTTATAAAAAAGAATGATCATTTGTGTGGAGTCTGAAAAGGGTATGTGTTTCCTAGACCCTGACAGTCTTTATTCGGCAATCAAACTACTGTTTGGAAGTTTGCTTCCTCCAGTAAAGCCACATTATTTTAATCAATCACAGTAACAGTTTTCTAATTCATGAAAGTGTTTTCAAATCTTGATTTACTGGAAAAAATAAATCTTTGGATAAAACAATATTGAGAAAGTGCAGACCAGGAAAGGCATGGAGGATTTCCTGTGATGTTAATTGAGAATACTGTATATTTTCAAGCTTTAGACCTCTGGATTGATTATGACCAAGAAGCTGTATCAGTGCCATTTCACTGGCAGAATAAAATGCATTTAATTTTAGCTTTGGCTTGATACACCTAATTTATTAAAAACTACTGAAGAACCAGGCCAGGAAATATTAATCATATAACAGGTAATTGAACAATGGATAGTCCATTGTACAAACTATAAAAAATGAAGTTAATGTTAAATAATATTGTAAATAAATAGTGCCAGTGGAAGAGTTTTTTGGGTGGCATAGGTATGGGAGGAGGTGGCAGTGGATAATTTTTAATAGCTAATGTTCTGTTTAATAGATCCCATCATAAAGCTTTGTCCCAGCCATACGGAATACTGTGTCCTCATCTTTAGATATTCAATTTACAGGTAGCTATCAGTGTTATCTGCTTTCTGATTTTCTGATCTTTGGCTGCTATAAGTTGGCCTTTCTTTATATGCATTTGTTTTTTCTTAAGAATCTTTACAATTATAAATAACTGCTATATTTCATAGGGTTGATTCACTAAAGTGCGATAAAACGAGCGCTATTTATAGCATGCGTTAAAAATTTTATTGCTTCTTATTTTTCGCGACTTAACGCACGATTCACTAAAAGGATACTTGCGTTAATTTAGACGCAATGCTGTTTGCGTTATTTAAAACGCGAAGACTATTTTCGTGTGGTATTTGACACAACGCAGTGCGCACAAATTGTCACCGCGTGCGAAAAAATGCACGCCATATTAGCCATTCATGCCATTACTTTCGGAAAACTACTGTTGTGAAAATGACCATTTCCCTGCAAACTGGGGGAGCATTACTCTAGGGCCAACACAGACTTGAATAAATCCCACTGCAAAGTCCATATTGTGTTGCCAAAAGCTCATTAACTGTACTTTTCTATAATTACCACCTGCCCCAAGTAGGTGTTAATTTTCACATAGACTAATGCGATATTTAGCGCGTTTAACGCTTCATATGTATTTGTGAATCATGCGTTAATACTATTTCTATTTGCTAATTAACGAAATGCGTTAAAATTAACGCATTTGGCTGCGCGCTATTTACCGCATGCGATATGTGACTTAACGCATGTCATAATACTTTAGTGAATCGCACGTTTTTTGTTTGCGTCAATTTTAACGTAAAAAAGCATGCGATAACACTTATCGCACTTTAGTGAATCAATCCTCATGTTTCCTTTATTTTCAGAAGATAGCACTAGTAAACATTCAATTAACAGGGACAGTGAGACAGACATTTTTAAACAGCATCATATCACCAAGAATATAAAATATACACAAAATGGTTTATTTGGGTATAAGCATGACCACCTGATCCATGGTCAGCAAATAAAGCCTTAGTTCTGGTGATTTTACTGTGGCAAATATATATAGCAAAGTTTGTTACTGAAACAGAAAACCATTCTAAAATAAAAAGTGTGGCAATGAGATGCATCAATATCTTTTTCAGGATTCAGCCAAGTATTGAATCTTTCAGAAAGGATTTGGGCGAATCCTGAACTGAATCAGAATGCTAATTTGAATATGGGGAGAATGAAAAGTGCCTTTAACTCGTTCACTTAACCTACTTGAACTTTTTGACTTAACCGTTGCCAGCCACACACACACAGAACACTCTGATGACAACAGTAAGCTCTGCTGGTATTCCCCATGCTCCACTTGAGGCCTCCCAGTCCCTCTTAGAGTAACTGCTGTCCCTGACTCTCCACTGGTGAAAGGCCACCTTCTCTCAGTTTCCTGTTCCTTTTTTTTCTCTCCTTCTATCAACTTTATTACTAGTTTGAACAAAATATGTTTCACCCACTTACAAGCGCAGGATCTAAAGGTTGGGATTCCATGCATGCTTAGCAATGAATTGTACTTTTGCCATAATATATGTTTGTGCTTTCCTTTTAAAAATAAAGGGAACTAAATGGTAACATATTCAATGGTTTTTGATAATGGTAGACCAAGTCAATGATCCATGGAACTACTTACTGCGATACTGGGGTCATTTAGTTAGGTCCCCCTCCTTTTCCTCTTTAGGGTACACTGGCCTTGCTCCTGAATGCTGATTGTATACGCTGAATCAACATTAAATAAGATCAACTGAAAAGTAACATGTACTTATAAAAAGTTATAAAAAGTTTAATTAATAAGGTTGTACTGTTTTAATCTAAATTATGTGCAGCTGCGCTATTTGCAGTTTAGTATGTACTGTTCATGAGATGATTTGGTAACCTTAAGGGCAGTGACACAGGGGTTATTATGCCAGTAATGCTGTTGGTTGTTTTATCCCTTGATGCTTCAATGTGGGCAACAAAACAGCCTGTGTGTCATTGCCCTTTCTCAAGTGTTTACAAATAGGGATGTAGCGAACCTCAAAAAAAAAGTTTGCGAACCTGTTCGCGAACTTCCGCCGAAAATTGCGAATATTCGCGAACTTTGCGAACCCCATAGACTTCAATGGGAAGGCGAACTTTAAAACCTAGAAAACCCATTTCTGCCCAGAAAAGTGATTTTAAAGTTGTTTAAAGGGTGCCACGACCTGGACAGTGGCATGCAGGAGGGGGATCAAGGGCAAAAACCTCTGAAAAATTGACACACGCCGTTTTTTGAAATGATCGGTAATTTTGCGACTTTTTCGTATTTTCCGGCGCTTTCGTAAAGTTATCGTAAGTTTTGCGACTTTTTCAGAGCTTTCGTACCGTTATCGTAAGTTTTGCGACTTTTTCGGATCTTTCGTAACGTTATCGTAAGTTTTGCGACTTTTTCGGAGCATTCGTACCGTTATCGTAAGTTTGCGACTTTTTCGGAGCATTCGTACCGTTATCGTAAGTTTTGCGACTTTTTCGGAGCTTTCGTAACGTTATCGTAAGTTTTGCGACTTTTTCGGAGCCTTTGTAACGTTATCGTAAGTTTTGCGACTTTTTCGGAGCATTCGTACCGTTATCGTAAGTTTTGCGACTTTTTCGGAGCATTCGTACCGTTATCGTAAGTTTTGCGATTTTTTCGGTGCCGGCGAACCCAAATTGCGAACATCACGAAAAGTTCGCGAATTTGCGGACTTGCGAACACCCGATGTTCGCGCGAATTAGTTCGCCGGCGAACAGTTCGCTACATCTCTATTTACAAAGACATTAACCTAGCTAGACCCTGATGGACATGTTGTCAGTGTCACTTAGTACTTTATTGTGTAAAATACACAGAATCCTTTGATGTATGCCATGCAAGTGAATGTAGGCCCACATTTAACTTCCTGGTTCACACACTACAGTATATTGTTAGTGTTATTTAACATACAAACTTTGACTATATTAGTCATAAATGATCAGAATATTTGCGGCAATATTCTACAAATTATCTAATTTTGGATATGTTTGATACAATGAATTTTATGTGGAATACCTAAGTTGGAGATTCTCCCTAACACAGAACCGTTTATTTTTTCATATCCTCTTGAGTGCCATGCAGACAAGGATTGCGACAAGTGTAATATCTTTAATGTGCTTTTCCATTTTATCTTTTAGTGTGAAAAATGTCCTAGATGAATAGGGTGGTAATAGAACTATCCAGTCAGAGACAGCTATCAAATTCCTTTATTATTCTGCAGAGCCTGGTTAACAAGCAGAGACAATTTGATCTACTTTGATAACTAAGCATCTTAGGATAACACATCAACTGGACAAGTGGGGTCAGTTCATCAAAGGAACGCAGCCATGTACATAAAGGTGCTGACTGATTTGTAACACAGTATTTCTACCCGAGGATTGAGGAAAGCTATTTTTTCATGAAAATGTATAAATGCTATTCACCCAAAATTTTGTCTGAAAATGTCTCAAATTTAAACAAATCAAAGACTAAATGGAGAGATAGGCAAGAGAATGTGCTAGAAACCTCTACCTATTAAAAAGAATGAGTTAGAGTTGGCTAATAGCAATGGCAAGGGGAATTTTCACTAATATAAAGACAAATAAATTAGGTTGAGGAGACTGCCTCATTTAAGAGTTTGGAATTCACTCCCAGAATTCCTTTTGTTTGCTTATTTGTTTGAATTCACTCCCAGAATTCCTTTTGTTTGCTTATTTGTTTGAATTCACTCACAGAATTCCTTTTGTTCACTAATATAAAGGAAACTCCAGTGGGTATTTAGTAATTCTGTCTAAAAAATAAGTGTATTATTAGTTTCTTGCACTTGTTTATCTAGTTAATAATTTATTTGTGAGTTCCTAAACCCAACACTATTTTTCCAGCTGCAAACAACACACTCATGCTGTGAGACACTGGCAGATTTCACAGGCTCTAACTGCATGATTTCAGTATAAGGCAGCAATTTGCAATCCACAACAGCATGGTCGAGATGTTTGCAGTAGGAAAACAATGTTAGGCTGACAATGCAAAACCACAGGAAAAAGAGAAAAATAGATTCTCACTTGAAGGCTTATTTATCAATTTCTAATTTGTGAATTTCAGATTTTTTTGTTCAATTTTATTAAACTCAAAATTTTACTAAACTCAATTGTTTTCTTATTGATTACAAATTTGAATTAAAAAAAATCGATTGACTTAAACCATTAAAAACATTTCATTTTTAATTTTTTTTGTTAATCTTTTTTTTTTTCAACTTAAAAGTGATGGGTAGAATATGAAAAAAAGCACCAGGCTGAGAGCAGTAGGACCTTACCCTTAGTGCTCTTGCACATGCATCTAGGCCAATAGTAAAGGACTCCTCTAGTGTAACAAACGTGTAGTTAAACTTGAAGCAATAGGAGAACAATCAATGATTGCATTTACTTAAAATAACATTTCAGCAAATATACACATATAGCTATGTATATTTTTGCAGTGCAACCCAACAGCTCACTGGCAAACACAGTGCTTTTCCAGGCTGTAAATCTCAGCAGTGACAAGCAGCCCTTCTTTTAGCTATACAGTAATGACTACTACTATACAGTAATGACTACAACTGATCAGATACCCAGACAGGAGCTACTGGCCTACCCAAGCCACCAAAGTGAAGTGGGTGTAACCCTACTAGTATCGATCTTTCCATATGTACAGAAAGAAACATAGGCCCCTACATTGTTGCAAATCTCGTCTATCGCCCCAAATATGTTCTGCTGTGTCTCTCCCCTCTCTCAAACTGTACCTCCAACCTGCGCCGACTAATTTCTCTCTGTATTTCCTGGCAGTGTAAACAGTGGGTTTGGTCTGGTGGGGCCCACAAGGGCCAGGGCCGAATTGCTTTTCACCCAGTGCCCTGCCAGCCCAGTCTGACACTGCAGAAAAGTATTAGGTAACTTGTAAAGGTGTAAGGTGAAGGCAGGCAAAAAAAAGATCTTTGTGTTCAAAAAATATGCAAAGGATGAAAACCATCTTGGGCAAGTGTACCATGCAACATGTGGCCTTATATAACAAAAAGGGCACCAGAACACTAATTGGTACTGAGAACTGGCCCACTGGTTTGAGAATGCGCCTGCTCACATCACTATATATGGCTCCAGTATCAACACAAACTTCCAAGAAGAGTCAAAGCATATGATGATGTAGGCAGAGAACCGGCACAGCAAGATGTAAAGGATTGCACCAGTCTCCCAGTGTGCGTAACACACACAGCATTTCCACACTTTTTCCCTGTCCTGAGTCCAGCAGAGTTAGCACCTTAAATACTCTTCCATGTAATTTTCCTGTTTTTCCCTTTGGGGAAGATGATTCCATCTGTGTAGCTGGTGTTTGGCTTCCCTCATCCAACAATGGGCCAGATTCAATTCAGTGAGAAAAAGGTTTATTGCGTGAAAACTCATCAATGAGATTCAATTCGGGATGCAATTCAATTCAGAAAAACTTATATCAAAGTATATTACGTAAAAACTAAAATCTATTGAAGTCTATGGGAAAAAAATGTTCTCCTTAAATTAAATCTCAGACATGAATTTTCAAGTTGTAAACCATGAGAAAACATTTTCTCATTAAATTGAATCTGGCCCAATGTGTCCATATTCCTTCCCAACTTATCTCTTGCCAGAATTCTTACTTGTGATGCTCCAATCTGCTCTATCATTATTACAGAGAGTAAATGCTTTCATAAAAGTTATTATATTCAGTTGACATTAGCAACCCTATAGGGTGTTGTAGTAAAGAACTGCAGTTTAAGTTATTATAGCATTAAACATGTAAAAGTGTAGAATTGGCAGCTCAAACTACGAACTCTGGGAAATATTACAATTATAGTCATATTAATGTTAAAAATTGTGATTTATATCTGCAGCTATACTTCTTTAAGTGAGATATATTAGCTATGTGAATGGCAGCTGTTCCAGTACCAGAAATCAAGTAATGGCATGAAATGCTACAAAAGATTCTTTTTTTATGTAAAGTTACATTTATTGATTTATCCATATAATAAAAACAAAAAGGGGGCTACATATTGGACTTTCTGATGCAGAAAATGACCATGCAACATATGTGAAGTGCTACATTAGTCACCTCGATGTTATCTAACATAGTAAGATTACTGTTCAGTTTTTCTTGCTAACAATGAATTTTAATCAAATATCAGAAAAGGCATATACTGTTCTAATTAATTTTTTGGAGGTAGGTGGAATTCGTTTAATGCCTCTGGCAACAGCAATCCGAACCAAGACCAGGAAACAGCAAAGTGAATGTTTCCAGGGCAACAGGATATTTATTGGAAGATCATCTTTTATCAGTTAGACTGCTGACCCTTGAAGGTTCTAAGAATCCATCCCAGATGCTGCTGAGATACAACAGACAGCCTGCTTTGTAGTATGCTGGGAGATGGGGTCTAGCAAATTTTGGATTGTGCAAGAGTGCTTTAGAACCTTTATGGTCCCTTTCTGGTGCACCATTAGTCCTCAGACCTCACATTGCTAAACACATATTAAAACGCTATGGGGCCGAATCACTAAAGGTCAATAAAACGAGCGCTATTTATAGCATGCGTTAAAAATGTTATCACTTCTTATTTTTTGCGACTTAACACTCGATTCACTAAAAGGACACGCGTCATAATTAAGACACGATGTTCTTTGCATCACTTAACTCGTGATGAGCGTTTTTCTTGCGTTAATTCCCTCTGTGTGCATTATTTCCCGCTGCTGCGAGATATATTTTGCCGCATGCTATATTAGCGCATGATTTTACGCACATAACCATTACTTTTGGAAAACTACTGTTCTGACAATTACCATTTCCCTGAAAACTGGAGTATGCATCACTCTAGGGCCAACACATACTTGAAAAAATCCCACTGCAAAGTCCATGTTGTGTTGCAAAAAGCTCACGAACCACAATTTTCTTTAAGTACAGCCTGCCCCAAGTAGGTGTTAATCTTTGCACAGACTAATGCGATATTTAGCGCGTTTAACGCTTCATATGTGTTTGTGAATCATGCGTTAGTATTATTTGTATGCGAGAATTAACACAATGCGAGGTAAATAACACATGATATGCGTCTTAACGCATGTGAAATGACTTTGATGAATTAATCATCGCATGCTTTTTAATGCAAAAAACCATGAGATAAGCGTTATCGACCTTTAGTGAATCGGCCCCATTGTCTCTTTTATCTTTCGGTCTTAGCTTACTGCCAAACCTTCCAGATTATATCAGTACTCTTTGGGCATCCTCTATCCTTACCAGTTTACAATATGGAAGCTGAGAACCATCATCATCCAATTCTGCAGAATAACGTAGGTCCTTTATATTCTCTTTACCAAACCTATCTGCAGTGTGAAGATTTGAAGTCAGCTATAGCCATATATGCCCAAGATAAGAACGAGAAGTTGTTATATATCAATTTTCAGGTCACAGATAAACCTAAGCAAAATGTTAGAAAAGGTGATGTGGTAGAGATTATGGGACAGAGAAGTGTATTAGATTTATCACCTTGAGACTACAGTAATTTATGGGGACATGAACCAGGAATGAGATGTTTTTTGTTATAATTATCTGGGACCTATTCATGGGGAATGATGTCTATTTGCTTAAATAGTGGTTTTGTGCCTTCAAATCAGACCAGGAAATGAATTGATCCTAACAGTGAAGATTGTTAGGAGCTTGAAATTAATTATCAAATTGCAAGCAATCCAAGAAGAGATCTAGAGTTGCAGGGTACTAATATAACAAATACAATATAAGACTTGCAAACTCACTATTGGCTTGAATATTCATAAGGAAATCTTGAGACCTTTTAGCAGCCTTTATATTGCTTGTATATTTGCTTGTAGCTATAAAGCTCGGTGATACTTATTTTTCCTGCCATTAGGATCCTCTTCTGCCTAGTGTCAGTGCTTTAGGAAAGGGGAATTTGAACAATGTAATGTAGAAGCACCTTGGGAGCAGGGCAAAAGCCATAATACAGATGGTGAAAAAATAACTTCTGTTTTCCTGATAATACCTTTTAAGACTGATATTAAAATTCTAGCTTTTTAGAATGTTATAATAAATGCATACATGTCCTGACATGTGCTGTACCAAATATAAGCAATGAATTAGCAACCCTCTGCATTGCATGGATTTAGAAATATGTTTTTTGAGTGAGGCAGGAAACCAAAGTAGTCACAGGAATTACCTTTTCAACACTTGGGGGCTGATTTACTAACCCACGAATCCGACCCGAATTGGAAAAGTTCCGACTTGAAAACGAATATTTTGTGACTTTTTCGTATGTTTTGCGATTTTTTCGGATTCTGTACGAATTTTTCGGATCCAATACGATTTTTGCGTAAAAACGCGAGTTTTTCATATCCATTACGAAAGTTGCGTAAAAAGTTGCGCATTTTGCGTAGCGTTAAAACTTACGCGAAAAATGCGCAACTTTTCGCGTAAGTTTTAACGCTACGCAAAATGCACAACTTTTTACGCAACTTTCGTAATGGATAGGAAAACTCGCGTTTTTACGCAAAAATCGTATTGGATCCGAAAAATTCGTAAAGAATCCGAAAAAATCGCAAAACATACGAAAAAATCGCAAAGTACCGATCATTACGAAAAAAACGCAATCGGACTCCATTCGACCCGTTCGTGGGTAAGTAAATCAGCCCCTTGGAGAACAATGTCCTTGCAGATAATGCCCTGCACAAAATCAAATTCGGAATGCCAAAAGCAATACTAAGCTCTGAGCCACTGTGCCTTTTTTGTTGTTACCACATATATATTACCTAACCTTCAGAATCAGTGTTTTAAATTGGCACATAAATATAATGTACTGTTTTACACTACTGACTATGCAATTTTTGATGTAATCTTTTTCATTTCTGTAAATCCATATATTGTGCAAAGTTTTGAATTGGAAAGAATGTATAGTTCCCTGCCTGTGACCACTATGTGGCTTATAAAGTATTTCTGAGGATTATTATCATGTGTCTTCAAAGGGTAAATTGCAGATTTATGTTGCTGCTGTGCTTTATATTAAATATTAGGCCTATTAGGATTAGATTAGACTGATGCTTTTTTTCCCTTTCCACTTTAAAAACAGATGTATAAGTCCAGTAGATCAAAGATAAAGAAGGCATAAGCACTAGGTGGAGACATGTACTTTAAAAATTAACTCAACCCAGTATGATTGTTTTGCCACCAATAAGAATTAATTATTAATTAATTATGCACTGAAAAGAAGAAAAAAAAATTCTACCACACCTTTATTGACTATAAATAAAAGCTCCTGAGCATGCTCAATACCATTCTAAAATTGACACACACACATATTCAGATTTTGTTTGTCAGTTTGATTGTATTTGACTAAATAAAGTGACCATTCCGATCCAAACTTACTAACCAATAAAATCTACTAAAAGCATTTCCCTCCTCACACGCTCGCATTCAAGACTTTGCAAGGGCTGCCCCCCTTCTCTGGAATTCGCTCCCACAATCTGTCAGACTTTCTCCCAATCTCTCTGCCTTCAAGAGATCTCTAAAAATGCATTTATTTATAGAAGCTTACCCTAATCTAGTTTAGCAATACCCTGTGCCCCACCTCTCACAACTCTGGTCATGCCCATTCCCACACCTTGTGTCTCAACCCTTTCTCCTTGTAGATTGTAAGCTCTTTTGGGCAGGGCTCTCTTCACCTCTTGTATCGGTTATTGATTGCTTTATATGTTACTCTGTATGTCCAATGTATGAAACCCACTTACTGTACAGCGCTGCGGAATATGTTGGCGCTTTATAAATTAATGTTAATAATAATAATACTAATGATCAGGTTTTAAGGACTGATGATTAAATCTTCCTGTGGATGACTAAGTGACTGTACTGTATTTAGATCCATGCAGGCCCACAGAAAGAAAAGGTAGTCTATAATTTGAATCATGATGTGTGGCTGTCATTTTTTTCCTTCCTCTGGGGATTGAAGGAGAGGTGGTTTCTAAATAGACCATAAAGAGGTTGGATTAAGACAGTTGTGTAATCAGCACATTCTTCTCAGTATCTTAAAGGAATACTATTATGGGAAAACACTTTTTTTTGAAAAAGCATTACTTAATAGAGCTTCTCCGCCAGAATACTGCATTGATATACATTTTTTTTTTTAAAAGTGCACATAGTATTTTTTACATGTAATATTTATATGTAAATTTCACATTGGGCTAGCAATATTCTTCAGTTCCCTTGGTGCCACAGCCATGTGACCTGTGCTCTGATAACATTCAGTCACATTGTTTACTGCTGTGCACACTTTATTGCTGAATCGCTCCCCTCCCTTTCCCCCCAGCAGCCGATCAGCAGAACAATGGGAAGGTTGCAAGATAACAGCTCCCAGTAGATATCAGAATAGCTTGGGACTCCTCCAGTTCCATGGGAGTAGAAGAAACAATAGGTTACCTGAAAGCAGTTCTAATGTGTAGCTCAGGATCAGGCACCAATACATTTGTTGGTTAAAAAATAAAATTTTAAATGGTAGAGTGAATTTTTTGCTATGTAAACAGTGTAATTTAGAAATAAAAAGTACACCTTAAAAATCATGACAGTATCCCTTTAAAGAACCAGTTGTGATTTAGACACACTTAACCAGAGGACATTCGGAACTATTTGGAAGCTATTGGCAGTGAAATGTTTTGGTCTTCAAAACACCTTCATCTCTTATGACATACATATGTTCTTCCTGCGCATAGTTTGGTTGTGATATTACTTATTGCTGATTCTTCACATCAAGTCTTCTAGTACAATTTACTTCCTTATAAATGTAATTGGAAAACTTGCTATGTTATAACATAGATATAAAGGGGAAACTGTATAATGTATCATAATTTGCTTTTCACAATATCTCTCTGAGTCACTGATATTCCCTCCTAGAAGTAATGCAAAGTCAAGTTTCATCTTGGTCATTTTATTTTTCTCAGTGAAGAGGGAGAAAGAGATCTGGAAACTTTCTCTTTTGACTTTTTGAGCAAGGAAAGGAAGCCTTTGTTCTATACATGAAGCCTTTGTTCTATACTGGGTGAGTAGGTAGAGAAATGAAACTAAAGAGGTACCCCTCTGACTTTGAACATCCACATCAGTCATCATTAATGACATAAAGTTTACTATGAAGTTACAATAAATGCATGTTTTAGAATCAGTTATTTATCAACTATAAGTCTGCACGAATTCTTTTTGCTTCATTCTCTTTGATAGCAGCTGAATCAGACAGAAGTTGGCTGTCTTCCTACGTATGGGACAGAGGGATGGACTGTCAAAATCTGCAGTTATTACAGAAATCTCTGATCTGGTGGCAGTCTGCCTTTTTGTCACGCGTCTCAAGGAAGCGGCTGGAAATCTTGGTCTGGCTCTAGTTTTAACCTGCAGGTTTTCTTCAAATTTACATTTTACAACAAATGAAGTGAAGATGAAAGAGAGTGGCGAGCTACAGAGGAAGCACAGAGATTAAAGCAGGCGGTTTAAGATTAATCTGCTGGTCTTCCTTGCTCTACTTTCACCACATAATTATGGTTTTGGTTCTGTCCTCACAGCTATTCAATGAGCAGGATTATTCGAAGATCCTCTAAGCATGGGAGGCACGAGGCTCTCACCTAGGAGTCGAATGATGTATTAAAATAACATTGAATTCAGTTAGTAATAAAATCCATGTTTTATTAAAAAACTGTGATCCAGACACAAATTGTTTGCGGTAAGCATGTAAGCAACTGACTGGGTTCTTAATTAAAGTCTTTAGAAATGGAAAACCAAGGTGTTAAAAAGTGATTCATGTGCTTTCATGAGATTATTGCAGAAAAAAATATAATAAATAAATATGGCTTAGAAGATTTATCATGTTGTGAGAAAACTAAGCTTTGGGAATAACATGTCCGTATAAGTCCCGCATTAGTCGTTCCATGTGGTTGTAATTGTATAAGTCTTCTTTTGCATACAATGGTTTAGTATGTTGTGCAACCATTGTAATATAAATGTAGTTAGATATATGTATATATATCCACCCGTAATGCTTTCATACTCTATAAAGCTTAAGAAATAAACTGTTAGTTATTACCAGCCCCCACCCCAAGCTCTAGCCATCTATTTAGCATAGCCATGTCTCATATTGCCAAGAAAAAGATCTGAGCTCACTGGACACATGCACAGTCCTTATGTATGTACTATAATTGGCGTGTTACCGTGGCAATTCTATATTTGCATTGGAATTATGTGCTTTCCTTTAATAATGCACTACTTTTTAGAACTATGAAATTAAGTTGTTTTTCCATATACTTGTTATTTTAGGTAGGCCAGAGGTCCTCAAACTTTTTAAACAGGGGGCCAGCTCATGGTCCCTCAGACTGTTGGGGGGCCGAACTATAGTCCTCAAATTAATCCTCCCCCCCCTCCCTGCGTTCCAGCTCCCTGCTGCGGGGTCAAACTATGGCCCGCTCCTGCATCCTCCCTCTCCCAGCTCCCCCGCTCCCTGCTGCCAGGGGCAAGGACACAGCAGAGGCCGGGTGAGTTACCTTGAGGGGCCGGATCCGGCCCGCAGGCCATAGTTTCAGGAGTTAGGCAATCAAAAGAATGAAGGTTCCCCTAGCTAAACTTTGTATGCAGTTGAAAATCCGAATGAGTGTGTCAATGATAATAAACCCTTTACATTCTTAAAAGACTCAACAGACAAATAAAATTAGAAATTAGACAAAATTAGACCTTTACAATTCTATAAAAAATTAAAAGAGACATAGACCAATGCTAAGAGAGACATTTACACCTTCCTCACTCAAATAGACATCTATGTGGCTAGCGCTACTGGTCACTATTTTTTAAGTGCAACAGGTATTTTGCCTTAATACATTCCCTAAAAGCAAAGGCATCCCCAGAATGCCCAATAACTTGCAAACCATTCAGCCAGCTACTTTATACATGGGCCCCTAAGGGTAGCAATTTTTTGCCCATTGAAACTCTAACCCCAAGCATTGTAAATGAGCCTATAAAATTCCAGTGTTGTTAAATATATACAAGTTAATTTATCCAAATGCTAATTTTCTTTTAACACTGATAGGAATTGGAAGATTTTGGCCACACATGTTCCAGTGGTTTATTTTATTCAGTCTTCTACATTCCACAATTTTCAATTTGATTTTCATTGTGTTGAAAACAAACCACTGGAAATTTGCTTGTTTGGCTTGAATACAAATTTTGCAGTTGGGTATAATTACAATGCAATTTCTCTGCAGCGTTTCTGAAACAAAATCTAGGCTGAATGTTTTTGTTTACAGCAACACAACCCAAAGAGGAAGGACTTTCATTAGTTAAAGGTCAAATGGAATTTACTAGAAAATAAGCAAATTCATTTGAAATTGGTTTCCAAGAGTATTTAAGAATTACAACAATTACTGTGTTTGTTAATTAATACAATTATCGTTGCATTTACAAAAAAAGTTTGCTGCCTCCAGGTTGAAAGATTCCAGTATTCCATGATGAGTTTTGGAGACCTTTGGTTTACTGTGGCCAAGCTAATACAGTAGTGTTCAAACCTATTTACATAAGCAACCAATTAGCCAGTATCCTATACTACACTTTTGTGGGCTTGATTATAAGAAAATGATGATATCACAAAACTAAATGTATAAATTATTAAGCCAGGCTGAGGGATTTACAAATCCTATAAAGATTCTGACCTGTAGGTCTTTTGGTCTAGAGTTTATGTAGCACATAGCTCTTCCTCTTCCTTGATCTCTGTCTTGCCTTAGTCCTGTTCCTGCTCCAGTCCTTCTCTTGTCATGTCCTGTCCATTTTTCTCACAAACAGTTTCTTGTCTGAAAGACTCACCACTATCTTATTCATGAATTGGGATTTTTCCCTGACACTTTAACAAGAGAAACAAAAAAAAAGTTTTAGCATTTTACATGTTCAACTGTGACAACCAATGCAGAGACTAAAGAGAAGAAATACAAACATCTGAAAGTAGCCCTAAAAACTTGAAAATACCCATACTGGGCCTTTATCAAAACAAAATCAAAGTCATGCAAAAAGACCAGACCAACAAACAGAGGGGAGGAGCATAGCAGGCAAAGCAACATAGTCATCTCATATGTGACTGGAACATCAGTAAAACATCACATTCCTGTGTTTTTCAAACCCAGCAACAGTTGGTGCACCTTAAAGACCCAACACCATTACATGAAAAGTTATGTGGTCTGTGCTGTCCATTGTAGTGAAGAGTGTTCAGATCTATACACTGGAGAGAAACAATATAGGAGGGCTAACTCCCCAGAACAAGACTCAGCAGTCTATTTATATCTTAATAAAAGAGAGACTCCTTTGAGGACAGCAATGTGTACAAAAGACAGATGGTTTGAAAGGTATGTGGAAGAGACCCTCTATGCCAAACTGGAAAAACCATCCCTAAACCAAGGAGGGGGCCTGCGACACCACTTGTCAACAACATACAATGCCTGGTGGCTTTACAACAATTTACACTTACAGTTATGGATAAGGATGCACTCACCTTTGCCACAGACAGATATGTTATTGGATAATTTTTTTAACTAGGTTTTCTTAAACTACTTTTAGAAATATAGATAATGTTTTAAAGGGTTCACAAACATTCACAAATATTTAAAGGGTTTACATACTTTTAAGCACCACTATAGGTCTCTTTTAGTTATGCCGCTAACCAACATTTATGCAATTTCTTAAAGGGATAGTTCATTCATATAAAAAACTGTATGCATTTTCCATTGCAAAAAGTAGTAAATCAGAGTATGACAAAATTAAGAATGATAACACGGAATCTAATTTTAAGTTAAATCTACAGAAAAATCTTTAACGTCTCATATAAATGACCCTCTACAAGTGATAAAGCCAGCAGGAATACTGCAGGGCTGCCGTGCTTTCCTTACCCATGTGGTCAGGGCCTGTGATTCCAAGGAAGGTAAAATATTTATTCAGTGCTAATTAAGCATAATTACTAGTTACAAATGTGGAGGACCCTGTCCTTGGCAAAGAGAGTTTAGCAAATCATTTCTGCATATCCACAGGATCTAATTAACATGCTGGCTAACGACCTGAGGTCTCATCTCCTACAAATAAGCTTGGAGGATCATTTTACTGGAAATTAATGCTGTGATTATCTGAGAGTATTTTAATAGTCATCGCCTCCCCTATGGATTTTTCTTTTCTCTAGTTGTTACTTCTCTATTCTGCAGCACAGGGTACCTGCAATTTTAACTCATTCAACGTCAAGCGATTTTTCAAAAGTGAACACACAAGAAGCCCACAAATGTAGAATCTACAGTGCTGATGCTAGAATACATTAGATCAAGCATCATAGATTCAAAATTGCCAATCTACCTGACCAAACTGTGGCATGTATGAAAATGTTTATTTTCTGTAGAGTTAAAGGAATACTGTTATGGGAAAACATTTTTTTTTTCAAAACCCATCAGTTAATAAAGCTTCTCTAGCAGAAGTGCAGAGATTTTTTTATATTTAATTTTGAAATTTTACATGGGGCTAACCATATTCTTCATTTCCCAGGGTGCCACAGTCATGTGATTTGTGCTCTGATAAACTTCAGTCACCAATCATCAGAACAATGGGACGGCAACAAGATAGCAGCTCCCAGTAGATATCGGAACAGCACTCAATAGTAAGAAATCCAAGTCCAGCTTGGGATTCCTCCAGTTACATGGGAGTAGGAGAAACAATAGGTAATCTGAAAGCAGTTCTAATGTGTAGCACTGGCTCCTTCTGAAAGCTCAGACTCAGACACAATGCACTGAGATGGCTGCCTACACACCAATATTGAAAAAAATACATTTGTTGATTCAAGAATAACATTTTAAATGGTAGAGTGAATTATTTGCCATGTAAACAGTGTAATTTAGAAATAATAAGTACACCATAAACATCATGACAGTATCCCTTTAAGTTCTGATATGATGTCAGCCATCACAAAAATACCACTTCCCAAGTCTTCCTCAAGCTTCTAGCTAGAATGGTAGGTTCATAGGCAGAGAATAATGACATTTATTCCCAAAATAAGCCTCTCCAAAAATAGATCAACTGCTATATATTAGAAATGCACTCTCTTAGTAGACTCTCCAAACAAGAATGTCACCCTCCTTCCTTGCTAGGCTGGAAATGTATACTTTAATATGTACAAATTTAAGAGAAAACTAAAGCTTAACAATGAAGTAAGCTGGAAAAGCAATACCATATTTTGGGTTTCTTTACTAGTCCAAGACAACCACAGCTTTCCTTTAATAATGCCCCCAGTAGCTTCCCATCTTCTTTTACAGGGCTGCCTAAGTTTAGGAACTAGATCTCAACAGAGTAAAGGTGGCCATACACGCACCGATAATATCGTACGAAACCTCGTTTCGTACGATATTCGGTGCGTGTATGGTATGTCGGCGAGTCGACCGATATCGCAGGAAGCTGCTGATATCGGCCGACTCGCCGATCGGACCAGTTGGAAAATTTTGATTGGGCGCCATAGAAGGCGCCTGATCAAAATCTCCCTTCAGAGCTGAATCGGCAGAAGGAGGTAGAAATCCTATTGTTTCTACCTCCTTACCTGCCGATTCAGCCCTGAATGGTGTGTGGCACATCTGACGATGTTTCGTGCGACCGATGGTCGCACGAAACATCGTCAGATCGCCACGTGTATGGCCAGCTTAAAGATACATAATATAAAAGTTACAATACAAGGTTAATTAGTAATAAATTCAGATTCACATTTCATAATAGCTCAGAAAGCAGTATATTCTGCATCAGAATTCTATAATTAACCCCAGTAGCTCAACTAAGCAACAATTTCTTTTGATGCTTGCATTTTTTTTTCTTGCACGGCAAATATTTGTGACTGCAGAAAAATCATGAACAGAACACAGGCGAGTTTTTATGTACTAAGCTTTCAACTGTAACAAAGTTGTAGATCTACAAAATATTTTGTGGCCCTGCCCTGTGCTTAACCTTGAACATATGAAATACATTGGTGGACCAATCCTAAGGGATGCCCTAGGCAGAGCTGTCCTGCATTGTGTGCTCCCCCCCACGCACACAAATACGCTGTGACAAGTGGGGCAAGCAATAAGCAGCAGGGAATGACGCAGCCCCCTTTCCACCGCTAGTCATTTCAGTGTTACAAAAAACTAGCAGAGGTTATAGGAAGCCAAATTGGGCTACTTCTGATATTTAGGAACACAATATAAATAAAATGGAATGAGTAGTGCTAACCCTGTTAAGGTAACAAATCAAAATAATGGGATCTGTTATCCTCAGTTACATCTTCTATTGGTACAAAGATCTTTCTCTCTTTTTCCATCTTTTTTTCTTCTTTTTCATCAGTTATATTACTCACTGGAACATATATGCTTCCAGATAAACCTCCATTAGATATGTCAGCTGGAAATGTAAGCAACTGATGCATTGATTGTATAAACCTCGCTGGAACTTTATTAAAAAATATAAATTAGAGAAACAAACCTCATAAGATGTTGGCTTAAGATAAAAGATATATTGATGTGTACATGTCACTTTCATAATGCACTGGTAAGTCAGTTTTTAGGATGTCAACTGTCTGTTGATGAACTTTTTTTTGATCATATAGTTCTCCTTCAAGTTAATAAATGAAGTGCCAGAATGCTTTAAATGAAGCTGACTCTTGAGTTTCAGGTATGTGACCTAAATATCCTGTAAGCAGGAGTATCTAGTTACGGCTGAACTTTTGTAAGCCACATTGACCTTTCATGTATAATGCAAAGCTCGGAAAGTTCTCATGTCACTTTCAACGTTCTAATTTCTCCAGACCATTCAAAGCTAATTGCTGTTGGTTGCTATTGGTTACCTGGCAGGGATAAACTTTTGCCTATGTTACTGATATAGGTTATTTAGATGTGCAAGATTTCACATGAAATCTGTCTGAAGAATCTAATGGGCCTAAAATCTGCACTAATAGCAACACCAATTAATTAGCAATATCGTCTGTGTGGTCAGTGTTCTTGTTTGACAGTAAAATACTTTGGAAAGTGGTATAGCTTTTATATGCAGAACTACTGATATTTAAGTCAAGAAAAAAACTTTTAATAAAAATGATAGCAGGATTTCTTATTTAACCTATTGTTCCATTCAGGGGCTACTCTTTTATGATACATTTATTTTGAATTGACAATTGTATGATATATTTTGTTGCACATTGGGTTTATGCCATTAAGGTAGTGATGTATACAGTTTTATTTACAGTATTATTGTATTAGTTTTTTTACTAAGGCAGAATTCTGTTAGCCATAAATTAATAATTTATTTATTCCCATACTTGCATATACATTGCAGATGGAATAGTATTATAGATCCCCCAAGAGTGAAGCAAAGTGCTTGGTGCTTAGATCATTTCTGTTGCGCTTGTCTATCCAGGCATCTCAAGATGCACAAAGGTTTGCCAGAAACAACACATTTCCTCCATAGTGATTGCTACATTTTAGAACTTATTTTTCATTTCTTCACCAGTAGCAGGACCCAAAAAGGACCCCTCAAATGCATTTTAAATATGCTCGGAGATAATAAATTAAGATTTAGCAAGAAAATCCCTGTATTACCCTCATCAATATGAGTTCCTGCTATTGACACATGGAGCAGATTAATAGGAAGGGAATTGAAGCCCCAGAAAGGATAAATAACTCCAAGAATCATTTCACTAATAAAGAACTTACGGCCCAAGAGAATTGCTGGGATACAAACACTTAGCAATTAAACGAATGAAGGAATTGCAGTGATAGAGCTGGCAATTATTCCTCAGAAGCTGCACCACCACATTCTCAGAATTAGCTTTCTATCTATTCTAAGTATCAGCAATTCTGTCCACTGGGTCTGAAGTAAAACTTCTGTCCAGACCTGTCTGATCTCTCCAGAGAGGAAGGGACTTATAAAAATCTTTTTAAATGTAATGAATATTTACCTTTGTGCCAGTCCACCTTGGAACTACCTAGGGACAATGCTTGCTTTGAGCGATTAGAACAAAAGAAATAGTTTAACTGAGTATGCCAATCTTTTGTACACTGGAGGCACAGATCTGTGGATATCCCATTTATAATCCTCCACAGCATGGCACACACTTTATATAATTGTCCAGTGGGCATTCTCATTCACCCAGGGTCAAAATGGAAACAGAATGTTGTCTAAAGAATGAGCTTGGTTAAAGTGATCCCTGAGAAGATGTTGACATTAAGAATAACCTTTTGTACAGCAACTATATAATTAAAAAATTGCTATAATTGGAAATTAATATGTCAGCTGTGTGTTTCTTTCTCTGGAGTCTCATTGGCCCAATACAAAAACTGGGGGGATGGCAATTAAATATTACCCTTATCATAAAATACAGTATCATACTTATTCTACTGCATCTCATCCAGGGATGGAGTGATCTTCTTCTGCCTCTTCAATTTCCAGTGGCCCCAAACCAGTGCATGTGCAAAACAGTAAAAAGGCTGTCTTTTTGCTTTAAATTCAGTTGTTCACTCTACTGCGTGGGCAGGAAGATGATCGCTCTGTGGTGCTTGCTCAGAAGAACCACAGGCTGGTCCAGTTTTCAGCTAACAGGGACACCAGCTGGGTATCATAGTAACATAGTAAGTTAGGTTGAAAAAAGACATATGTCCATCACGTTCAACCATAATGCCTATATATATAACCTGCCTAACTGCTAGTTGATCCAGAGGAAGGCAAAACACCCCATATCAAGCCTCTCTAATTTGGGGGGGTATCAAGTAAGTAATAATAATCGATGGGGGAAGGGGGGGTGCATGACCTTTGGCACCCCCAGTGATTTTCCCTTTGTTGCAATAATAGCACAAAAAATCAGTATATTTTACCCTCTGGCCATGAAAAGGGGATACATGATGTGTGTCACAGCATGCCTGAAAACTGTCAGCTTTTACAAAATAAGCAAGGTTAAAATGTCTACTTCAGCTATTCCCATGAGAAAGTCTTATAGGGATGGGTATTTGTTCAATATCTGTAACAAACAGAGGAAAGTTGGATCATGTAGGGTTATTCTGTTCTGAACAAAGACACCTGCTCTTATTATCAACAGCAGAGTCAGGAAAATAACCTAGTGACCTAGACTCTATACCCAATTATTTAGGCTGACCCAGAGAGAACTAAAGTAGCAAATGGTAACTTCCTCTGTCAATTGATTATTTGGCATATATAGTATCTGAAAAGACCCTCTTAGAATTGGTTAGTACATAAAGAGGTATACCTTTTGATGGATTTTATGCAGGTATTATTGGCACAGACAGTGGTGTTATAATTAGGCTGTAACAGTACGAATATGATTTTTTTCTTCTAGAGTAGACATTCCGTAACTGTGGGGTTTATCCCTTATTAAGGCCTAAAGCAGTGAATGGGGTATGAGCCTAAAGGCCTAGAAATAGAAAGGTTGATACATAGATTGAATGCTTTTGTGCTTATATTCTGAATACTCTTGTAACTATAGAAATGTTACTATTATGCCATTGCTTTTATAAGCCTAAAACTATATTATGAGCTATGACTGCCCCCCACAAATGTGAGAATTAGCTCAAGAACATTTGTGTGCTAGAGGGTGCCACAGAGCAGCAAATAACTATATGAGAGTGGAAATTGTATATAAATCCTCTTCATAACTAATCAGAAGGGTTGCAATGCACATTTCTTGCTTCCATCATTACCAGTAGAACTTGAATAACCATTAACCAGAACCCCATCTCATTGCCTTTAAACACCTTTGTTTTCAGTGACCACCTGTGTATTATTCCTGCCACCTTTATTCTGTTATCCCTCATTCTATGTAGAAGTAAGAAGGTAGCTGGCTATACCACAAACAATGAAGAGCCAATCAAAAGGCACTATGCAACTCTTTCAAGCCTTCTAACAGCAAAATAATTTAAAGCTACTTTTTCATGTGTACTGCAGATTATTTCAGAAAAATTACATTGCAAATGTTAACCCTTAATTGTAAGATTAATAAAAATATTCAGAGTTTCACGGATTAGTGGACGTATGTTTGAAATAAGGATCTAAGGATGCGTTAAGCAGGACCTGCATGTGCTCACTGCACCAATGGGAAGGCATATCTGTAATCTTCACAACACATTCCTGGTTACAATAAAGGTTACAATCTAGATAAGAGACTCTGTATCTTGGATCAGCAGGCATATATTCCATCTTTACATTTAAATGAAATTGCAGGTAATGTGAGCTGCTGATCATATCACTATATCGTCTCAATTTCTTCATCTTGCTGATTTCATACTTTTTGTGTTTGCCAGGGAAATGTCTGCATCTATAAAGCATTCATTTAATAGTTAGATAGGTGGAAATGGGAAATTACTATAAAGAATATTCAGTTTTCTCCCCACCATGTACTGCATTCTAATATGAATTCCAAGTAACCAAGCAAAGTACCGACAATACAAAATTTGGAAAATTTTAAATATTATAGAATATAATAAATATATATATATATATATATATATATATATATATATATAACTTTTATTTACAAGTGACTAACGTTTCGGCTGACACAGCAGCCTTTGTCAGCCTCTGTCAGCCGAAACGTTAGTCACTTGTAAATAAAAGTTTTTTATTTTCATAAGCCCTGTGAGTGCGGGATATTTTCTCAGATCCTTTATGCGTTTGACATTCTGCACCCAGGCATCTGTGACCCATCAGAGAGACGTGAGTGCCTGATTGTTTCAGCCTTTATATTTATATATATATATACACGTAGTGCAAGTAAGTAGCTTATTCATAGCCAGGTTTTCTATGATAAATGGCACTTTTCAGTTCCCCACAGCATATGCAAATAAACACGTTTTTTTTCTGAAACCAGAGCAAACTGATCCAATTGCAGTCTAAATCCATAGGAAACCTGCTCTTCCTCAGCTACTTTTCACTCCAGTAAACTAAAAATATTTCTCTCACAGTTTTTAGGGTTCACTTACGGCTGCAACCACAGTTGCAGTTGCACAAAGATTGACACAGTAGTTCATTGAATCAATGTTTTTTATCAATAAAACTTGTGTACAAAGCCATTCATTGTACTTCCATGTTGTTGCATCTGGTACTGTTGGGTCCTTTGCGCCTCCTGTTGTGAACAATGTGCAAGTGAAGTAAGCCTATTGACCCTGGGTGACCCTGGAGCTGCCACAAATGTTAAGTTGGCAGTAGCTCCAGAATTCCAACAATGGCCTAGATCAGTGATCCCCAACTAGTGGTTCGTGAGCAACATGTTGCTCACCAACCCCTTGGATGTTGCTCTCAGTGGCCTCAAAGCAGGTGCTTATCTTGGAATTCCTGACTTGGAAGCAAGTTTTGGTTGCATAAAGACCTGGTATAATGCTAAACAGAGCCTCCTGTTGGCTGCCAGTCCACATAGGGGCTACAAAATAGCCAATCACAACCCTTATTTGGCACCCCCATGAACATTTTTCATGCTTGTGTTGCTCCCCAACTCTTTACATTTGAGTGTGGCTCATGGGTAAAAAAGGTTGGGCATCCCTGGCCTAGATCAACAAACAAAGCATACTTGCACCTTTAGAATCAAGTGCAGAAGTCATTTAGAGGCAGATTGTTGAATGAATGAACTTTAAGTATGAAACTTGCCATCATCAAAAAAAACATAACGGGGAAAAATGCCAATGGTGTTAGGAAAACACAGAAAAAAACACCAACACCTTTCTGTTGAATATATTTAGAGAATCTTAAGCAATTTTACGGCATTTCACAAACTCTTCAGAAGTTTTATGTATTTTTCGGCAAAAAAAACAAGCTACTTTTGCTCATCACTAGAAATAGCACAATCCCAAAATTTTAGCAAAAATTGATAGCAATTACACTGGAATCATGGAAGAAAATGCTGCATTGTTGGTAAAACATGGCGACTTGTGTCTGACATTACATTTTGCACATTGCAATTGCATTCATAAATGAGCCATTTTGTCTTTTCTCTTCTGCTCTCTAACCACACCATCTTGGCTCCTACTTCCTGGACAGAGAACTTATGCCAAGCCCCAACCCTTTTTTACAGGTTGGGACTAATCAGACAAGATATCTGTATTGGCATTTAGGCTGGGTGCACTTTGGTCTCCTATCTATGTATATATATTAGGTGACAGTGTCCATAGTTGAGTGGTGACATTAGTGCAATAAGCATTATCACATGCTTTTTTGCGTTAAAATTGACGCGAAAAAAACGCGTGATTCGCTAAAGTATTATGGCATGCGTTAAGTTGCACATTGCGTGCGTTAAATAGTGTGCAACCGAATATGTTCATTTTAACGCATTGCGTTAATTCTCGCGCAGAAATAATAATAACACATGATTCACAAACACTTAGGGGGAGATTTATTAATCCACAAACGGTCCGAAGGCGTCCGAATGCGGTTTTTTTTAATGATCGATATTTTTGCGACTTTTTTGTCGCCACCATGACTTTTCCCTATGTACTGTGACTTTTTCGTCGTTGTCGCGACTTTTTCGTATATTTTCCGTGACTTTTTCGTTGCAGTCGCGAAAAAATCAGATTGGTTTTTCCACCGTTTACAATCGCTCAATACGTAAAAATACGATAAAGTCGTGGCAGCGGCAAAAAAGTTGCGACAAATAGGAAAAAGTCATGACGGTGACGAAAATACGGCGAAATTTTCGTTTCCAATCCAAATTTTTCCCTTTCGGGATTCGGATTCGTGGATTAGTAAATCTCCCCCATAGACTTGCTAAATATTGCATTAGTCTGTGCGAAAATTAACACTTACTTGGGGCAGGCGGTAATTATAGAAAAGTACAGCCCATGAGCTTTTGGCAACACAATATGGACTTTGCAGTGTGATTTATTCAAGTCTGTGTTGGCCCTAGAGTGATGCAGCCTCCAGTTTGCAGGGAAATGGTCATTTTCACAACAGTAGTTTTCCGAAAGTAATGGCGTGTATGGCTAATATGGCGTGCGTTTTTTCGCACATGGTGACAATCTGTGTGTGTTGGGTCAAATACCGCACAAAAATAGTCTTCGCGAGTTAAATGACGCAAACAGCATCGCGTCTAAATTAACGCAAGTATCCTTTTAGTGAATCGCGCCTTAAGACGTGAAAAATAAGAAGCGATAAAATTTTTAGCGCATGCTATAAATAGCGCTCGTTTTAATGCACCTTAGTGAATCAACCCTATTGTCTCTATATATACAGTAGAACCACCATTTGACATTTCCCAGGGGTTGAAATCAAAATGGCGTAAATTCTGGAAAATGTAAAGTCTGGGGAAAATAAAGATCCAATTGCAAGCATGGGATTGGGGAAAAATGGCATAAATTCTGGGAAAACATTAAATCCTGGTACATCCAGGTGACATCACTTGAGTTTCAAGTGTTGAAAAAGGCTAATGTTAGCATCTCAGAAAGCATATTCTTGTAGTTTATGCCAGGGGTATCAAATATACGGTGTTGGTACCAGCTTTCCAGCAGCAGAGGTTTATGTTTCCATGTTGTATTATGTTGTATTTCATGTTTACTAGAACAAAAGAGTTAATCTCTCTGTCCATTTTTTCCTATGAGGTGGAAGTATGCTGCAGACAATAAACAGATGAGTTAGAACCTATGGCCCCATCTGTCAACTGACACATAAGACACTCTAAAACTGGAGACACTTCAGTAGTCGTGCTACCCTAAGAAGTTCTTTACTATCCTGTTAAACATCCATCTTTGAGGTAGGTTCTATCTTGGATTTCCACTTGTCTGATATTTTACTGACCAGTACAAATGCTTTGTGCCACAGCGGTTAATAGGGAACAAAGCTAAAAATATAGCAATGCTGTTTTTTAATTTTCCTCATAAGAATAAAAAACCCTTGTTGCTCTATGTATGCACAGAAGAGGCACTGTTTTTTTGTTCAATGGGGTAGTTGGTTGATTTACACTAGAAATAATATTCCCAAATAAACAAAATATGGTGTTGTTGCAGTTAGAAATAGCTGTGAATGTGTTGTGAATGGTAGCCATAAAATCTCTGTCTCGGCTCCATCCCCTTGGGTCTTCAGTTCAATGATACAGGTCTATTAACTTCCTGACTCCGTCAGCCATTTTCAGTATATGTTTGCCTAACATCATGTCAATAATCCAGTCACTTACAGGCCCAGTAGAGATTTGGGGGTCTATAATCCCCGGTATCTATATTATCCATTTAAGCATTTTAAAGCACGTTTTAGCCTATTTCTCAAGTAATTCTACAGAAAATTGCTGCTTTTAATCTGCTGCAATCACATGCAATTTCTTCCAGCTTGCAGATGATTTTATTCTGAAGACGTGTGTGATGCTAGGAGATATGCAGGGAAATTTATGTACAGTATTAAAAATAAGATAAGCTTTGGCAGAGGTTTAAATAGAGATATTTAGGCACACAATAAAAGTGCAGGAACTGGTATTTTTTATTTTACGCTACTAGTAAAATAACATTTTACTTACTTAAATGTGTTAAATCATAATCAGTTTTATATAAATGTATTTTTTTAGATACTTGAAAGTCCAGTGATGATGCCAGTTTTAAAAAGAACACAAAATCAGAACAGACAAACAAAACAACAGCAAAAAAATTAACTAACTTCATTCTATCTCCTGGGGGATATCTGCAGCCCCTTGAGAACCTCATTCAAGCAAGAAGACTCAAGCTGCAAGTCTGAAGCGGCAGATGAAGAAAGATGAATAGTGTCATGCTGAATTGATGGATTGAGATACACGACTCTGAATTTCAAGCTGACTTTTTGGTGGCTCTACTTAATGAGTCCCATAGTGTCAGGTGAGGGCAGCGGCATTGGCTATAAAACTCATTAAAGGGAAAATACCCTATCAGTAAATAAGGTTTACATTCAATTTATTTTTCTATTAATGCTCAGTAAAACATATTTAGAAGAGTTAATCTGTAAAGTGAGTCATATTTATCTGCATATTTGTGTCTATTCATATGAGTGGAACCTGCCATACTGGTTGCCTTCATGACTATATCTTGTATTTATATTACATCCATAAATGATTATGATATTATGTGCTCTGGTCATCATAGCTGCATCAACAACAACAAAAAAAAATTAAATATTTGACTTTTGGCTTGACCCCGTTAAACTAATCATCTGTCAATAATTTTTTGGTCACAAACAAGTCAGTATTGTTTTTGAATCCTCAATTGGACAGAATAATGCCTTATTAAATGAGAACTATAAATAAACCATTTTCAAAAAATATACTTTTAAAGTAGTATGTGCTATTGTGTACTCCTAAATAGAAAATGGGCTGCCTCCTGGCATCATAGGACTCACAGTGCACAAGGCACACATACATGCTAGGCCACATCAGTCAATTATTGGACAGAGTTCTGTCTTTTGCTTCCACACTACTTCCTGTTATAGATAGAGCTACATTATTTCTGGTCATGTGATCTCTGAGGGCCCATCACTAAATGGCGGATCAAGGGAAAGGATATAAAATTCATTAGTAGTCTCATATTTTCATCTGCCATTTAAAACAAATCTTTACTTTTCAACTGGTTGCAAGGAGGAACCATGCAACATTGGCAACCACCATATTTAACCAAGTTTATCTGCGTTAAGTTTATCTGTGTGACTGGAACAACAACAGAAAAACAACTTATTTAGCTAAAAAAATATTCTAATATTCATCTTTGCAAAGCATTAAGATATAGTTTACATGTTTCTTTATAGTTTGTTCCATTAAGGTTACAATAAACATTGTAGTTATAGCTGTTGTAACCAGACATTATAGCAATGGTGAAGAAAGCTTGTGTTTTTCCATACAGTAAAGAGATGTTCATGTAAACTCACACAAATAAGTCACACCTCAGAAGGAGTCTGAAACTACTTCACAGCTATTATTTTAAGTGGCTCTAACCCATATTGTTTTGTGCAATATTAATTCAAAATCAGACTGCCGGCGGGGGGCAGGGGAAAGAATACACCGTGTTTGAATTTAGATATTCAATTCCGTTTCATTTACAAAAAAACTTGCGGCTAAATACAATCACACATAAATCCATTCCCACATATACATACTATCAGTGGGTGTGTTTAATTAATTACACATTTACCTTATGTATAAGAACAGGCTTACATGTGATATATAAAACTTGCTAGATACCCCATTCAGGCACATCAGCAATCTGAGAAGAAACATCCAACAGCACGTATGGGTTAATTGGGCCCCATCATCCTTTCCTAAGTCACAAGAGAAGACAAATACGCCAGCCAAATGCTCCACCAGTACTGCGCCCATGAACCAGGTGATTTTTCAATGGCAATCTGAACTTTTAGCACTAGTGCAATAATAATGTCATTTGAATAGCTGTTCCAGTAGATAGCCATGGCTATATTATTATAAGTGGGTATTTGATCTCTGCAATAGGCAGACCTGTAGAGTCCAACCCTTAAAGAAAAGATTATTTACAAATTATTTACAAATTAGCAAATTGCAAGAAATATCTCCTGGTATATTATTGATTGCTTGATGCAACGTGTTTACAGTCAGTCTCTATTTAACTGTGAAAATCTCATAAGACAGTTTGGTTCTTTAACCAGTCAGCAAGCATCTTCACTGGTGGATGTTTCACAGTAATACCCATAGGAGCAAAGGTGGGTCAATCAGCAGCTCAAGTGTATTTGCCAGAATAACTCTGCCTTTATTATTCACCTGTCAGGGGTATCTAGAATAAGAAGCACTGCTGGTGGGCTTGGGCACATTTCTAAGAAGCATTGCCCTATCAGCAGGTATGTGAGAAACAAGGAATTGCTTTCACCGAGCAATTTGAGTTTTATTCTTGTTTCATATATATAAAAGAAACCATGATGCTCAAATCTATATTTTTAGTATCCAGTCAAATGCTGAATCCTCTTCAAAGACACAGAACAAATGTTTTCTTTTAGCTTCTTGACAGTTTCTTTTTAATAGGATTTCCTATGGTACTGGAAATTGTTTGAAGAGGAGCAACAACAAAAGATGTTAAATAAAAACATTAAAAGTAATTGGGTATGTGAGACCTTGAACAGGCGGCATTAGTCATTAGAGGACCCAGTGCAAAAACATTTTTGTATCCCTTGGAACAAAAAAGTATTCTTTTACCTCTCAAGACTTGCTGTTCTTCAGTATGTTGAGCTAAAAAATATTTACTCCCCTTTTCCTGGCATCTGGGTCAAGTTATTTTGTTAGTTAGTTAGTTATGCTGTGGCATCACTGGGACTATGCTATAAATTAAGCCATGAACAAAAATATATTTTCATGTAATAAATGGGGAAGTCTTAAGTCAACACTGTTGCACAACAGATGTAACTCACTTTGCAACTGCTGGACAACATGGTCCTATAAAAGGTATCCATCATGTGAAAACACATATGGTAGTTTTGCAGGCACAAGTTGGCTAAATAATAACTTTAATAATAATAACGTTTATTTCATAACAAATATCCTACACTATGTCATTCTAGTTTAGGTCTAGGCTTCAGCTACCCTAATTGTAGCCTAATTTCCCCTCAAGTTGTATGGCTGAAAACACACACTTTCATTAGTTCTTTATATCCTTTCAGAGGGGTGACTACTGGGTAGCAAATGATTTCAACAGTCCCAGGGACCTGAGGGACCCATATGGAGTACACAAAAAATATGATCATCTAGTATTTTGAGAATTTGGAGGGAAACCTACACGGGGTAATATAAGAAACCACAATATTTGACTGATTTGAGGAACTCCACTCATTTGCTGCTGGACCAAGTGGAAGAGTGGCAGGAGTGCCAAACCAGGCGTCTATAGCAAAATCGTGAGGCGAGAGGATGGTCAGACAGGCAGGGGGTCAGTTCAGGCAGCAAGGTTCAGAGTTGAGGGTCAGGCTGGGTCAGAAGGTTGAGATATCAAAATAGTATACAACGCTTAGTGTATTCACAAGAGAAACGATCACTTTGCAGTGATTCTAGGCCTCTGGCATCCTTTTAAGCGCAATGCACATCACGCTTGCACATGCGCCGAACACGTGCACTCGCGGCAGTTCACCGCGCATGTACACACTTGTGCGAGACTACCGATGCGCCATGTTGAACAAGGGCAGGAACGCCATGAGGAGTGCGCCCAAGTTCCTTACATTAAGTGAAATTGGGAGCTTCCCAAATTCTCTGTAATGTCATCAAAAGATGGGTACTGTAGGAATCAAGGCAAGATCTTGAAGACCAATAGAACTGCTTTATTTGACAGAAAGGCAAAGGTAATGATTCATATGACTGTATAGGACCTGCAGAGTGTTTGGCTGACACAGGAATGGTGTTGCACCATGCAACGGTGCAGTGCTTGCACAAACATGATCTGCATGGAAGAGTCATCAGGAGGAAACCTTATCTAGGCTCTCATTACAAACATCAATGTATTACGTTTGTATCTACAGCATAGTGATCAGCCAGAGGCTTTTTGGAAACAGATCCACTATGCTTTGTTGTCGTGTGGCAGCCAGCAGCACAGGAAACACAATTGTAGGGAAGAATGGATTCAACTACATTTGAGCAAATTCTAGATTGCAATGTGAATAAACCAAGAAGCTGAAGCTTAAAAAGGGAATGGTTCCTACAACAACACACTGATCCTAAACACATCTTAAAAGCCATAATTAGCTATCTGAAGAAAATTAAACTGAAGGTTTTGGAATGACCATTACAAACATCCTTTAAAATATGTGGATAAATCTTAAACAAGCAAGATGGAGCAATAAGATCTCTGAATGATAAATTATCTATGCAATAAAATAAAAATATGCATTAACATTTTCATAAAACATTTTAGAACCCTACCCTTAGCCCAAAACAGTAACCAATACTCCCCTCCTTTGAATACGAATATTAAGTTACATTCTGCTTCTAATATTGCATTCTCACATCAAACACTATAACTATAACACTGATGCACACATACTGAGTTCTAAAAAGCAGGCTAGGATACATGCTGATCCTCTGCATTTTACTATTAATGCAACTCTAGTGTTTTCCAATCTGCTAATGTGTAAAGAAAGCAAAAAACTTTGACCGAAAATCCACCACTGGGTAGGTAAAACAGCATCCCTGGGAAACAAGCGGTGTTTTATGGAAACAGAACATGTTCTGTATAACAAGGAGTAGATTTTACATTTTTTGGGCTACAGCTCAAGCCAAATATTATCAAATCTTTTTGCACTTTTGCCCTCCCTTTTCCCCTCTATTAATGTATTTATGTTAAAGACCCCTTTAATCACTAACATCAAGTTTTTGTAAAAGATCATAGGACAAAGAAGGAAAATTGGCAGAACTTCACTGTAAGCAAGGTCCGTGGCACCTGTACAGGGAAAGTGCTGCAACATCAATACCAATATACTTTGAACTACTTTATTTTACTAGAGATGTTCGGGAAAATATATTGACATTATTTATTTTCCATAGGACACCTAATTGTGTTCATTCATGTGAGCAGGGTCTGCTATACTGCTCATCATTAGTTCAACCAGTCAAATCTCATTCATGGACTCCCCAGTGACTATATTGTCATAAAATGGTAGGAAGCCTGGATAGGTTTATCAAGCTCTTGCTGTACTTAATGTTGCACCTCTCAGCAAGATGAGCTGCCTTCTGAAATCATAATTCATAACAATTCTGTTAGACAAACTGAAAAATAAAACAGCATCAATTGTAATTTTTGTGCTCACAACAGCAATGAATACTGAATCATGCTTCAGATGAAGAACCACCAAGAGCCACCTTGGTACTTAATGATCTATTATTACAGTTTTTATATCAGCATATCTCTCCCGAGCCTATGCCACAGCCATGCAGAGGAAAAAGAAACCGCAATGTATAAACATGAAACATGTTTCAAAGGAGGGCAAAGAAAATTCCAGTTAACAGTGCCTTTTATGGCACCACCTAAATGCTGGTGCCATTGCAGTCAGCTGTACTTTGCCAAATAAGGTGCTAATCCAGCCTTGTATAAACAATGAATTAGAAAGGCAACGGTAAATACATTATTTATTATCAATGCACTGTTCAGTACGTGCCTCAAATAATATATTAATTTCATAGATCTCATAAATCATAGAATCCTTTCCTTCTTCATTCTATTCATACATCATACATGCCTTATACATCTCCTGTAAATACACAAATCATTTACAGTACAGAATTCTCAAATCAGCTGAGCTGTTCATACATCATGCATGCAATTTCCCAGAAAGCCATAAATCATGTATTTATTTTATTCATCGTGTATGCTATATGTGTGCATCACGTTTTAAAAAATCCTTTCACCTAACATAGAGAACATACAACCTTATATAGCCCAAATATCATGGTCCAGAAACACACAATACATATATCTTGTTATACAATTATTCTTTTAGTCTCACATTCTCATGTTATTAGATTGTGTCTGGCAGGCAATATTTCTGTCCAGTTTTATCACAAGATGTTTCTAGGAAAGAGCCCAAGTGAACTAAAACATTTAAATGAGCCCTATAAATGCATAGGTGGTTGATAAGACATAAGGTTAAAGATGCTAAAGCCCAAGAGGATAAGGTTGTTTTATTCCTGAGGCCTGCCCCAAAACATATATTTATTCCAGACAATAGTTAAAAATATTGTATGTATCAAATATATATCATCAATCACTCAAAAAATCCTTTCACTTCTTATGCCATCATCACACCCTGCAAACAAGTCATACATTTCATTACACTGCATAATGAAGTGTATTCAAACAATTCCCTCGGTACCCTATTCATACCCCTCACATATAATATGCACATTGACAGAGAAATCTTCTTGTGATTCTATTACTCATGCAAACAAGCTTTGCAAATGCTTTTATATGTGATTTGGTATACAGAATATTGTGAGACACAAGCAAATGGTACTTGTCTTTTTCTCTGTCTGCTCTCTTAGGGGGATGAAGCACGCACTGTGGCTATGGGGGGGGGGTTAAAGCATGCCCATTAATGGCTAAACTTTAATTAAGCTCCATTGCAGCAGGCTGTAACGCAGTGCTTTTCCTGCTATTATCACAGCGGCTTTTGTAAAAAAAAGATAAAAAAACGAAATGGCAAAGAAAAAAGGCGCATCCCGTCTTCCCCATCATCTGACCTTCTAGAAAAAAAGAGAGACAGAGAGGCAGATGAAGGGTGGAGAAAAAAGGAGCAAAGGAGAAAGAAAATGTGAAAGAAAAGGAAGAGCATGGAGGGGGAGTAGGAGTGCAAGAAGATTTAATAGAGATGCTAGTTTAATTCTCAGCTCTGCTTGCATATAGCGCCAGCCTAATTAAAATAAACACAGCTCTGTCCTCAGTTGCACGGTATTGCTCTTGTGTAGATATAATAGTCACTGAATGTTTCCGAAATCTCTAAAGCTTTTTAGTAGCGGGAGGTTTTATTTTTGACTCACTTGCTGAAATGGTACTAACAAAGGCAGCTGGAAGGAGGGGAATGATATGAGAGGGCAGAATGTAAGCTCTTCAGACCACTTCAGATTACTTATAAAGCTAAAACAAGTTGTGTTATTGACATGGATATAGGGTTACTTCTTTTCATTTTCTTTCCTTTTTTTTGTCCCAGTTATTTCCTGCAGTCTCTTCAAAGTTCTTTCAATCATCCAGCAATTCTAATGGGATTCAACATATGCAGAAAAGCAGGGACGGCTTCATAGTATTGTAATACTATACAGGGAATCAACAAATCAAAGGCACAATGTAAAGTAAAGGCAAGTGCGTGTATGGGTGTATGTGTGCCTGTAAGTGTGCCTAAACATGAACCTGGGTTTAACACATCCTGATGCCCATGGCTAGGGTGTGCAACATTACACATACATCCAGGATGAATCACATCATAGAAGTCTGACATCAGAAGTCCCATCTGAGGAAGAGTTACAAGAGAGTGCCAGCCTGTTCAGAAGGACTTCTAACAAATACATTAAAATTAGAGAGAGTACCATCACAAAGGGAGCCACATCAGAAGACACAGCATAAAAGTCACAAATGAGAGAGTCAGCCTAGAAAGTCAAGAGAAGGGGTATGTTTGGGGAAAGTTACATAACAAATATGGATGTCAGTGAGTCCTTGAGATGGCGTTATATCAGAGAGCCATATTAGAGCCTGAAGCAGTAGGCACATATATTAGGAGAAGGCAGTATGTTTGTATGTGTTTATTGTAGGGTTGAACCATCAAAATGGTATGGTAGATAGTATTTCACCAAACTAGGTTATATCAAAAGGTCACATCAGATATATGTGTGTGATTATGATGTTTATATATCTGGACATCTAAATCTTATTTCGTAGGAAAAGAACCAATACTAGACAGTGGAAGTAACAAAAACATGTGACCACCAATAGCGATTAGCAGCAGGCATGGATTTGCAGCAAAATTCTGCATTTCGCCATTGGTGAATTGTTTCACAAAACTTCGCTGTGAAAAATTTGCAGTTGCAAAAAAAGGTGCAGGGGGTAAAAAAAAAGGTGCTGGCACGTAAAAAAAGGGTACTGTCACGTTACCTGCATCTTCGCTGTTTCGCAATTTTTTCAGGAAAGGGAAATGAGACAGATTCGCTCATGATATCTCAATAAATTACACTGTTGCACTGAAGAACATGTGTACTCTCCAGGTTATTTGGATTGAATTTGACAGATTCGCTCATCACTAATCATCTCCTTTACTAATATTCCAGACATTCTTTGTAAGGCAGACTATTCAGAATGTATCTGATATTGCTGGTACATTCTAAATAATATGTAGGTAACCAATAGGAAGGCATTCTATTCTGATTTTCTGAAAGCAGCTCCTCCCTTCCTTTCTGCCCTTCCTTTCACTGTAATGACATCACTTCCTTGTTGCAGGGATCAAGGGGCAAAGCAGGATGGATGCTGTCAACAATCACAAGGTTTGATTCTAAAAGCAACAAATGTATAATAAAAAGTTTGAATGAGTATCCTCCCATGAGAAACCTGCCTGCTCTGTTAAAACTTTGACTATGAAGATTTTCATTCATCCAGGCCATGGTATATCTAGTATAAATAAATCTAAAGCAACTGGACTTGTTTGGTAATCATTGAAGATGTTTCACTACTCACCTAAGCAGCTTCTTCAGTTCAACTGACTGTTATGAGATGTCCTCAGTATATGTACTCTTCCATTAATCCAATCACAATGGTACATCACCAAAGTATCAATGACTACTTAGCAAGTCAAGTTGCTTTAGATTTACTTATACTAGATACAATCTCTTTTTTGTTTCATTTGACTTTTGCTGAAAGCATTACATCATTTTCCAGATCAGAAAACCTAAAAGGAACTATATCCATCGCATCTAAAGTTTGATTACAGTGTAAAATTGGAAAGCGTAAATTGTGCAGTGATCCCAGTATGGAACAATGAGATGGCTGACGAAGTGCTGGTAGGGTTGGCTTGAAGAATTCTCTTGCATCTGTTAATTGCATATGTTTTGGATGTCTAAATTGGAGCATTAGAGGGTGCAAAAGAGTAAATTTTAATGAAGGTTCTAATGGTAGCAAAAAAACAAAAAACAAAAAAAACAGTAGTGTAGTATGGAAATAGTCGCCACTCATTTCAATTCGTTTCCCAAATTTAATCAAGCCCAACATGTTTTATGTGTATAGTTCATACTTCCTTATGGGAAAAAAAGTTAGTTAGTTCCCTTAGCCTCCCTCTTTTATATACCTTGTTTCACATGGTCAACTATGTAAATTAAATGATTTGATTCAATTAACACACTTGTTCACATTAATAATAAAATAATTGCTCTCAGTGAACCATGCTGATCATCTCTGCTTTTAAGAGGAAAATCTTATTCTGAACTGCATAAATAAATTCATTAATCTGTTAAACTATGCAATAATAGCACTTGCATTTTTCATGTTTCATGTTTTTATTTTATTATTAGTACTTAAATCAGTGGGTACAAGGGTCTTATGTATCAGTTGTTGTCTTCTATTTAAAATGACCTTTTTCCTTTTAAAATAACCTAAATATATTATATTCTACTCTCCAAATACATGGCTTTTGACTGATGACAATAAGTCTAATGTCATTCAGACCGAAAACCACCTGCACCAACATGACAGACGGTTGCCATTAAACTCAATGACAGATGGCACCAGCAGTTTCTTGACTGGTGGAAATACGATGGATAAGAAACAGCTAGATGTGACATTTGCTTAAAATCAACTATCACTATAGCGTACATTATTTTGGGCAACATTTGCTGTGGTTGTTGTGAAAAGAATTCCATTCATTAAAGGTACTTGCAACCAGAGCCGCTACCTGCACGGCCATGTAGTTGCACTCTGTGCCACTGCCTTCATCCCGCCACCTGTTTATACACAAGTGTGTCCACTGACACAGGAGAACCCTGGGGCTACCCACACCCCTGAATAGGGTTCCTGAAGCAGCCTGTGCTTATAGTATATACAGGTATTAGATCCCTTATCCAGAAAGCCTTTATCCAAAAATCTCTGAACTATAGGAAACTCTAGTTTTCAAAAATGATTTCCTTTTACTCTGTAATAATAAAATAATATATGCACTTGATCCAAATTAAGCTGCATAAATTCCTATTGGCGACAAAACAATTGTATTGGTGTTAAGTAATGATTTTTGTTTAAATAATTTTTCAAAAATATTCAGAAAATCTGTACTAGTATGTTATCCTTTATCCAGAAAGTTGCCATGTCCCATGAACTCAATTTTAATCAAACATAAATATTTAAAAGTGATTTCATTTTTATCTGTAATTTTCTTCTCTGGAATATTTTTTTTTCTTGGAAAATTTAGATGCTGTTATCCTAATGTTATGTTTGTTCTATACAGGTATGGGATCAGTTATCCGGAAACTTGTTATCCAGAAAATTTCAAATTATGGAAGGCCATGTCCCATAGGCTCCATTTTAATCAAATAATTCTCATTTTTAAAAATTATTTCCTATTTCTCTGTAATAATAAAACAGTGCCTTGTACTTGATCCCAACTAAGATATAATTAATCCTTATTGGAGGCAAAACAATTCTTTTGGGATTATTTCATGTTAAAATTATATTTTTGTAGACTAATGATATGGAGATCCAAATAAATGAAATACCCTTTATCTGGTAAACCCCATTCTGGATAATAGGTCCCGTACCTGTATTTTTATTGCTGAATCCACATTGTCCTTTTTATTGTTTCTCTTACATCCTCTACATCTTCTTTATTTTCTACAATGACATTTGTCTTTTAGTTTGCAGTACCAATAAACCTTTTCTATACCTTTTATTTCTTTCCTATTCTATGTTCATTCCATTCCTGTCTGGGCTGTAAATTTAAAGGTTACTGCTAGTTAGCTATACTCTGAGTTTGGGTTCTTCTCCTGCTACAGTATGTCTTCCTCCTGCTATGTCTTCTATCCTAGTTAAGTGTTTTTGCTAATTCTTTATTTCCTGGTCTGCATATGGGGTACATTAAAGCGGACCTGTCACCCTAAGAAATAAGTCCAAATTATTTTCTATATTGTTAGTTGAGCAAAATAAACTTTACTTACTCTATATAAATAATATAAATCTTGTTTCCTTCCGTCTTGGAATTGCTCAATCAAAGCAAGCAGGCAGGCACCATTTTGTGGACACTGTTATGAAGGCAAGCTTTGTATCATGCCAAAATCTTGTTTCTGTGCCAGAATGGGGGACCTGATACCCAGGGCCTTGCACTGGCTACACAATTAGATGAGGAGGAGGGAGGGGAAACGTTAGATGTGCAGTGATATCTAGGAAGTGCTGAATGGAAAGCTAAAGTTATTGTCTGCCCCGCCTCTATGCCTAAGGCATAGAGGGGGGGCAAGCAATATATGATTGACAGCTGTGATTTTTAAATGCCTTTATAATGGGTTTGGATGTGTTAATAAAAAAATGAATTTGGGTTTCATGTTTAATTTGAACAGGATTTTTATTATACAGATTTTCATGTCTGGGTGACAGGTCCACTTTAAGGTTCCTTTGTAGAACTCACCTTGTAGTTGACTTGTATGTTTTTCTAATTTCTTATCCTATATGCTTTTTCTTCAAAATCTTACATCCTAATGACAGGTGGCTAAATTGCTTTGGGGGTGGTTTTAGCAATTCTAAACCTGGATTTTTGCAACTCAGTAAAGTGTGATTCCAATGCCCTAAGCTTACCTTCTATTTTATTAGCTGCATACTTATATTACTCATATCATTTCCATGAACCCTGAATGAAGGAGAAAGTGTTGCATCTATTTGTGTATGCATCTCTGGCAGACCCTGCATAATGGGACATGGACATCCACTGGTACATCTTTCCTTGTGTGCCATTTTTGGCTCAAGGTATAATAAAGGGGTGAGAAAAAGGCATCTCCAGGCAGTTCCTTTGTTTTGTGCCATTTGTGATGCAAGGTGCTCCAGGGCTTTGTTCTTAACACCTGCTCTGTGCAAACTTCAGTGTAAGGCTCCCTTGTACACTTATATTGTCTGCATTTGCTATTGGTAAGGGCTCAGGTGCACTGAGTATGGTTTTGTGTATATAAAGCACACAATTTTAAACCCTCTACATTTCCTCTCCAGCCCTTTTACACCTGGTCTTTGTACAAATTATGTATGAGTATTATACTTTTTTTATATTACTAAAATCTTTTGGATTTTATTTATACAGTAATTAAAATACCAAAGGCCAAGTGCTTTTATACAGGTTATGGAACTCCAAGACAACGTCTAATATCCTCATATTTTTTAACAGGGGGTGGTTTATTTATGATAAAATGCACATTTTAGTGAGTCATGTGACAGAAATTACATCAAGCACTGAGTATAACTGATGACATCACTAAGCACCATTTATAAGGATATACTGTAATTTACAGGAAATGAATGGCTTATATCCATGTTTCTCATGTGCTTTATTCCATAAATTTCACCAGGTTGAAGGTACAGATTTTGTTTGTGTTCAGTAGATCAGGCACTTTTTTTTTTTTTACTAACCCAATAGTAGGGTTGCTACCTCTGCCAGCTTTCTTTGCTGGGCAGGGAGCAGGGCCATGATGTTGTGAGGCGGGCCGTGACATCATGGGAGGGGCTATCACCACATCAATGTTACTGAGTCCTGCCTGGTTTTCCCAATGTAAGTGCACCAATATGCAGATGCTATTATTACACTTGACATACAATGTGGATGTTAAGGAGCAATTCTTAGGCCAGGGGTAGGGCTCTTTTAATGGCTGCATCTGGCTCGCTGCCAAATCTTTAATAAAAAAAAATAACGGGGGCGTGGCCTGCCCTCTGCGAATAGAAGACGTTTTCTAAGCTTTAGAACACGTCTTCTATCCACCAAGCGCAGGCCACGCCCTCCTCCACATCGCATCCGGCATCCTTGGCACCCACCCTGCCTTGCCCCGCAGCATCCAAAAATATTGTATGGCTCTCACAGAAATACATTTTAAAATATGTGGTGTTTATGGCTCTCTCAGTCAAAAAGGTTCCCGACCCCTGCCTTAGGCAGAGATCCAAGTGACACTGCCCAATGTGCTTCGTACGGTGTCTCACACACAACATTAGTTGAGGTAATTACTAGAGATGAGTGTTTTGCCAACACATCCAGTTTTCCATAAGCTTTAAGCTTTTGCATGGTGCTTTTAGTCAGTTTTGTTTACAGGTACTATATAAGCTCAGGAAATACTTTTACTACTTTGCATTTCAAATGTAAAACCTTTGTATAAGATGAAATTCTACCCACCACGGCAAGGAGTTCTCTTTTCTAAACTTAGAACATGAAACCACAGATTTATATAATATGCTGTCATCTGCAGATTAACTTAGAGATAAAGAAAATGAGGCAGAAATAGGGAAAATGGATGATCGTGAAAATGTAGCTGATTTGTATTTGCATTGTGCAGAACCAAGATAATCCAGAAGAAAGACAATTTGAAAGAATGAGCAGAATAGGTATAGAGAGGAGAGCTATCAGTTCTGGGCCCCCATTGTTGTGGGGTTGCTGATGCAGTTTGCAAATAATTGCCAGGTCCTCCCTACAGTGTTAAGAACTGTTACTTCCTGAAACTAATAAGGACCGAACATTGTAGAAACAAAAGAAAACAGGCAGAACAAAATTTTAGATAGTAAACATGGGAGCCATTTATCATGCTGTGTAAAATTATTTATGCTGAAAAAACTGTAAAAGCAGTGTAAAATAATGTAGTAATCTTGTAATAAATGTGTGTACTTTTTTTCACACCTCCTGATTGCCATATTTACCATCTGTCACAATCTGTAATATAGGAATGCATGAAAAATGGTTGGAAGGCTCTTTCCCTTTGGAGAAACAGGAGACCCCTGCCAACACTAAGGGGCACATTTACTAATCCACGAATCCGAATGGGAAAAATTCAGATCGGAAACGAACATTTTGCGACTTATTCGTAAACTGTCGCAACTTTTTTGTAGCCGTTACGACTTGCGCGAATTGTCACAACTTTTTCGTAGCCGTTACGATTTGCTCGTATATTGTCGCGACTTTTTCGTATTGAGCGCTCGTAAACGTCGGGCAAACCTTTCAGACTTTGCATGATTTTGGAAGCCTCCCATAGGACTCAATGGCACTCTGCAGCTCCAACCTGGCCCAAGGAAAGTCACGATACTGAAGCTTGAATGAATCCGAAACTTTCGTACTCGGTGCGACGGCTACGAAAAAGTCGCGACAATTTGCGCAAGTCGTAACGCTACGAAAAAGTCGCGACAATTTACGAAAAAAAACGCAAAATACCAATCATTACGAAAAAAACGCATTTGGGCGCTTTTCGGACGTTCGTGGATTAGTAAATGTGCCCATAAATGTCACCACCATCCTTTTGAAACCCTGGAACTGACAAACAATTGAGCAAAATTACAGCCAAGGAAAGGCATAAGTCAGGGCTGCTGGCAAAAAGGTGTACACAAAATACAGTCATGGAGTCAGTAACAAGAAAGGCAAACACAATAACTAGGCTTAAGCATGGAACTGTGAAAACAAAACTAGCTTGGGCAAGGTAGAAATTTAAACAAAAAAGCATGCAACATGCTACATACTCTCCCCCACTCTTACATCACTGTAGTAACCAGAGACTCCCCTAATTTATTAAAGATAAACCAAGCCCCACTTCTTACATCCTGAGGCACAGCACTCCCTTCTACAGCTGCACTCGGAGGGGTGGGGCACCATTATGCACAAAGGTGATGCAGTCTGCAGTGTGTTCTACACCTTGTGATGGATGTTTTAGCTACACCTTGCACCACCAATCCCATGGGCCAGAACACCCTGGGACCTAACAGGGGCAATTTTGTACCCCCTTAGGTTTCCAGCACTTGTGCCTGTGCTGTTAATACAGGCATCCTCAAACTTTTATACCTGTGAGCTACATTTAAATGGAAAACATTTTGGAGAGCAACATAAGCCTACAGAAGGTTCTGTTTGGCAATTACACAGAGTTTTTATGCAACCAAAATTTGCCTCCTAACCAGAAATTCAAAAATAAGCACCTACTTTGAGGCAATTGGGAGCAACATCCAAAGGGTTGGAGAGCAACATATTGCTCATGAGCCACTGGTTGGGGATCACTGTGTTAATATATAAGCCCCTTAGAGTCATTTATATATGCAATATATGGTGAGAAAGGTACCAAAACTTGATTTGCTTATTTTAATTTGAGAAACATCTGGAAGAGCATATTCACAAAGTTTCCTTTTTTTGTAACAGCAGTCTTGCTTTCAATGTACATACAGTCACTGGTGGAAACAATATTATCTTTGAATAAGCTGCGGCTGCAAGCTGCTATTACTAGCAGAATACAAATTGTGTGTCTATTTTTTCATACTTTCACCTCAGGAAAAGGTTTCTCCTTAAAAAAAAGTTTATAAATACAAAAAAAGAAAATAACTGATGCTTAGTTAGGATACATTTTTATAGTGTATTCTCATTATACTGCAGGGTTGAACACCACTATTTTACCTTATAGCTCAACTTTGGGTATGGTTTAGTAAACTAGCAATATGACTGTGGTGGCATCCCAGTAAATACCAAAACAAATAGAAAGTGCAAAAAAATAGAAATGAAGAAAATAGAAATAACAAAATGTAGTGCAAATCAGTATACATCATTTAAATCCACACTATATTTAGACATGGTATTTTCAAGGTAAATAAACACCTTATATGCAATTTGTGGGTGTTTGAGAGGTCCCTTGTGGTCCTAAAGGCTGGCAAGGTTGAGACCATTAAACAAGAATGTCTAGAATGTCTAAACTTTGTATGATAGCTTTATACTGTCACTTTATATGTAAATTTAACTATAGGAAATACTTAGATTGTGCTCCACTTTGTGTTGGTTAGCAATAATAATTCCACAATGGCTTGGTGTAGTGTGTATCTCCTGTAGCAAATGATACAGAAGGACATATTTATTACAGTGAGTAAGCCAACATCACTGGTGATGTTGCCCATAGCAACCAATCAGCAATTAGAATTTAACTGTCTTTATGTAAAGTCAAATTTAAATCATGTGCTAAAGAAATTACCAAGAAAAGTGTGGAATCCTGTTGGGTAGAGATTTCAGCAGGGCTAAAAATAAAATTATCATTGGTGTATGACATGCTATAATCCACCCCATATAAGTGAGGGGGATGAGGCCCAGCTACTATTGCTAATGGAGGCTTCACAACTAGGTCAAGTTGTTATTATGGGGGACTTTAATTATCCAGACACTGACTGGCGTAATGGGGTCATTGCTAACATTTGTGTGGGAGGGAATTTGGGGAACAGTGATCATAACATGGTCTCCTTTGAGATAATGCTGCAGAGACAGCTCTATAAGGGAGTAACTAAAACGCTCAATTTTAGACGTGCAGACTTTGCCAGTATAAGGGCATCTCTGCAATGTGTCAACTGGGAAAGGCTTTTCATGGGGTTAGACACAGAAGGAAAATGGAACATCTTTAAAACATTGCTTTGCAAGTATACACAACAGTATATTCCCCGTGTAAGCAAGGAGAGGCATCGCAAAGCAAAACCTTTATGGCTGAATAAAAGTGTTAGTATCGAGGTTGGTAAGAAAAAATGTGCTTTTAAAACATTCAAGTTAGCTGGGACAGCAGAAACTTTCATCAGGTACAAGGAAGCAAATAAAGCATGCAAAAAAGCTATCAGGCAAGCTAAAATAGAGATGGAAAGGAATATTGCAGCTAGGAGTAAAAAGAATCCAAAATTATTGTTAAATATGTAAATAGTAAAAAAATGAAACAAGAAGAGGTGGGAACTTTATTATCACAGGGGGTCAGTTTGATGTCAGGGTCAGGTTGATGAGAACAGGGAAAAAGCAGAAATTTTGAAATCTTATTTTTCATCTGTCTATTTAACTGAGGAGCCAGCTAATCAAGGCTTCCCTTTTAATAGACCCAATTCAAATAATATAACTACTGACACATGGGTCACACCGGAGAAAATTCAAAAGAGACCTGAATATGTAAAGATAAACAAAGGTCTGGCATGGTACCAAGAGACTGGAGAATTGCTAATGTGGTGCCGTTATTTAAAAAGGAATCCCGTTCTCAGCCTGAAAACTATAAGCCTGTTAGTCTGACATCAGTAGTAGGAAAGATTTTGGAAGGGGTAATAAGGGATAGGATACTTGAATACATTGCAGATCACAATACTATAAGTTTGTGCCAACATGGTTTTATGCGTAACAGATCTTGCCAGACTAATTTAGTCGCCTTTTATGAGGAGGTGAGCAGGAACTTCGATGCGGGAATGGCAGTGGATGTCACCTTCTTAGACTTTGCTAAAGCATTTGATACAGTACCTCACAGAAAGTTAAGGAAAAAATTTAAAGGAACAGTAACAGTAAAAAATATTATTAAAAAAATAAAAACTACACCCTCTAACTAACACCCATGTCCAGCTGAATTGTAGTTATTTACCTTGTATTTAGCAAAACAATCCCTAGTAAAACTCCTCTCCATAGTATTTGAAAAAAGGCGATATGGCGACTACCCCATAGTGTGTGCGCGTCCCCGACATATCTCCTCTTCACAAGACATCCGGCTGTAACCAGGAAGTGCAGGGATCGCTGTGCTGAAGACACGCTGGTGGGAGGAGAGGCACACCTGATAGAACGGCACGGCTTAGACGCTGAAAGGAGAGCTGGTGGGAGGAGAGGCACATTCATGGAACAGCACAGCTTGTAGGGGAGAGCGACACTGAAAGGAGAGCTGGTGGGAGGAGAGGCACATTCATGGAACAGCACAGCTTGTAGGGGAGAGCGACACTGAAAGGAGAGCTGGTGGGAGGAGAGGCACATTCATGGAACGGCTGCTGAAGGGAAACGCTGCAGAGTAGCTTCCCTGGTTGCTAAGCGACGTGACGTCACGGAGGCGGGATTTTTGAAACGAAAAGCAGGAAGAAGCTGTCGGCAGCGCGCACATAGGGGAGAAGAAGCTTTCAGGCCCTGCAAGATGGCGAACACCCTATTTACTCCACAGGAAAGCGTCGGTTTGGATTTTTTACTGATGTATTATAGCAAAGCAGCATGCAGCAGAGCATTTGAAGTAAAAACTGTAAGTTGATTGATTTGGACTGGGAGGTCTAAATGGTGTTACTGGTCCTTTAAGTATATTGGCCTATAACAGTGCTGTCCAATTGGCGGCCCCCCTCTGTGTGGCCCCCCACCTGTCTGGCTGTTTTGATAGTGTATCTTTGTGAAAGCTTTAAATGGTATCAGTACTGGCCCCCTGCATGGTTCACACCTCAGATTAAGGCTGTAATCACCCTGTATTGTTTAAAAATGTAATCCCCTTTCTGTGTTGGTCACACCTTTTAATCCCTACATTGTTCACCCTCTGTATTGTTCACACCTCAGGCTCAGACTGTAATCACCCACATTGTTCACCTGTTCACACCTTAGACAGCAGTAGAAACACACAAATAAACCCTGCACACTATAAAAAGAACATATACGGAGGCGGTACTGCAATTAAAAAGTTTTTTTTTATATATAGTTATTTTGCAGACTGTAGGAGCAGTGCTATTGTGTCACTGTATGCTGCCTGTGTATGCCTGCCCTATGCTGCCTGTGTGTGCCACACAGGGAGCATAGGGCAGGCAGAGAATGCCACACACAAGCAGGGTAGCGCAGACAGAGTATGGCACACACAGGCAGGCGGAATATGGCACCCATAGGCAGCATAGGGCAGGGAGAATATGGCACACATAGGCAGCATAGGGCAGGGAGAATATGGCACACGCAGGCAGGTGGAATATGGCACACATAGGCAGCATAGTGCAGGTAGAGTATGGCACACACAGGCAGAATATGGCAGGGAGAGTATGGCACACATAGGCAGCATAGGGCAGGGAGAGTATGGCACACACAGGAAGGGTAGGGCAGGCAGACTATGGCCCACACAGGCAGGGTAGGGAAAGCAGAGTATGGCAGGTTTTTGCTGCGCTACCACCGTTAATATGGCTATGGCCATGCAATAACATGGGTGTGGGTTCAAGTGGGTGTGGTTTGAAAAGGGGGAGTGGTCAAAACTGGCTTCCATTATCGGCCCTCCACCATGTAGGCCGGAAAAATTCTGGCTCTCGGTACCACAGAAGTTGGACAGCACTGGCCTAGAACATAAAATTTGTATTTGGATAGAAAACTGGCTAAAGGATAGATTACAAAGAGTGGTGGTAAATGGAACATTTTATAATTGGGTCAGTGATGTTAGTGGAGTACCGCAGGGGTCAGTCCTTGGTCCTTTGCTTTTTAACTTGTTTATTAATGACCTGGCGGTGGGCATAGAAAGTACTGTTTCTATTTATATATATATGATACTAAATTGTCCAAAACTATAAGTTCAGTGCTGGATGCAGCCACTTTGCAAAGCGCTTTAGCAAAATTGGAAAACTGGGCAGCAAAATCAAAAATGAGGTTCAGTGTTGACAAGTGCAACATTATGCACTTTGGTAGAAATAATATTAAAGCAAGTTATATACTAAATGGTAGTGTGTTGGTGGTATCCTTAATTGAGAAGGATCTGAGGATTTTTGTAACAAGTTGTCTGCCAGGCAGTGTCATTCTGTGGCTACTAAAGCAAATAAAGTTGTGTATAAAAAAGGGCATTGACTCAAGGGATGAAAACATAATTTTGCCTCTTTATAAGTCCCTGGTAAGGCCTTACCTTGAGTATGCAGTGCAGTTTTGGGCTCCAGTCCTTAAGAAGGATATTAATGAGCTGGAGAGAGTGCAGAGACTGCAACTAAACTGGTAAAGGGGATGGAAGATTTAAGCTATGAGGTTAGACTTTCAAAGTTGGTGTTATTTTCTCTGGAAAAGAGGCGCTTGCGAGGACATGATTACTCTGTACAAGTACATTAGAGGGGATTATAGGCATATAGGGGGTGTTTTTTTTCCCCATAAAAACGATGAGTACTGATGAGCGAATCTCTTCCGTTTCGCTTCGCCGAAAAATTTGCGAATCTTTCAAAAGATCCGCGAAACGGCGAAAAATTCGCGAAACTGCGAAAATGTCGTGCGACAAAAAAATTTGTCGCCCGTGGCTATTATTTTGTCGCGCGCCTGTTGTTTCATCGCCCGCGGCTATTTTTTTGTCGCCCCGGCTATTGTTTCGTCGCGCGCGGCTATTGTTTCGTCGCCCGCGGCTATTGTTTCGTCGCCCGAGGCTATTGTTTCGTCGCCCGCGGCTATTGTTTCGTCGCGCGGCTATTGTTTCATCGCCCGCGGCTATTGTTTTGTCGTGCGGCTATTGTTTCGTCGCCCGCGGCTCTTATTTTGTCGCGCGGCTATTGTTTCGTCGCCCGCGGCTATTGTTTCGTTGCGCGCTATTGTTTCGTCGCGCGGCTACTATTTTGTCGCCCGCGACTATTCTTTTTTGATGCCGGCGACAATTTTTGGACGTGCGGCGAATTTTGCCGCGAATCCATGCCTGGCGAAACTTTTCGCCCATCACTAACAATGAGCACACCAGAGGCCACCCCTTTAGATTACAGGAACGGAACTTTCATTTAAAGCAGCGTAGGTGGTTTTTCAAGAGGGGCCTGGAGGGGCCTGGATGAGTTCTTGAACAGGCATAGTATCCAAGGCTTAGTTAGAATCAAGCACAAGGCACTGTTGTATTATTACAGAAGAAGGTCTTTCTGTAATTTGTAGCTTTCTGGATAATGGGTTTCTGTATAATGTATTTCATACCTGTACTACATTTATGCTGTGAAATGACTCTTTTATTTGTGAGTAGTTGTTTTTGCTAATGGGAAGAAAGTATTTACATTTTGTTTTGTATTTTCAACCTTATGCACATTTAAATACTTTTAATATCTTTATTTATACCACAATCAGTTTGGCAATTTTATCCAAGATAGCAATACAACAGTCTGATACAGTGTAAATATGAGCAGGCTTTTTGATGAATCAAGAAGATTGAAAAATCTGCTTGCACTGAATTGAATCAGTAAGCAGCATTGCTAGGTGTTTCATTTAGGTTAATGCAGGTTAATGCAGTAAATCGATTGCAAGCATTAAGTCCCTCTGTTTGACTTGATAGGCTGAAGTGAATAGAAAAACTGTGTTAAGCATATCTTCACAAACATTTGGGGAGATGCACTGTCTTACCTAATGCTGACTTGCGCCAACAAGTTCACTGTCACAGCCACATTGCAGACATTCTTGAGATGATGAGAAGATGATCTGACTACGAGACCAGTTCAAAGAAATGAACGCAACCACCATGTCATTTTCCTGTGACTTTTTGTAGTGGGGTCACATGGGGAACTATTGCAAAAGGAAATTACATATGAACTTGTTTCTCAGTTACCACCTGGGCATGCCTGCAAATGCCTTGTTCTTAATACTCAGTATTATTAGGTTTTAAAGTACTGACCAGGTCTCTGGGTCAATATCTAAGCGTTAGCCCCCCCCCCCCAAACAGGGAAACTAGCTAAAGGGACACCAGTGCACTGTTATATTAATGCATGAGTGTTATCATGCTTGTCCAACAGGAGGGGAAAAAATTCCAGGCTATAGTTAAGAAGAATGATGAATCTAATATATAATTCACTAACGTAGGGGGGAATATTACATTCCTCCCTTAATACTGATGAAGAGGCTTGCTTTATTGTTTCACTGCGTAAACAGAAGGAAATTTCTCCCTCTTCAAGATCTCAGTACCGTTCTCAAAGGTCAAATAAGCAAAGGTTTCCTTTGCTAATTTACTATATAAAATGATTGGATCACCATCCATTAGTGCTTACCAGCACTAGCCAATGGCGGAACGTGGAATTTTACATCCTTGCCTGGTGAAAAAAAATTAGCTCATCACTAATTATGGTATTGATTTAAATTTATCATCTCATCCCTTTAAAGGAGAACACTTATTGAATATACATGCTGCACGTTGGATGCGTGACTGTACACTAATCTTTGGTCCATGCATATGCTATGCGGCATTTGTATTCAATAAATGTTTTCCATTAAAGGGGTGAGATGATAACCCTAGTATTGATTCTGAATACAGTACAACCCCAATTTTATGTTTCCAAGGGGACCACGTCAAAATGGTGTAAATTCTAGAAAAACTGAATATCTGCAAAAGAACATAAGCAGTTTACCTATGTGAAATGGAGTAGAAAAGGGGTCAAATCAAGGAAAACAAAATCTAGGGACGTAAAATCATAATTTTAATGTAAATGTATAAATGTGCCCTTGTGTTTGGTGGGGAGTGCTGATAACCTATTAGAATGTTAGTTTCCAAGGTTGATATATTTTTTTCTGTATCTTCTAGCACTCTAGCAATACATATTTAATAATTCAAGGTATTTAGACAGTTTCTAAGGTGCACAGAAAGTTCTAATTTCGTATGCAGACAGTAGCATAGAGTTGCATAACTCCTTGAGACATGCAGAAAGCCAAAAAGATTTCCCTTGACAAGGATGGTAAGTGTTAACATTCTATAGCCATATTGTCTAACTAAAAATCTCATTTTGTGCACAGATTCTTTACACGGAAAGTGTATTTCTAAGTTCCTGAGGTATACAGATATGGAATGGGGAGCAAGGCAAGTACAGGACTCTCTTGTGCCCAAACTAAATGTTCTAAATGTTCTAAATCTCAGCGCAAAAAGGCACAAAGGTGAGCCACACGCTTGTAGGGGCACAGGCGAGAGCAATTATAATTCTGTGATTGTTAATACACATTTGATTGGTAGATGGACCATTTCATTTCAAGCTTAGGCAGAAATACCTTCCAAACCTTACATTTTGTAATCTAGTGAGTCAATAAAAGCTATCACTTACTTTACATTTTCCTGTTCAGCTACTAATTATGCCAAAAGAACAGCACCATTTTGAAGAAAAACACATAAAAATATAAAAAAAAGCTAAATAGATATTAATAATAGATAAAAATAATCAAAGGGATATTTCTCGCTTTATTACACACAGCTACAAGAACAAGAAAATAACTCAAATACATCACTCACATACCATAATTAATATATGTATATTAACATACTATAAACCAGACAGAATTTTACAAAGATTAGGGCATGTCTAACTTATTGTGGTCTTGACTAACCAAAGAACAAGCAAAAAACATTATTTAGACTGATTTATTATTCAGTATGGTGGACCCAAGAGAGAAAACTGCTATCATATAAGTGAATCCTGTTGCCACCTTTCTAAAGCCTCATTACCAGCAGGTTGTAGTGATCAGAGAGGTGCTCTTAAAACGGGGTGAAACAATGATGCAAAAAGGTGGGGCGATGGTAAAAAGGGGGAGGTGTAACAAAGCAAGGGGTGTCTTGCAGATTCTGGAATAAAATCCTTTTAATTTAAACATGAAACCGATTTTCATTTTTAACATCATACCAAGGGTTGCCACCTAGCTGGTACTTTGCTGGTACTTTACCTGTCTGGTAAAAACAAGGTTTAATGCTAATAGGGAATACAGTTAAAATATAGAAAGCCAATACTTTTTTGCAGAAAAGGTTGCAACCCAGTCTATACCTGATATAAACTGATAAAAGATTTGAGTTGTCCGTCATCTATTGCCTTCCCCACCTCTATGCCTATGGCTTAGAAATCTATTTATATGCGGCTACTATTTATATGTGGCTACTATTTATATGCTACTATTTATATGTGGCTACTATTTATATGCACTATTTCTATGTGGCTACTATTTATATGTTACTATTTATATGCTACTATTTATATGCTACTATTTATATGTGGCTACTATTTATATGCTACTATTTATATGCAGCTACTATTTATATGCGGCTACTATTTATATGCAGCTACTATTTATATGCAGCTACTATTTATATGTTACTATTTATATGTTACTATTTATATGCGGCTACTATTTATATGCGGCTACTATTTATATGTTACTATTTATATGCGGCTACTATTTATATGCGGCTACTATTTACATGTGGCTAATATTTATATGCGGCTACTATTTATATGCGGCTACTATTTATATGCGGCAAACTGGCGGCTGCATCACTCTAGGGCCAACACAGACGTTAATAAATCACACTGCAAAGTCCATATTGTGTTGCCAAAAGCTCATTAACTGTACTTTTCTATAATTACCGCCTGCCTCAAGTAGGTGTTAATTTTAGCACGGACTAATGCGATATAGATAGGTAGATACATAGACAGGTTATTGTTGACATTTCTTTTAATACTTAAAACATTTGACTCTTTTGCTCCTCTTAATTAGAGTATTCAATGTGACATTTCTTATGTCCATGTCATGTGCTGATAATCACAAATAATTTGATCTACTAGCTCACAAAAAGTTCACATTTCTGATATGTTTATTGTTGCAAGAAACACAGTTACAATAAATACTCATTAGCACAATACAGCAGTTTTTGCATCTAAAAATAACACCGACCAAACACTTTTGTTGTTTTGAGTTAAAACTTAGAGTATCCCCCACCCTCCCTGCACTCACCAACTGGTCCAGCCTGATATGGTATCCCCACTTGCAGTCTCCCTGCTGTTTACACTGCAGAGCTTGTTACTTTTGCCATGCAGTAAGTCAGTCCACATCTTTACTTCGTTTCCATGGGAACAGGAAATTTAAGCAGTTTTTCTGTCATTTTGAAACATTATTGCTGCCGAAGTCCGACATCTATTATATGCTAACGTTGGATTTCCTGATATTATTTATTTTTGAGGCATTTTTAGATTTCCTTCCGCTTTTTAATTGTAAGAAAGTTCAGAGATGTAATGTCTTTGAAAAGGGTTTGACATGAGAAATTACCATTATACAAAAGTAGCCCTCTCTAGAACTATATCTATAGTTATATTTGTTTACTAGATAATGTGGCTTCTCACGTCCTTTTTTGCTTGCATAATAATTATGCCTATTTTATAAATGGAACATATGACTGTCTTTGACTACCTTCTGCTTACTCTTAAAGGCTAGTATAATAAATGTGTTAAGGGCCTCTGTGACTTACTAAACAATGCAAAACAGCCAGGCTCATTTGCTAAAACTGGGCAAATTTGCTGGGCAGTAACCCTTGGCAACCAATTAATCTTTTGCAGTCATTGTTTTACTTTTAGTAAGAGAACAAAGCTAATTACTGATTGCCATGGCTTACTGCCCATGGTCAGTAAATGAGCTCAGGTGTCTTTATTGGCTCACAAAATGATGGTACCATATACCTGAAACACTATGTTGGGCAATGTTCTCTATGTATCTTAAAGAATGTTATTATGCAAACTAAAGGTGAACACAGATAAGGTATGAACCAGGGCCGGAACTAGGGGTAGGCAGAAGAGGCAGCTGCCTAGGGCACAACGATTGGGGGGTGCCAGGCTGGATCCTCTCCTGCCTACCCCTAGTCATCTTCCTCTGTCATTGCCCCCGCCGCTTGTCACTAGCGGTGGAGGCAATGACCGTTCTGATCGCGCCCCCCCCCTCGCACCTCTCCCCCCCCCCTCGCTTGTGCCTTGGCGTGCATGTGCCGTTTGGGGGGGGGGGGTGGCCGACCGGGTTGCCTAGGGCCGCCCCTGGTATGAACACAAAGTGAAGACATCTAAATTTAGGAATAATCTAGAATGTTTAAACAAACTCCATTCAGCTCAAGTAAAAAAAAAATCAGTGGATTTGTTTTCATACTTTTGTGGCAATAAATAATTAAAGGTATTGATGAACTATCTATTCTAGAATTATACAAATATTATACAAATATTACTTCATAAATAGTAGTACTAGGGTACTAGCTATAAAGATCTACAAATGTGAAAATAGTCACACTCTAAATCACAGTACAATATACATTGAGTGCATTGAAGACATTCATTAAAATCATAGATAATTCCAAAGTAAAGCTAGTACTCATAAAAAAGGATGCAAATGAACTTTTGTTAAACCAGTCAAGACAATAGCTTATTCAGAAAGAATGCTTTTTAAAAAATACATTTTATGATCTTTGTCCCAGAAGTAATAGAGAAAAAAAATGTAATCCATAAGATAGTTTTTCAAGAATGTGTAAGACAATGGAAATCAATTATAGCCCAACCTATGCTGGAATCACATGGCTGGCTAGTGTGAAATGACATTTTTGAAGAGTCAGACAAATAAAGGAATTGGTCACATGACCGCATATACTTATCTAATACTTACTTGTAGCATATAAAGAAAATCCAGCAGCAATATAAAATCCTTAATTGATAAAGAATTATATTTACCCTGTGGAGCAACACAAATCGAGCTGCACTGTTTTGGTGTTCATTTAGCTGTGGAGGGATAATAATTATATGATTTTTAATGTTCCACTATAGGGGATATAATACACTAGGAGGAAATCAGTCACTGTATTCTTTGAAATTACATTTGGTTTCTTTTTTACAAGTTAGCTATATTTTGTGTTATTGTTTTTTAGAAACATGATTGAATTTTTCTATAAATATCTTTCCTCTCAGATTGGGATAATTTGCTTACCTTCTCTGCCAGAGACTCTTAAACTGTCAGGCATTGGTGGGGGGACTCAGCCTAAAAGGCAGTTAGGTGAAAATTGTGAAGAATAGCCGTTTGCTCTCCCAAAAAACATCTGAAACCCAGCTTAAAGGTCATTTGAGTTGAATATGTATTTGCTGTTCTAGATATTCTTGAAAATGTGACTGAAGGAGTGATAGACCAATATTTTCCTAGATCTGTACTCATGCGCTAAGGGGACCTTTGGCCTTAAATGAAAATTTGATAGCAACTGCACTGCTCTTTGATATTTGCATAGATAATGGCAGTGGTATGAATGAAAGACTGGAAGATGAAGAGGGGAAGGACCGAACAGAAAGATAAGGAATAAGAAGTAAGAAGAATGATAAAATTGTAGCATAGCATAGCAATAGTTTTTGGCTGCCAGTGATCCCCATGTGAAAGCTGGATAGATTTAAATTAAAAATCTAGAACAAATGAATAAGGAAGACCAATTGCAAAGTTGCTAGGAATAGTCATTTCTCTAACAATATCTTAAAGGTGAACTGCCCCTTTAAAGTTTTGTAGGCAACGTTTGCCCAACTTGCATAATCCCTCACAGAAGGTGAGCGAGAGAGGAGGCTTTTATCTATTGAATCAGCAGAACTTGATTGTGTACAAGACTGCCAGTGCTATACTAATTTAATCAGATCTCCACAGCCAGGGTCACACTGTATTTTATGCTCCCTGCCACAGAGATGGGAGGGGGGGGTGTTGGCGGCGGGTGGGCCAAGCCGACTAGGGTGCCTAGGGCACACCAGTACTCCTAGTTGTATGCTTTTATACAGGTCATGGAACTCTGAATGACTTCTAATACCTCATATTTTACAAAAAGGGGTACATTATTTATGTTATTTATTATAACACACATGTTTCAGTGAGTCATGTGACAGAAATGACATTGCCATGCACCGATTATAACCAATGACATCACTAAGCTCTATTTATAAGGATTTAATTTGCAGGATATTCATGGCTTTTGTGTTTTATATATCTTGCTAAATACCACATACCATATCTCTATACTAGTGATCTTCAAACTGTGTGATCTAACATACATCTTTGTATTTTAACGGGATTTTGGACTTTGTATTTCAGTTTTAGTTCAACATATTGCAGGCTAGAAATTGTACTATACAAAACTTAAAAAGTGATTCCTGATGATTTTTAAATAGATGATTAGGCAAATAGTCATTGTAACTGAGGAATATTGAGCATCTTGCCTACAGGACTTACAATTGTATTTGTGGCACCTTTTTTGTGGCACAAGCAACCCAAAAGCCAGACTATTTGCATTCCAGTCTCTGTGTTGCTTTGTCCCCACATCCCCTGTCTCTGAGGATGCTTACAAATGGATCCTGTGAGAATCTGACTCTGCAATATCCACCTGTGGACTGAGAGAAGTGAACAATGCACAGCTCATCTGATCATGCAAAATACATGAAAAAGAGCAGCTGCTTTGAAGTCAGAAACTATCTCCATTTAATCAGAAAAGAAACAACTTTTCAAAAGATATTTCCTTTCTCTCCCCCCTTCTCCCTCTCTCGTTCTTTACCTTGAGCCTGCTGCCTCCTCCTGCGGATAACACAATGAATAAAACATGGATATCCCAATTAAATCTTGATTTAATTTCATTTCTTTGTGAGTCTGATGATATGCAGAGCTCTTGCACAAACCAGCATCCTTTTGTTATATCAGAGGCAGGAACTGCTAGAGGCTTGGTGCCAGAAAGAGGGTGACCCTAACATGAGAATAAGAGCTAAACCTGATTAAAAGAAGAAAGAAAACGTCTTCAAAGCAAAATAGGAGGTTTATTGTGTAACTAATGTTTATGTAAGATGGGTCGTAATTAAATATTGAGTAAAACTGACCCAGTGGCAAAAAAGAACCCATTGCAGGGGATTCCCAAGCCATGTCATCTCACAGGCTTTACTGTTTATAGAATGATAAATAAAATGGGTCAACTGAGAAAATATGGACAGAGACACAATAGATCAAAATATGAAAATCAAATATTTTCAGTAGATAAATGGAAGTCACTAAGATTAGACTTAAGGGCAGATTCATCAAAGTACAAGTTCGAATCCCGAAATGGGTAAAATTCAGATTAGATAAAATAATTTCTGATGATCGGAAATGTCACGAATATGCTTATGAAAAAATCGTAAAAGTCACGATAATATGGTATTGGTGATCCGAAAGTCACTAAATTTTTGGAAGCCTCCCATAGGACTCAACGGCACTCTGCAGCTCCAACCTGGCCCAAGAAAAGTCACTATAATTAAGCTTTAATGAATCCGAAACTTTCGTACTAATACTTTTTTGTTGCTAAAATTGTCGCAAAGTACGAAAAAGTAGCGCAAATTAACACACAGTATGAAAACTTCGAAGAAATACAAATTTTTTGTATTCGGAAACAATTGTATTTTGATAAATGTGCCCCTTAGTGTATTGTAGATGTAGATTAGACGTAGCATAGGCCTAGTGTAAACATAGACCTTAACCCTTATGGGGGTTGCTTATTGTGTCTGAATAATGTTATATAAGGTATGTTGTAGCACTACACAAGTATAAAGATAATGTATGGATTTAAATCTACCCAGTTGTTATAGAACCATAATAGTTAACAATACATTCACTGAGTGCTAATAGATTTAGCCTAATTTGCTATTTTACCTCTGTTCTTATCTGAGAAGGCAGAAAATATACAACTCCAAGTTTGTTATCACAAATACAAATAATATAGCAGGTCAAAAAGAACAGCCACATCGATGGAGAAATGTTATGGAGGCACAAGGCATTAACGATAAAAGGGAAAAGGCCTCATTACCTCACTATGCTGACACTGAGGTCTAAAATATACTGTAAACAACATGATGTCAGTTGAAGCTCTAACAATTACAGCCTTAACAGAATAAAGCCTTAACAGAATTGTTTAGTTCCTCTCCAAAAATTCAACACACATTTATAAAAGTTAAAATATCTTTACATCTAAGAATAGCAAAAGTACAGCAACAAGAAAATTGTACAGGATGAATGTCCTGGTATGGGCTAGCTTTTATGCAATAGGATCTCTTGTGATGTTTCTCCAGCCTATTGGGTGTTTGCCTCACAGCAAAGCCAGACATGACAGTTACAGAAGCCACAGATAGATGCCAACACAGGTAAGTAAAAGGGCAGAGGGGAGAAAGGTTTTACACATTCCTGTGCCAGGATGCCTCACTTTGTTAGTATTGCATAAACATCGTTGACAAAGAGGAAGACTAAGGCTCTGCCAAAGAATATGTTCAGTGGACTGAGAAAAGTAAAATATTTTCATATTTTTAAGTGCACCTTCATTGCCATGCAAATATCTGTTCAGCTGTACAAGATCACAGATATTTCCCTTTCACTTGCAAAAACAAATTAAAATAGAACATCAGTGCTTTGAAGATCAAGATGCCATTGAAGTTGTGAAATAAAAAATGTAGGAACATGCCTCTATGATAGGATAGATATAAATCTTAAAGCACCACTAAAGCCCAAAAATGAAACATTTCCAATTAGTAGTACAAAGTAGTAGTAGTACTGTTGCTGCTCAAAATGTGTGGGGGCCATTAACTAACCGTCAGATTTCTTTGTTTCCGATTTTGACTTTTAGTGCAAAAATTAACAGAAAAAAAAAAGTTGCTACTTTTCTGAGATTACTATGCGTTAAAACGGCTAAAGATCCAAATCTGACAATTTGCCAGCTACAATTTGCCGAGATCATGTAGAAGTCAATGGAAGATGTCCCTTCTCTGTAGTATCCATCTTTTGTTTCAAAGCTTTAGAGGTTTCAGATTTTGAAGTTGAAAAATTATACATTGTTTAATTGGTTTCATCAAATAAAATCACTATATTGCACCATCACTTGTTATTAAATTGGTGCACATTAATGTAATAACAGAAATAACTAGAAAGGGAAGTTTGAAAACAAACTTCATGTTGGGTTGAAAAACGTGAAGTCACAAAATGAAATTTGATCTGTTGTTGGCTCTGCCCACTTTTTCTAACCTTGGAGCACAGTTATATAGAAAAAACCACTGTGCAAAGTTTGGGGACCCTGGTTTTAATAGTGTCTAAATGGCAGCAATTTAAATTCCCCCACTGAAAGTCAACGAGTGATATCTGATTGGTGGCTCCACCCCCTTTTTCTAACCTGGAACTGCAGTTACCGAGTGTCTAACTCTGCAAAGTTTAGGGACCCTGGGATTAATAGTTAAACAACGGCAGCAGTTTAAATTTAAACCAATAAAATTTAATAGGTAAATTGTGATTGGTGGTTAATGGGTGTGCCCCCTTTTTCTAACCTTGAGTCGAAGTCATCCAGTGACATTGGGCACCCTGGCATATACCTGTATAGTGTGAAAATGAGAGCATTCTAAATTTAAACCAATAAAATTCAATGGACAAATATGATTGGCTGTTAGTGGCCCAACCCACTTTTCCTATTTTTGAACTGCAGTCCCCCAGTGACTAATTTTGCAAAGTTTGGGGACTGAGGCATAAAAATTGTGAGACTGACAACATTTTACACTTCACCATCAAAAGTAAATAGGTGAAATGTTATTGGCTGTTGGTGGCTCCGCCCACTTTTTCTAACTTTGAACGGCAAATACCCAGTGACTATATCTGGAAAGTTTAAAAACCCTGGAATTAATATTTAAATAATGGCATCAGTTTAAATATAAACCAATGAAATCTAATGGGTGGAAATGGATTTGCTGTTGGTGGCTTCGCCCACTTGTTCTAACCCTGAATACGTAGTCAGCCAGTGACTGACTGTGCAAAGTTTGGGAACCCTGGCATAAATAGTGTGAGAAAAGCAGCATTTTAAATTTAAACGGAAAAAAATCAATAGGTGAAGTCTGATTGGCTGTTGGTGGCTCCACCCACTTTTTAAAATCTAAAAATCTAGTCCCCTAGTGACCCTGGTGTTAATACTTTGAGAATGGCAGCAGGTTAATATCATCATATTTTCATTCAGGCTGACCCCATGACTTTGATTGTATGTGGAGTGTAGCCTCAAAGCTGTAAGATTGGCAGCAGTTTAAATTTCTACATTCAAGTCAATGGATGAAATTTGATTGGCTGTTGTTGGCCCCTCCCACTTTGGGGTCATCCAAAAAATGTTGCTATTTCGTTCTGGGTGACCCCATTATTAAATTATTCAAGTTTGGGAGCTGTAGCTTCAAAGCTGTAAGTGTGGCAGCAGTTTGAAAATCTTCCCTGTCAAATTCAATGGGAAAATTGGGGGGTTTGGAGCGGCGCCACAAAAAGACACGGGGGGTGGGATCGCTTAGAAAAGCACAAGCAACCTGCTCCGCTATAGGGCGAAGAAGTGTGGAGAGTTTGGGTGTTGTACCCCTAAAACTGTAGGAGGAGTAGAAGAAGAAAAAGCGGAAGAAAAAGCCAAAGTCTAAGAACAGTATGTCGGGGTTTCTAACCCAACACAATGATTAGGCAAATAAAACTTTAATCTTTATCTACTAATGCAATGAATTGAAACTATTTTAGCAAGTGTCACTTGGTCTTTAAGACCATAAACTACAGTGATAGAAAGGGAACACAACAGAGATTTTGTGGTGGAGCATAATGACCTGGGTCACATTGATCTCTTCTCTTAGTTGATCCTATCATTTGAACTACAATTTTGATCCGTAAAGAATCATATTAAAATCCTAGTAGCCTTCTACTGCTTAAAGTACTATTGAAAAAATGTTTCTAATACTTACTGCACAGAAAAGGAACACAACTGTGCTTATTGTCAAATACAACCCCTATATAGTTGTGCATAAGTAAAGCGAGTGAGCTATTGTTGGAGTTTGTGCTCTCAGTTTAATAAATACATATTGTTGTATTGATTGTACATAAATTGATTGTATTGATTGTACATAAATCCTCGCTCAGTTTGCTTATCCTGAAAAAATATATAAAATAATTATTATTAAGAATTAAGAGTATATAGGGCTTCAAACGTTTATGTTGGTTAATAGGGTTTTCCTCGCAATCAATAATTTCAAGGCAAAATGTTATATTTTACCAAAAAGACAGTGCTTGATAGGCAGCCCTAGCCAATTACTTCTTCCTGTTACAAGTGCAACCACACTGTATATTTAAGCTTTTTTACCTACCTTTACATTTCATTGCTCTTCATGGGTTTCAGTAATTTACAACTGGAGTCAGGATGGCGAGTCCTGGTTTTATGAGGCAGGTAGTTTTTAAGATAAACTCAGATTAATTTTATGATTGTTATATATATTTAATTTTGATAAAGAAAGTACAGACTCAACTGTGTGCAGGTGGCAGTTTTATTGACCCCCAAGGGCTAAAATCCAGGAGGTAACAGTGCCCCAACATTGTCCCTTTATACCTGATCTTCAGGCCCGGAACTAGGGGTAGGCAGAAGAGGCAGCTGCCTAGGGCGCAATGATTGGGGGGCGCCAGGCAGGATCCTCTCCTGCCTACCCCTAGTCATCTTCCTCTGTCATTGCCCCCACCGCTTGTCATTAGCGGTGGAGCCAATGACCATTGGGATCGCGCCCCCCCCTCGCACCTCTCCCCCCCTCGCTTGTCCTTTGGCGCGTTGGGGAAGTGGCCAACTGGGTTGCCTAGGGTGCCCGATCAGCTTGGCCCGCTCCTGCTGATCATGCTCAGTTATACCCCAACTTTGCCATACTCCTCTGTGCAGGTTTGTTGCTCTTAGATTGGGGCCCAATGATCCGGAACCTAGTGTAGGGAAGCAGGGCATGACAGGGTTAAGGAGGGCAGCCTGCCCCCCTTCCCCCCCGGCGAGCTTGGACCAACTGGTGCAGGAATTCCGGGAGGCGGCGAGGCGACAGGGACCGGAGTGGATCCAGGACCAGCTGAGGGACCTCTTCCCAGGAACGGAGACCGGAGGGCAGCGCAGACCCGTGAGGAGGACCCGTCCACCGGATCGGTTGAGCCCAGGGACAGCAGGGGACCCAGCGGAGAAGACCAGTCGGCACAGCAGGACATCGCTGGAGAGGAACGCGGACGGAGGAACAGACCGCACCGGGGGCAGCGCGAGGAGACAGCATGGGGACACAGAGGATCCGGCGCCAGGACCCAGCAGGCGAGTAACACGGGCGGCAGGGGGCGGAGCCAAGTCGCGCGTCACAGGAAGCCGGGGCCCAGGCACAGAGGCGGCACGGAAATCTCCAGGCCAGGCAGGCAGCCGGCAGAGGAGCGGGCAGAGGGGGAGCAGCGCACAGAGGGCCGGAAGGGGCGGAGCCAAAACGGCCCCAGCAGGAGCGGGGGGGCCAAGGGTCAGAGCCGGGCACGGAGGGGTAGCGGCGCCAGACAGGGGGGAGGCAGGCACCGGAGGGACCCCCGGACGGGGGGCGGGCCCAACCAGTGGGGCAACAGATGGAGGCACGGGGCTGGCTGACAGCCGTGACTCGGGGAGAGGGCAGGATGGAGCCACAGGGCCGAGGGCCACAGCCCAGGCTGGTGGCCGGGGGCAGGAGGAGGAGGGAACTACGGCCCAGAGACCGGGTCAGGCAGCGGGGAGCAGGGGGGACCCCGAGGGCACTTCCGGGACCCCCGGGTTGGATGTGGGCACCAGCCGGGCGATGACCAGGGGGCAAAGACGTAGCAGGCAAAGGGACAGTAGGTCCAGGACGAGGGAGACCAGGAGGGACCCAAGAAGGAGCCGATCCGGCAGCAGGCACCCCAGGAGGGGTAGGAGATGGGAATCACGGGCTAGGAGTCGGTCAGGCACCAGGGAGAGCTGGAGGAGCGGCACGGCTTTGGGAACAGCCAGGCACAGGGGAAACAGGGGGAGGGCCAGCAGAAGTCCCACCAAGAGGAGAGAGGGGTCACGGAGAAGGGAGCACTCCTGTTCTTGTGTGTCGCATAGGTGCGGTTCGAACGGCTCGAGCCGGGGACGGTCGAGAGCCAGGTACGCCACGTCAGAGGCACGACGGGACACCAGGAGTCGTTCTACAAGCCGGGTCCGGAGCGAGCAGCGACGCACGGCCAGAGATGGGTCGGGACGGGGACTGGACACGCGGGAGCGCCTCGCCAGCGTGATTACGGCCCCAGAGGCTTCCACAGCCAGGGGACCAGGAGGTGAGCCACAGAGGGATATAGAACAGGGACCAGCCCAGGTGGGGGACACGGCGGGGCTACTGGCAGGGCTGAAACAATTCCTGGCAGGTTGGGAAGGGCAGGGCACAGCAGCAGGGCCATCCCAGGTTTGGGTAGGCGGGTTAGGTGTGGCAGGGGCCAACCCAGCGCCACAGCCCACCGTAGCGGCACCGGGCTCGGCGGCCACAGCAGACAAAGTAGGGGAAAACCCTGGGCAAGGAGGGGACACCGAGGGTAAATCAGAAAGGGAAAAAGAGAGGGAGGCACTAGTGAGCAGCATAGCGGAGGCGGCCAGGCAAAACGCGTACGTGGCATTTGCTGGCCCCCTAGGGGTACACCTGAAGCAGGAAGTTAAGGAAAAAATATGGAAGGGGGAATATGTGGAATTGTTTTCCCTGCTTCCCCTGGATGAGACCATTGAGTTAAAAGAGGATGAGAAGAAGGATAGCAAGAAAGAGGAGGAGGAGAAGAAGAAGAGGTACAGAAAGCTGCCAAAGACCTTTGGCAATTGGCTCAGGGCCTTCTGTATCCTGGCGAGCATAATCGGGGAAAAACACCCGAGAGATGCTCGTCACTGTTTTGTTACGTGGACGGGATCTGGGAAGCGTTCAAGGTCTATGGGGGGCTGGCTTGGTGGCGTTATGACGAGCAGTTCCGTCAGCGGCTAGCAGCCAACCCTACAATGAGGTGGGACCAGATGGACATCACCCTCTGGCTCAAACTCATGATGGCACAAAAGGCGAACCCCTTTCAGAGGGGGGTCGGGGGGCCACAACAGGGCGGCACCTCGGCCCCCATTAAGCCCGGATGCTGCTGGCTATTTAACGATAGCCAATGCAAGTGGGGCGCATCGTGCAAATACAAGCACGAGTGCTCCGGGTGCGGAGGAACGCACTCATACCAGCGTTGCTTTAAGAAGGGAAAGGTGTCAGGCAAACCAGGCGAGTCTTCCAAAGGGGAGGACGCCAGTGAGGCTAGGCGCGATGCAGCCGTGGCTAGACCACTACGCTAGGCGGGAGGAGGCAGCCTTGATTGAGTCAGGCTTCAGGGAGGGGTTTAGGATTCCATTTAGAGAAAAAAGGGGGGGGGAGCTGGTGCTACGTAACCTAAAGTCTGCTAACGAATACCCCGGGGTGGTACGGGAAAAATTGGAAAAGGAAATCAAACTGGGCCGGGTGGCGGGCCCCTTCGATTTCCCTCCCATGATGAACTTGAGGGTTTCGCCTTTGGGGGTGGTCCCAAAGAAGGAACCCGGCAAGTTCAGGCTGATCCACCACTTGTCATACCCCAAGGGTGGATCAGTCAATGACGACATTGACAAGGAACTGTGCTCCGTGTCATATACCTCCTTCGACCAGGCGGTGGCGGTAGTTAGGAAAGCGGGAAAGGGGGCACTAATGGCAAAGGCCGACATCGAGTCGGCATTCCGCTTGCTGCCCATCCACCCCGATTGTCACCACCTGCTGGGCTGCTGGTTTGAGGGAGCATTTTTCGTGGACCTATGCCTTCCCATGGGGTGTTCCATCTCCTGCGCCTACTTTGAGGCCTTCAGTACATTCCTGGAATGGGTGATTAGGAGGAAGGCGGGATACAGCTCAGTGGTCCACTATCTGGATGACTTCCTTTGCGTGGGGCCGGCTTCCTCAGACATCTGTTTCCACATCCTGGATACCCTCCGGGAGGTTGCTGAGGAATTTGGGGTCCCCCTTGCGGCGGACAAGACCGAAGGCCCTGCGACAACGATGCAGTTCTTAGGATTGGAGGTGGACTCGGAGAAAGGGCAATGCCGGCTCCCAGTCAGTAAGGTCACAGATCTAAGGGAGGAGGTTGGGAGAATGAGGCAGACTAAAAAACCCACCTTGAGGCAGGTGCAGTCGCTCCTAGGCAAGCTGAATTTCGCGTGTCGGGTCATACCAGCAGGCAGAGTGTTTAGTAGGAGACTGGCTCGCGCGATGGCGGGCGCCACGGCCCTGCACCACCACGTGCGGCTGGGCCGGGAGGTGAGGGCAGATTTGGGAGTATGGGAGGTGTTCTTACACAACTTCAATGGCGTGGTCCTGTTCCAGGCGCCAGAGGCGACAGCACAGGAGATGCAGCTTTTCACAGATGCGGCAGGGAGTGTAGGTTTCGGAGCATACCTAGCAGGCCAGTGGTGCGCGGAGAAGTGGCCCCTGGAGTGGGTGGAGTCTGGCTTGGTCAGGAACCTGGCCTTCCTGGAACTATTCCCAATAGTGGTAGCCTTATTTGTATGGGAGCAGGAGCTGAGAAACAGGAGCATAGTGTTCTTCTCCGACAACTTAAGCGTAGTGCAAGGGATCAACAATTGGTCTGCCTCGTCACCACCAGTATTGCGCTTGCTGAGGGTCCTGGTATTACGCTGCTTCAGGTTGAACATCCGGTGCAGGGCAAGGCATGTTGAGGGAGTAAAAAACGTTATAGCTGACGCGCTCTCTCGCTCTCAATGGGAGCGGTTTTGGCAGGTGGCACCGGAGGCGGAGAAGGAGGGCTGCCCTTTCCCGCATCATCTATGGCAACTGGGGAACGGAAGTTAATGGAGCTGGTGGAGAAGTCAGTGGCCAGAACTACATGGGCGGCTTACAGTAAAGTGTGGGAGGAGTGGAGGCAATTGGAGCTCTGGGCTGGGGGTTTCGGGAATGCCACCGACCGGAGGGACGCATTGATATGGTATGTAGTCTGGCTAGTGGAAGGGGGCAAGTCAGTTGCCGTGATTGAGAAGCGCATGGCAGGTTTGGCCTTTCTGTTTAAATTGGGAGGGATGGAAGACCTGACTAAGGACTTCCTCATCAGGCAGGCAGTGCGGGGCCTTAAGAAGGGGAGGGTGACACGGGACAAGAGGCGCCCCATCTCCTTTGAGCTATTACAGAAAATACAGTCGGCACTGCCCCAATGTTGTAAATCTGAGTTTGAGGCGCAGCTGTTTCAAGCAGTTTTCGCCTTAGCCTTCTTTGGGGCTTTCCGGGTAGGCGAATTAGTTAGCAGCAGCAAAAAGGTGCCTGGGGGTTTAAGGGCAGAAGATGTGAGAGTGCTGGAGTCGGAAGTACAGGTACGGCTGCGAAGGTCCAAAACAGATGTGTGGGGGAAAGGGGTGGACGTGGTCTTGTATCGACTGGATGGCGGCATGGCATGTCCAGTGGGGTGCATGGGGAGATATCTAGCTATACGGCCCGAGGTGGGGGAGACTTTGTTCATCCATGGGGATGGGAGCCCATTGACACGCTTTCAGTTTATCCGGGTACTGCGGATGGGTTTGCAGGCAGTGGGAGCGCAGCCGGCTGACTTTGGCACTCACTCGTTCCGCATAGGTGCAGCGACTGAAGCAGCGCGGTTGGGGCTGGGAGATGACACAGTGATGAGAATTGGTAGGTGGGAGTCAAGTCGGTTTAAGACCTATGTGCGGCCAGCACTGCTGGTCTGATGTTGGTACAACAAAAACACACAAAAAAAAAAAAAAAAAAATTCTGTTTTGTTTTGGTGAGGTTGGTTGGTACAAGGGGAATACCATGTACCATGGGATGGTGGCATCTGTGTTCATGTTTTGTTTTCCTCGAACAGGTGGCAGGATCGCGGTGTGGCTGATCGGGCATTCATTCATACATCGAGCCAGAAGGAGAGCCGCAGTTAAAAAACCTGGATTGCAGCTGGGCTTTCCCGAAGGCAAGGTGGGAGTGCACTGGTTTGGTGTTCGAGGCATGCGGTGGCCAGGAGTCTGGTCCACCCTGCTTCAAAAGGTGAAAGCCGGGCGGCGCCCGGACATACTGGTAATACATGCTGGGGGGAATGATATGGGGTTAGTTCCTCAGAAGGATTTGGTTACGGCGATGAAAAACGATTTGGACAGGATAAGGCGTATGTTCCCGGATATAGTAATTGTTTGGTCAGAGATGGTGCCGCGTTTAGTGTGGAGGCATGCCAGGGATGGGCAGAGAATTGAGAGGAGCAGGGGCAAGGTGAACAAATTACTGGCCGCCTTTGTGAGGAAGTTTAACGGGGTGGTAGTGAGGCATAAAGTCCTGGAGGAGAAGTTACCCGGTTACTACTGGAAGGATGGGGTCCATTTGTCAGACGTAGGGACTGACCTATTTAACCTGGCACTGGGTGAGGGAATCGAGAGGGCCCTAGGGCGGTTTGATGGCGGGTCGTGGCAGGCTTGAGGAGTCAAGCTGCCACGCCGGTGGCGGAGGGTACCTTACTCCGTGCCCTCAGGGGGAAGTTTAAGTTGTCAAGGAGACTGTAGCCCGGTAGGCCTGGGGTCCTGATCGGAAGTTAGCCTCGGTTTAGGTCAGGGGAAAAGGAGGCAGGAACCAGGCGTTACGTTTGGGCTCAGGGATTGTTGTTACTGTAAATGTTGGGTATTGTAAATGTTTGTTATACAAACGGTTTTGTACAAGTTTATAATGTTAAAATGTTAACGGATGTAAGTTTTATTGTGAATAAACAAATAACTGCGGCCTTCTCTTCCCAACCTACAGTGTCCATGTGTGTGTCCGGGTGTAAGCTAGGGGCGGGGATTAAAACGGGGAAAGGGGGTAAGGGTGCAAGCTCGACGCTGCACCTGTCATGTAATAGCAAGTTAAGATGGGCTTTATGCTGCTGTGCATTGAGCTATTACATTATCTGTATATTTTATACCTGGTATTTTGGTTTTTCTTTCATTAAAAGTATTTAAGGAGCAGAAAAACTGTTTATGAGTGAACTGATGCAGCTGCTTGATGGCCACTTAGGTTTGTTTGCACTCCAGGCCAAAAGTTTTCCGCTTTTCTCTGGGGATCACTACAGCGACAAGTAAAGTATTGCAGAAGGGCAGACTGAGAGAGATATCACCGAAGGGAGCCTTTTATTACTCTGAAAGAGTGCAATGCATATAGATAGCAGTAGCGCATGTTATTGTAGCCAGAATAGAATAAAGGCTGCAAGTAACCATTGTTAAATCTATCCTCACTGGAAACAGTCAAGGTTACTAAGCTATGTACTGTTACTGTGCAATTAGCTCTTTTCCTGCATCTAAAGTGAGCCTTGCCTAGGGGTATAAATTCAATCTCAATCTAGTGGGCATTTAAAAAGATAGTGCTGCAAATATATTACTTACATTGGGGCCAGATGTATAGTGTGTGGGCTTGAGGAGTTAATTAAGAGTTTAGCTTTAACCAGACCAGTAACTCTTTCTGTTTACTACTTTGGAAGTTAAATTGTAGGACAGAACTCTGAATGTCCTCTGTTGTTTGGTTCCTTGGAGTATTCTGATTTACACTTCTTTCTATGAGCAGGTGATTAACTTTCTCAAACCCAGTTGTGGTACTTGGGTTATTCTTTTTTTTTTTTTTTGTTACACAAAAAGCCCCTCTGTCCCCTTACTCTTTTTCCTCTACCTCTTGTGCCTTTTTAATACAGCAAAAAAATGTTTTTTACTTAACTTTTGGTGCTCAACTTTGCATTCAGTTCAATGCCCACTCTGTCTCGCTAGCCATATTGGTTACAGATTGTCACATTGTCACCAAAATGCCCATCCTCACCCCTCTCTGTCTGGCTGGAGACAACAAGGAGTGGGAGTAGCTTGGAGCACTAAAATGATTACTGCCCATAACAGGTATTAGGATATTGTAAATAATTGTATTAATTATTGTGATATTATCAAATATTATTATTGGCACCAGGTATTTCGTCTGCCAAGCTGCAGCAATAAAAATGCACCCCCCCCATTTCTCATGTACCTTACACTAATTTTACCACTACCTGGTAGTCTGTGTCAAACAGTCAAGACCATTTCTGGTGCTGTGCCCTCTTACCTGCTCCACACTTACCACGCTGGAGTCTGAGAAGGTCAAGAGGGGGCCACATAAATTTAATAAAATGAAAAGCCAGCTCTTACCATTACCAGAGATGCCTTTTTGCCACCCCTGGTAACTGACTGCCTGCTGTCACCTGAAGCACGACTCTTGGCCTAATTCTAAACACTCTGCTTTGTCCAGTCCTGGCCTCAGCCTGCCTTTTTGTCCACAATTCTTGTTTCTGGAAAGGCATCAAAATTATGCATTCCCCTAGCATTCGGGGGGCAGTGTCAGTTGACCATGAACCCAGCTAAGGAAGCACTGTCTGATCTGAGAAGAATTCTGCATGATTTTTCATCTAGAACTGAAGATTTCAAGATATTAATGACCACTTCTAAATATCCGTAGATGCTCAAACTCCTGCTGCTGCTATGTCTTTAAGTCTGCCTGTTCTTATCACTGTTCATCTTTCTTTTTTACAAGTATAGGAACCCCTGTTTCCATAAGCACCATAAGGGGTAGTTACAAGACTGCAAGGGGTTTATACATACTTGTTTATACATACTTGATTCAGTTTGAACTGCAGCTTTCTCAGTTAACTTCTGAAATATTAAGAAGAGTGATATCATCTCTGAGGAGTCTTTGACATGGCCACAACAACTCAACACTCCCATGTTATGACTGCCCAAAAATGAATCAGTTGTTCTGATGTGCTGTTGAATTCCACACTCTTGCTGCAGAAACGGATTACAATAATGAGGTATTAGTAGATGCTTTCTAGCAAGGACTTTGTTATCATTTAAAAGTTTGATAAACAAGAGTATCTATTTGTTGTTAAAGAGATTTGCTGACCTGCCCCTTGAATCTGGGAATTCCCTGTGCCCAGGTGTGCAGGAATAGAAGGTGCATCTAAGTAGAACCGATCCAGCTCTTCATGAAGTTTTACCTGTTCCAGCTTCTAGATGATCTCTGAGCATTTGCTGACTCTACTACTACAGACTCTTTCTTCGCCTGGTAGTATTACAGTCTTCTCTAGTTACTGTCTGCCTATTTATCTGCCATGACTGCTGAGCTGGCTGTTTAAACAGCATTTTTACAGAAAGATATTTTGCTTTCTCAATGAACTGGCTTCTGACTAGAGTCAACATGATTGTGCAGTCTATTGATTTGTCTAGCTAACTTCTGTCTCTGGTTTGGCTACAGATGTGGGGTTGTGGTTCCTAGGTTTCGTTTAACAAATGAGGGAATTGACTTTTGCACCTTTTCAGGTGACTTCAGAAAAACATCTTTAATGAAATGTCACAAATTACAATTAAGTCTCCATTGTCCCTTTTCTGTAAATTATATTCTACAACTTAGTTTACTGGCTGTAGGGTTATATTAGTAGAGAAAAACAGCACGGATGCAAAATTAAAATGAGCAACCTGCTGTGGTGCTTCAGTTTAACCAATGTGACTTACCAAAGACAACACTTACAGTATACAGTACATTAAAAACTAATTCATTTTATGATTTAGCTCTGTCAAAGTTTCTGTTTCTTAAGCCTGTGGGTTTCTCTGACCTTCTTGTTGAACTTTTATTACATTATTGGATTTGTCTCTGCTCATTAAATAATTCTAGCCGTGGTGGTTGGGCTCTTTGTTGGTGTCACAGATAAAAAGTTCTGAGCATGGTCTATAGAGTCAAATGGAGCTCTGCTATCTGCCAAATGGTAGCATCAAGCAGCATGCTTCAGCAGGGTACTGCTTTACACTAAAGAACCAGGGAAGTTGGAAAATAAAAATACTTTTAATGGTTCAGAATTGAATAGTGAAGGAAATCAGTGAACTCATACTAAAAACACCATTATATTGTAATTTAATTGCAAACCCAAAGCATAATCAGTTGACTATTCTTTCAGCCACTAAGAATGATGGGATAAAGGCTAGAGAGACCTTACAGATTTGTTTATTTTATGCAACTCTTAAACTGTTTACGTGTGCTTTCTCCAAAAGATTGCACTTAGGTTCCCTCATATATAACTTGCAAATATAAGTACGTTGTGCCATTAGTAAACTTCTAACTTAATACAAGCCAATCCTATATTATGTTATGATAATTAGCAAACTTTAGGAGCGTGAAAAAAATACCCCTCTTAGATTTAAAGCTATAACACAAAGTGTTTTTTATTCTTTATTCTTTAGACCTTGGCAGAGGGAGGCAGAATGAATTACTTGTGATCCTAAGAAAAGTAAGAGAATTTGCATGAGAAAGTTCCACATGAATTGCAAATCACTGTATGAATCTGGGCTTAGAAGTAATATTGGTATAAAGCAACTCAGGAACAACAAAAATCTGCACTTGAGATTATATATTTTTTCAAAATACCACAACTGCAAGAAGGATTTATGTCAGGGTTTCTAGCTGTACATTGCACCCTTTAGACATTGCTTATAAGTAATCAGTCACAGGCAGCAGCTTGGGGCCTAATGTAAAGTGATGCATATGCCCCCAGTTTAAGACTATGATATTTTTGACACATCAGAAGCCAACTATAACTAATGGATTCATATTCTCAATACCATTCACAGTAAATGTACCAACATACTGTCCTCTTCACTGGAAGTAAAGTCCTCTCGTCACTACAAGGCGAAAGGAGTACAGGGAAAACTTGTCTGTATGAGACTTCTAAAGATCTTGCTTGGCTATATATTGCATGATATTACCATTTAGCATAGGTAAATAATTTTAAAGACTTCTGTTGCAAATTTGTAAGGTAAGCTAGTATCTGGTATACAGGCCTGCAAGCCTTTCCTTAAGTATGCAGTGCAGTTTTGGGCCCCAGGGATATTCATGAGAAAGAAAAGATGCAGACGTGCAACTAAACTGATAAACTGAAAGTGAACCAACCTAAACTAAACTTTCACTTGAAGCATTGAAAATGGCCAGTTATGTTGTGGACTGTCCTGCTGGGATGCACTGATGGGCCAGTTGATGGGGGTAAACTTGATGGACTATTGCCTTTTTTTCAGCCTATATAAACTGTGTAACCATGTATAGTAAAAGGTAGTCAGAACATGCTATACTTTCAGCATTATCTTCTACAAGTCCCAAAGGTTCCTCATGTTAGAGCAGTATTCTTAGTGAAGTACAGCCAATATAGATACCTAATTTGTATCAGGCAATCCATTAGCAGGCTTTTAGTAATGTGATGCAGCTGATGGTACTAACCTGATAATGATGGACAAAGATGATGATTGACTTGAGTTACCAAGTCCCACCCAATAGCCAGAGTGCCAAGTCCCACCCAATAGCCAGAGTGCCAAGTCCCACCCAATAGCCAGAGTGCCAAGTCCCACCCAATAGCCAGAGTGCCAAGTCCCACCCAATAGCCAGAGTGCCAAGTCCCACCCAATAGCCAGAGTGCCATGTCCCACCCAATAGCTGTACTGTTGCCTCAGCCCCAACTACGCAGTGGTTGACATAGGATATAGTGCTTAAAGGGTTACACAAAATAAATGTGAATAAGGCACCTGGGCCAGATGGAATACACCCTCTGGTACTGAGCGAACACGCCCAGGTTTCTCAGGGTGAGAGTCATAAAACTTCTTTACCAAACCGGCAGCATGTATGTTATCAGCGGGTTCCCAGGAATTTTCCTCAGCCAAATACCCTTTCCATTGGACTAAGTACTGAAGGCGACCTCTCCGAAGCCTTGCTATACTTTCAGCATTATCTTCTACAAGTCCCAAAGGTTCCTCATGTTAGAGCAGTATTCTTAGTGAAGTACAGCCAATATATATACCTAATTTGTATCAGGCAATCCATTAGCAGGCCTTTAGTAATGTGATGCAGCTGATGGTACTAACCTGATAATGATGGACAAAGATGATGATTGACTTGAGTTACCAAGTCCCACCAATAGCCAGAGTGCCAAGTCCCACCCAATAGCCAGAGTGCCAAGTCCCACCCAATAGCTGTACTGTTGCCTCAGCTCCAACTTCGCAGTGGTTGACACAGGATATAGTGCTTAAAGGGTTACACAAAATAAATGTGAATAAGGCACCTGGGCCAGATGGAATACACCCTTGGGTACTGAGCGAGCTAGGGTCAGATTTACAGTGGCCTTGTTTCTGATATTCTAAGACTCTCTTTCATCAGGTATGGTACCTAGGGATTGGAAGAAGGCAAATGTCATTCCTATATTTAAAAAGGGAGTAAGATCTCAGCCTGGCAATTATAGGCCTGTAAGTTTGACATCCGTGGCGGGCAAGTTATTTGAAGGCTTGTTAAGGGATCACATACAAATTATGTACTGGAAAATGGCATTATGAGCAGTAATCAGCATGGCTTTATGAAGGACAGGTCATGTCACAACAATTTAATTGCTTTTTATGAGGTAAGTAAGAAGCTGGACAGTGGGGATGCAGTAGATATAATATATTTGGATTTTGCCAAAGCATTTGATACCGTTCATGTGGAGATGTCAATTATAAAACTATAATCTGTCTGTAATGTGTGTTAAAGTCTGCTACATTGGTTTTAATGCAAGTGTTCACATGGACTGAGAGATCTCTTTTGGGTGAATGGTAAATTTCCTAACTTCTATTTTTCCTTCTTTCCATTAGGCTGGCAACCTAATGCACTTTTCTGTCTTTACCCCGAATCTGTCAGCACCTGTGAACCATGCATTTAACTAGCTAGTTTGTGTTAAAAACCTGAAATGTAATTTGTGTTATATTTAAATGTGCAAGATATGCATGTATTGGAAAAGTAATGCATTTGTTAGATGCATTGCTATCAAGGCATTTAAAATACAAGTGCAGCTTTAAACTTAAAAGTATTACCATACCTCTGATCCAGCTGGGTGTGGTGGTTTGCACCTCTAAGAGGCAGGCCAGCAGCATTCCTGGAATTTCAAGGGAATATTGCAGTGCATTGTGGGAGCTCTGTCAGGATGTCTATGGGAGTCTATGAAGCAGAGTAGCCTCTCCTACACCTCCCACACGAGGTTCAGCGCCCGAGAGTGGGACAGGGCTGGCTCAGAGGAGGAGTGGCAGAAGTGCGAGAAATACCATCCAGCATGGATGTATAGTTTAACGTAGATGCAAAATCAGAAGGCAGAATCGTGGTCAGGTCCGGATGTAAGGTCAAAAGGCAGGCAGCGATCAAGTCAGAAATCAAAGGCAGGCAAGGTTGGCAACAGGCAAAAAATTAAATACAAGCTTGGTAATAAGTGATAAGTCAGCTTAGATTACTCAGTAAGGTAAAGATGGCTTGTGAGCGTTCTTAAAGGCATACTGCGCATGCGCGTTACTAGCATGCGCATTCCCGCATACGTGCGCATGTTCCTGTGCGTACGCTTTGTCGCGTACGTTCCTGTGCGCGCGCACTTTGTCGCGCACGCCGCTCGTGCATCTTGAAGCTCGTGCACATGTGCGCCTATGTCATTGGGCGCGACGCTCGCGCGCACCGGCAACCCGGTAGTGCCGGGAGGAAAGCATCGCACTTCGGGCAGAGCGCGCCTGACAAGCTCTGACTCCTATAAAAGGCTGGAGGGCTCTGCAAGCATGGGAGTCATTGTAAAGTGTAAATGGGAAGTGCTGGTTCTCAGAAGAGCTGTTGTATGCTGTGAATAGCAGGATTTTTGCTCACATATGGTGTCAGAAATGGTGGGATTAATGAAGAGTATTGCTCCAAATACTTCTACTTAAAGAAACTGAAGTTATGTACAAGACCCATTCCTGGTCTACCACTAAGCAAAAAATTGCCTCCCCTGCAAAGCGCACTGCTGGAGCCAAAGGGGTTGTGAGCCAAGTTCTACTGGTATATGACCATGTTATAGCTCACTGTTGTTCTTGTCCAGAATGCCAGTACACGGCTTCTGTTCCCCCTAAAGCTACTTTGGTACCACTACCAATTATAGATGAGCCATTTTATATTATTGCCATGGATATAATTGGTCCACTGGAAAAAAAGCTCAAAAGGTAATCATTTTATTCTTACAATAGTGGATTATTGTACAAGGTATCCCGAGGCAATACCAATGAGAACAGTTACAGATAAAAGGGTTGCTGAAGAGGTTTTGAATGTTTTTAGTAGAGTTGGGCTCACAAAACATTTTCTTACTGATCAAGGTAGCAATTTTACATCTGCCTTTTTGTCAGAAGAGTACCAACTTTTGGGTATTAAGCCACTCAGAACAACTCCATACCCACAAACAGATGGCCTTGTAGAAAGGTATAATCAGACTTTAAAGAAAATGCTTAAGAAATTTGTTCATAATGATCCAAAACAATGGGATAAATGGTTGCCATTTCTCTTATTTGCATATCGAGAGGTGCCACAAGAGACAACAGGTTTTAGTCCCTTTGGTAGACATCCCAGAGGTCTCCTAGATGTCATTGTAAAGTGTAAATGGGAAAATATTATTAGCAATGTATCAGTGTTTGCAGATAACACAAAACTCAGACCAGTCAATTCTATCCAGGATGTGGCATCCTTGCAGCGGGATCTTGACCAACTGGCAATCTGGGCGGCTAAGTGGCAGATGAGATTTAATGTGGATAAATGTAAGGCCATGCACCTGGGATGTAAAAATATGCAAGCCACTTAAAGGGACTGCACTAAGCAAATCCATAATGGAGAAGGACCTTGGAGTTCTTGTAGATAATAAACTTGACTGTAGCAAGCAATGCCAGGCAGCTGCTGCAAGGTCAAACAAGGTTTGGAGCTGTATTAAAAGGGGTATAGATTCACGGGAGGACAGTGTCATTCTTCCCCTGTACAGAGCGCCGGGAAGGCCCCATCTAGAATTTGCTGTACAGTTTTGGTCTCCAGGGCTCAAACGGGCCATTATTGAGTTAGAGAGGGTCCAGAGGAGGGCAACTAAGCTGGTAAAGGGTATGGAAAGTCTCAGTTATGAAAAAAGACTGGCCAAGTTGGGTCTGTTTACACTGGAGAAGAGGCGCTTAAGAGGTGACTATGTATAAATACTGTATATAAGGGGATCATATAATAGCCTCTATGTTTAATGCTTTATTTACCAGTAGGTCCTTGCAACGGACACAAGGGCACCCACTCCATTTAGAAGAAGGGAGGTTCCGTTTAAATATTCGGAAAAAAGCTGTGAAGTTGTGGAATTCTGAATCAAGTTGTGCTGGCTGATACATTATATAGCTTTAAGAAGGGGCTGGATGGCTTCTTAGCAAGTGAGGGAATACAGGGTTATGGGAGATAGCTCTTAGTACAAGTTGATCCAGGGACTGGTCCGATTGCCATCTTGGAGTCAAGAAGGAATGTTTTCCCCTCTGCGGCAAATTAGAGAGGCTTCAGATGGGGTTTTTTGCCTTCCTCTGGATCAACTAGAAGTTAGACAGGTTATATACAGGCAATATGGTTGAACGTGATGGACGTACATTTTTTTTCAACCTAACTTACTATGTTACTATGTTACAATGTGAGTTGTTAGAAGCCTTAGTGCTAAAGTAAATCAGGAG